>NC_140657.1:24445089-25045089 GCF_978046115.1 Saccoglossus kowalevskii
TCACTCTTGGTTGAACCACTAGGTATGTGTTGGTTACCTGTTCATTACGCATACCAAATTGTGTGTCACTATTGGTTGAACCACTAGGTATGCGTTGGTTACCTGTTCATTATGCATACCAAATTGTGTGTCATTCCTGGTTGAACCACTAGGTATGCGTTGGTTACCTGTTCATTACACATACCAAATTGTGAGTCATTCCTGGTTGAACCACTAGGTATGCGTTGGTTACCTGTTCATAACACATACCAAATTGTGTGTCATTCCTGGTTGAACCACTAGGTATGCGTTGGTTACCTGTTCATTACGCATACCAAATTGTGAGTCACTCTTGGTTGAACCAATAGGTATGCGTTGGTTACCTGTTCATTACACATACCACATTGCGTGTCATTCCTGGTTGAACCACTAGGTATGTGTTGGTTACCTGTTCATTACGCATACCAAATTGTGAGTCACTCTTGGTTGAACCACTAGGTATGCGTTGGTTACCTGTTCATTACGCATACCAAATTGTGTGTCACTCTTGATTGAACCACTAGGTATGCGTTGGTTACCTGTTCATTATGCATACCAAATTGTGTGTCATTCCTGGTTGAACCACTAGGTATGCGTTGGTTACCTGTTCATTACGCCTACCAAATTGTGAGTCACTCCTGGTTGAACCACTAGGTATGCGTTGGTTACAAGTTCATTATGCATACCAAATTGTGAGTCACTCTTGGTTGAACCACTAGGTATGCGTTGGTTACCCGTTCATTACACATACCAAATTGTGTGTCACTCTTGGTTGAACCACTAGGTATGCGTTGGTTACCCGTTCATTACACATACCAAATTGTGTGTCACTCTTGGTTGAACCACTATGTATGCGTTGGTTATCTGTCCTTTATGCATACCAAATTGTGTGTCATTCCTGGTTGAACCACTAGGTATGCGTTGGTTACCTGTTCGTTATGCATACCAAATTGTGAGTCACTCTTGGTTGAACCACTAGGTATGCGTTGGTTACCCGTTCATTACACATACCAAATTGTGTGACACTCTTGGTTGAACCACTAGGTATGCGTTGGTTACCCATTCATTACACATACCAAATTGTGAGTCACTCTTGGTTGAACCACTATGTATGCGTTGGTTACCTGTTCATTACACATACCAAATTGTGAGTCATTCTTGGTTGAACCACTAGGTATGCGTTGGTTACCTGTTCATTAAGCATACCAAATTGTGTGTCACTCTTGGTTGAACCAATAGGTATGCGTTGGTTACCTGTTCATTACACATACCAAATTGTGTGTCATTCCTGGTTGAACCACTAGGTATGCGTTGGTTACCTGTTCATTACGCATACCAAATTGTGAGTCACTCTTGGTTGAACCACTAGGTATGCGTTGGTTACCTGTTCATTACGCATACCAAATTGTGTGTCACTCTTGATTGAACCACTAGGTATGCGTTGGTTACCTGTTCATTATGCATACCAAATTGTGTGTCATTCCTGGTTGAACCACTAGGTATGCGTTGGTTACCTGTTCATTACGCCTACCAAATTGTGAGTCACTCCTGGTTGAACCACTAGGTATGCGTTGGTTACAAGTTCATTATGCATACCAAATTGTGAGTCACTCTTGGTTGAACCACTAGGTATGCGTTGGTTACCCGTTCATTACACATACCAAATTGTGTGTCACTCTTGGTTGAACCACTAGGTATGCGTTGGTTACCCGTTCATTACACATACCAAATTGTGTGTCACTCTTGGTTGAACCACTAGGTATGCGTTGGTTATCTGTCCATTATGCATACCAAATTGAGTGTCATTCCTGGTTGAACCACTAGGTATGCGTTGGTTACCTGTTCGTTATGCATACCAAATTGTGAGTCACTCTTGGTTGAACCACTAGGTATGCGTTGGTTACCCGTTCATTACACATACCAAATTGTGTGTCACTCTTGGTTGAACCACTAGGTATGCGTTGGTTACCCATTCATTACACATACCAAATTGTGAGTCACTCTTGGTTGAACCACTATGTATGCGTTGGTTACCTGTTCATTACACATACCAAATTGTGAGTCACTCTTGGTTGAACCACTAGGTATGCGTTGGTTACCTGTTCATTAAGCATACCAAATTGTGTGTCACTCTTGGTTGAACCACTAGGTATGCGTTGGTTACCTGTTCATTATGCATACCAAATTGTGAGTCACTCTTGGTTGAACCACTAGGTATGCGTTGGTTACCCGTTCATTACACATACCAAATTGCGAGTCACTCTTGGTTGAACCACTAGGTATGCGTTGGTTACCTGTTCATTACACATACCAAATTGTGTGTCACTCTTGGTTGAACCACTAGGTATGCGTTGGTTACCTGTTCATTATGCATACCAAATTGTGAGTCACTCTTGGTTGAACCACTAGGTATGCGTTGGTTACCCGTTCATTACACATACCAAATTGTGTGTCACTCTTGGTTGAACCACTAGGTATGCGTTGGTTACCCGTTCATTACACATACCAAATTGTGTGTCACTCTTGCTTGAACCACTAGGTATGCGTTGGTTATCTGTTTATTATGCATACCAAATTGAGAGTCACTCTTGGTTGAACCACTAGGTATGCGTTGGTTACCTGTTCATTACACATACCAAATTGTGTGTCACTCTTGGTTGAACCACTAGGTATGCGTTGGTTACCTGTTCATTACGCATACCAAATTGTGTGTCACACTTGGTTGAACCACTAGGTATGCGTTGGTTACCTGTTCATTGCGCATACCAAATTGTGAGTCACTCTTGGTTGAACCACTAGGTATGCGTTGGTTACCTGTTCATTATGCATACCAAATTGTGTGTCACTCTTGGTTGAACCACTAGGTATGCGTTGGTTACCTGTTCATTATACAAACTAAATTGTGTGTCACTCTTGGTTGAACCACTAGGTATGCGTTGGTTACCTGTTCATTACACATACCAAATTGTGTGTCACTCTTCGTTGAACCACTAGGTATGCATTGTTTACCTGTTCATTACGCATACCAAATTGTGAGTCACTCTTGGTTGAACCACTAGGTATGCGTTGGTTACCTGTTCATTATGCATACCAAATTGTGTGTCACTCTTGGTTGAACCACTAGGTATGCGTTGGTTACCTGTTCATTACACATACCAAATTGTGTGTCACTCTTGGTTGAACCACTAGGTATGCGTTGGTTACCTGTTCATTACGCATACCAAATTGTGTGTCACTCTTCGTTGAACCACTAGGTATGCGTTGGTTACCTGTTCATTACGCATTCCAAATTGTGAGTCACTCTTGGTTGAACCAATAGGTATGCGTGTGTTACCTGTTCATTACACATACCAAATTGTGTGTCACTCTTGGTTGAACCACTAGGTATGTGTTGGTTACCTGTTCATTACGCATACCAAATTGTGTGTCACTATTGGTTGAACCACTAGGTATGCGTTGGTTACCTGTTCATTACGCCTACCAAATTGTGAGTCACTCTTGGTTGAACCACTAGGTATGCGTTGGTTACCTGTTCATTATACAAACCAAATTGTGTGTCACTCTTGGTTGAACCACTAGGTATGCGTTGGTTACCTGTTCATTACACATACCAAATTGTGTGTCACTCTTCGTTGAACCACTAGGTATGCATTGGTTACCTGTTCATTACGCATACCAAATTGTGAGTCACTCTTGGTTGAACCACTAGGTATGCGTTGGTTACCTGTTCATTATGCATACCAAATTGTGTGTCACTCTTGGTTGAACCACTAGGTATGCGTTGGTTACCTGTTCATTACACATACCAAATTGTGTGTCACTCTTGGTTGAACCACTAGGTATGCGTTGGTTACCTGTTCATTACGCATACCAAATTGTGTGTCACTCTTCGTTGAACCACTAGGTATGCGTTGGTTACCTGTTCATTACACATACCAAATTGTGTGTCACTATTGGTTGAACCACTAGGTATGCGTTGGTTACCTGTTCATTACGCCTACCAAATTGTGAGTCACTCTTGGTTGAACCACTAGGTATGCGTTGGTTACCTGTTCATTATACAAACCAAATTGTGTGTCACTCTTGGTTGAACCACTAGGTATGCGTTGGTTACCTGTTCATTACACATACCAAATTGTGTGTCACTCTTGGTTGAACCACTAGGTATGCGTTGGTTACCTGTTCATTACGCATACCAAATTGTGTGTCACTCTTCGTTGAACCACTAGGTATGCGTTGGTTACCTGTTCATTACACATACCAAATTGTGTGTCACTCTTGGTTGAACCACTAGGTATGCGTTGGTTACCTGTTCATTACACATACCAAATTGTGTGTCACTCTTCGTTGAACCACTAGGTATGCATTGGTTACCTGTTCATTACGCATACCAAATTGTGAGTCACTCTTGGTTGAACCACTAGGTATGCGTTGGTTACCTGTTCATTATGCATACCAAATTGTGTGTCACTCTTGGTTGAACCACTAGGTATGCGTTGGTTACCTGTTCATTACACATACCAAATTGTGTGTCACTCTTGGTTGAACCACTAGGTATGCGTTGGTTACCTGTTCATTACGCATACCAAATTGTGTGTCACTCTTCGTTGAACCACTAGGTATGCGTTGGTTACCTGTTCATTACGCATTCCAAATTGTGAGTCACTCTTGGTTGAACCAATAGGTATGCGTGTGTTACCTGTTCATTACACATACCAAATTGTGTGTCACTCTTGGTTGAACCACTAGGTATGTGTTGGTTACCTGTTCATTACGCATACCAAATTGTGTGTCACTATTGGTTGAACCACTAGGTATGCGTTGGTTACCTGTTCATTATGCATACCAAATTGTGTGTCATTCCTGGTTGAACCACTAGGTATGCGTTGGTTACCTGTTCATTACACATACCAAATTGTGAGTCATTCCTGGTTGAACCACTAGGTATGCGTTGGTTACCTGTTCATAACACATACCAAATTGTGTGTCATTCCTGGTTGAACCACTAGGTATGCGTTGGTTACCTGTTCATTACGCATACCAAATTGTGAGTCACTCTTGGTTGAACCAATAGGTATGCGTTGGTTACCTGTTCATTACACATACCAAATTGCGTGTCATTCCTGGTTGAACCACTAGGTATGTGTTGGTTACCTGTTCATTACGCATACCAAATTGTGAGTCACTCTTGGTTGAACCACTAGGTATGCGTTGGTTACCTGTTCATTACGCATACCAAATTGTGTGTCACTCTTGATTGAACCACTAGGTATGCGTTGGTTACCTGTTCATTATGCATACCAAATTGTGTGTCATTCCTGGTTGAACCACTAGGTATGCGTTGGTTACCTGTTCATTACGCCTACCAAATTGTGAGTCACTCCTGGTTGAACCACTAGGTATGCGTTGGTTACAAGTTCATTATGCATACCAAATTGTGAGTCACTCTTGGTTGAACCACTAGGTATGCGTTGGTTACCCGTTCATTACACATACCAAATTGTGTGTCACTCTTGGTTGAACCACTAGGTATGCGTTGGTTACCCGTTCATTACACATACCAAATTGTGTGTCACTCTTGGTTGAACCACTAGGTATGCGTTGGTTATCTGTCCTTTATGCATACCAAATTGTGTGTCATTCCTGGTTGAACCACTAGGTATGCGTTGGTTACCTGTTCGTTATGCATACCAAATTGTGAGTCACTCTTGGTTGAACCACTAGGTATGCGTTGGTTACCCGTTCATTACACATACCAAATTGTGTGACACTCTTGGTTGAACCACTAGGTATGCGTTGGTTACCCATTCATTACACATACCAAATTGTGAGTCACTCTTGGTTGAACCACTATGTATGCGTTGGTTACCTGTTCATTACACATACCAAATTGTGAGTCATTCTTGGTTGAACCACTAGGTATGTGTTGGTTACCTGTTCATTAAGCATACCAAATTGTGTGTCACTCTTGGTTGAACCACTAGGTATGCGTTGGTTACCTGTTCATTATGCATACCAAATTGTGTGTCACTCTTGGTTGAACCACTAGGTATGCGTTGGTTACCTGTTCATTACACATACCAAATTGTGTGTCACTCTTGGTTGAACCACTAGGTATGCGTTGGTTACCTGTTCATTACGCATACCAAATTGTGTGTCACTCTTCGTTGAACCACTAGGTATGCGTTGGTTACCTGTTCATTACGCATTCCAAATTGTGAGTCACTCTTGGTTGAACCAATAGGTATGCGTGTGTTACCTGTTCATTACACATACCAAATTGTGTGTCACTCTTGGTTGAACCACTAGGTATGTGTTGGTTACCTGTTCATTACGCATACCAAATTGTGTGTCACTATTGGTTGAACCACTAGGTATGCGTTGGTTACCTGTTCATTATGCATACCAAATTGTGTGTCATTCCTGGTTGAACCACTAGGTATGCGTTGGTTACCTGTTCATTACACATACCAAATTGTGAGTCATTCCTGGTTGAACCACTAGGTATGCGTTGGTTACCTGTTCATAACACATACCAAATTGTGTGTCATTCCTGGTTGAACCACTAGGTATGCGTTGGTTACCTGTTCATTACGCATACCAAATTGTGAGTCACTCTTGGTTGAACCAATAGGTATGCGTTGGTTACCTGTTCATTACACATACCAAATTGCGTGTCATTCCTGGTTGAACCACTAGGTATGTGTTGGTTACCTGTTCATTACGCATACCAAATTGTGAGTCACTCTTGGTTGAACCACTAGGTATGCGTTGGTTACCTGTTCATTACGCATACCAAATTGTGTGTCACTCTTGATTGAACCACTAGGTATGCGTTGGTTACCTGTTCATTATGCATACCAAATTGTGTGTCATTCCTGGTTGAACCACTAGGTATGCGTTGGTTACCTGTTCATTACGCCTACCAAATTGTGAGTCACTCCTGGTTGAACCACTAGGTATGCGTTGGTTACAAGTTCATTATGCATACCAAATTGTGAGTCACTCTTGGTTGAACCACTAGGTATGCGTTGGTTACCCGTTCATTACACATACCAAATTGTGTGTCACTCTTGGTTGAACCACTAGGTATGCGTTGGTTACCCGTTCATTACACATACCAAATTGTGTGTCACTCTTGGTTGAACCACTAGGTATGCGTTGGTTATCTGTCCTTTATGCATACCAAATTGTGTGT
Organism: Saccoglossus kowalevskii; assembly: GCF_978046115.1. Classification (NCBI taxonomy): domain Eukaryota; kingdom Metazoa; phylum Hemichordata; class Enteropneusta; family Harrimaniidae; genus Saccoglossus; species Saccoglossus kowalevskii. The sequence continues at coordinate 24,452,306 of NC_140657.1, forward strand.
CATTCCTGGTTGAACCACTAGGTATGTGTTGGTTACCTGTTCATTACGCATACCAAATTGTGTGTCACTATTGGTTGAACCACTAGGTATGCGTTGGTTACCTGTTCATTATGCATACCAAATTGTGTGTCATTCCTGGTTGAACCACTAGGTATGCGTTGGTTACCTGTTCATTACACATACCAAATTGTGAGTCATTCCTGGTTGAACCACTAGGTATGCGTTGGTTACCTGTTCATAACACATACCAAATTGTGTGTCATTCCTGGTTGAACCACTAGGTATGCGTTGGTTACCTGTTCATTACGCATACCAAATTGTGAGTCACTCTTGGTTGAACCAATAGGTATGCGTTGGTTACCTGTTCATTACACATACCAAATTGCGTGTCATTCCTGGTTGAACCACTAGGTATGTGTTGGTTACCTGTTCATTACGCATACCAAATTGTGAGTCACTCTTGGTTGAACCACTAGGTATGCGTTGGTTACCTGTTCATTACGCATACCAAATTGTGTGTCACTCTTGATTGAACCACTAGGTATGCGTTGGTTACCTGTTCATTATGCATACCAAATTGTGTGTCATTCCTGGTTGAACCACTAGGTATGCGTTGGTTACCTGTTCATTACGCCTACCAAATTGTGAGTCACTCCTGGTTGAACCACTAGGTATGCGTTGGTTACAAGTTCATTATGCATACCAAATTGTGAGTCACTCTTGGTTGAACCACTAGGTATGCGTTGGTTACCCGTTCATTACACATACCAAATTGTGTGTCACTCTTGGTTGAACCACTAGGTATGCGTTGGTTACCCGTTCATTACACATACCAAATTGTGTGTCACTCTTGGTTGAACCACTAGGTATGCGTTGGTTATCTGTCCTTTATGCATACCAAATTGTGTGTCATTCCTGGTTGAACCACTAGGTATGCGTTGGTTACCTGTTCGTTATGCATACCAAATTGTGAGTCACTCTTGGTTGAACCACTAGGTATGCGTTGGTTACCCGTTCATTACACATACCAAATTGTGTGACACTCTTGGTTGAACCACTAGGTATGCGTTGGTTACCCATTCATTACACATACCAAATTGTGAGTCACTCTTGGTTGAACCACTATGTATGCGTTGGTTACCTGTTCATTACACATACCAAATTGTGAGTCATTCTTGGTTGAACCACTAGGTATGTGTTGGTTACCTGTTCATTAAGCATACCAAATTGTGTGTCACTCTTGGTTGAACCACTAGGTATGCGTTGGTTACCTGTTCATTATGCATACCAAATTGTGAGTCACTCTTGGGTGAACCACTAGGTATGCGTTGGTTACCCGTTCATTACACATACCAAATTGCGAGTCACTCTTGGTTGAACCACTAGGTATGCGTTGGTTACCTGTTCATTACACATACCAAATTGTGTGTCACTCTTGGTTGAACCACTAGGTATGCGTTGGTTACCTGTTCATTATGCATACCAAATTGTGTGTCACTCTCGGTTGAACCACTAGGTATGCGTTGGTTACCTGTTCATTATACAAACCAAATTGTGTGTCACTCTTGGTTGAACCACTAGGTATGCGTTGGTTACCTGTTCATTACGCATACCAAATTGTGTGTCACTCTTCGTTGAACCACTAGGTATGCGTTGGTTACCTGTTCATTACGCATACCAAATTGTGAGTCACTCTTGGTTGAACCAATAGGTATGCGTGTGTTACCTGTTCATTACACATACCAAATTGTGTGTCACTCTTGGTTGAACCACTAGGTATGCGTTGGTTACCTGTTCATTACGCATACCAAATTGTGTGTCACTATTGGTTGAACAACTAGGTATGCGTTGGTTACCTGTTCATTATGCATACCAAATTGTGTGTCATTCCTGGGTGAACCACTAGGTATGCGTTGGTTACCTGTTCATTACGCCTACCAAATTGTGAGTAACTCATGGTTGAACCACTAGGTATGCGTTGGTTACCCGTTCATTATGCATACAAAATTGTGTGTCACTCTTGGTTGAACCACTAGGTATGCGTTGGTTACCTGTTCATTACGCACACCAAATTGTGTGTCACTCTTGGTTGAACCACTAGGTATGCGTTGGTTACCTGTTCATTACGCATACCAAATTGTGTGTCACTCTTGGTTGAACCACTAGGTATGCCTTGGTTACCTGTTCATTATGCATACCAAATTGTGTGTCACTCTTGGTTGAACCACTAGGTATGCGTTGGTTACCTGTTCATTATGCATACCAAATTGTGTGTCACTCTTGGTTGAACCACTAGGTATGCGTTGGTTACCCGTTCGTTACACATACCAAATTGCGATACACTCTTGGTTGAACCACTAGGTATGCGTTGGTAACCTGTTCATTACACATACCAAATTGTGTGTCACTCTTGGTTGAACCACTAGGTATGCGTTGGTTACCTGTTCATTATGCATACCAAATTGAGAGTCACTCTTGGTTGAACCACTAGGTATGCGTTGGTTACCCGTTCATTACACATACCAAATTGTGTGTCACTCTTGGTTGAACCACTAGGTATTCGTTGGTTACCCGTTCATTACACATACCAAATTGTGTGTCACTCTTGGTTGAACCACTAGGTATGCGTTGGTTATCTGTTTATTATGCATACCAAATTGTGAGTCACTCTTGGTTGAACCACTAGGTATGCGTTGGTTACCTATTCATTACGCATACCAAATTGTGTGTCACACTTGGTTGAACCACTAGGTATGCGTTGGTTACCTGTTCATTACGCATACCAAATTGTGAGTCACTCTTGGTTGAACCACTAGGTATGCGTTGGTTACCTGTTCATTATGCGTACCAAATTGTGTGTCACTCTTGGTTGAACCACTAGGTATGCGTTGGTTACCTGTTCATTACACATACCAAATTGTGTGTCACTCTTGGTTGAACCACTAGGTATGCGTTGGTTACCTGTTCATTACGCATACCAAATTGTGTGTCACTCTTGATTGAACCACTAGGTATGCGTTGGTTACCTGTTCATTATGCATACCAAATTGTGTGTCATTCCTGGTTGAACCACTAGGTATGCGTTGGTTACCTGTTCATTACGCCTACCAAATTGTGAGTCACTCCTGGTTGAACCACTAGGTATGCGTTGGTTACCTGTTCATTATGCATACCAAATTGTGTGTCATTCCTGGTTGAACCACTAGGTATGCGTTGGTTACCTGTTCATTACGCCTACCAAATTGTGAGTCACTCCTGGTTGAACCACTAGGTATGCGTTGGTTACAAGTTCATTATGCATACCAAATTGTGAGTCACTCTTGGTTGAACCACTAGGTATGCGTTGGTTACCCGTTCATTACACATACCAAATTGTGTGTCACTCTTGGTTGAACCACTAGGTATGCGTTGGTTACCCGTTCATTACACATACCAAATTGTGTGTCACTCTTGGTTGAACCACTAGGTATGCGTTGGTTATCTGTCCTTTATGCATACCAAATTGTGTGTCATTCCTGGTTGAACCACTAGGTATGCGTTGGTTACCTGTTCGTTATGCATACCAAATTGTGAGTCACTCTTGGTTGAACCACTAGGTATGCGTTGGTTACCCGTTCATTACACATACCAAATTGTGTGACACTCTTGGTTGAACCACTAGGTATGCGTTGGTTACCCATTCATTACACATACCAAATTGTGAGTCACTCTTGGTTGAACCACTATGTATGCGTTGGTTACCTGTTCATTACACATACCAAATTGTGAGTCATTCTTGGTTGAACCACTAGGTATGTGTTGGTTACCTGTTCATTAAGCATACCAAATTGTGTGTCACTCTTGGTTGAACCACTAGGTATGCGTTGGTTACCTGTTCATTATGCATACCAAATTGTGTGTCACTCTTGGTTGAACCACTAGGTATGCGTTGGTTACCTGTTCATTACACATACCAAATTGTGTGTCACTCTTGGTTGAACCACTAGGTATGCGTTGGTTACCTGTTCATTACGCATACCAAATTGTGTGTCACTCTTCGTTGAACCACTAGGTATGCGTTGGTTACCTGTTCATTACGCATTCCAAATTGTGAGTCACTCTTGGTTGAACCAATAGGTATGCGTGTGTTACCTGTTCATTACACATACCAAATTGTGTGTCACTCTTGGTTGAACCACTAGGTATGTGTTGGTTACCTGTTCATTACGCATACCAAATTGTGTGTCACTATTGGTTGAACCACTAGGTATGCGTTGGTTACCTGTTCATTATGCATACCAAATTGTGTGTCATTCCTGGTTGAACCACTAGGTATGCGTTGGTTACCTGTTCATTACACATACCAAATTGTGAGTCATTCCTGGTTGAACCACTAGGTATGCGTTGGTTACCTGTTCATAACACATACCAAATTGTGTGTCATTCCTGGTTGAACCACTAGGTATGCGTTGGTTACCTGTTCATTACGCATACCAAATTGTGAGTCACTCTTGGTTGAACCAATAGGTATGCGTTGGTTACCTGTTCATTACACATACCAAATTGCGTGTCATTCCTGGTTGAACCACTAGGTATGTGTTGGTTACCTGTTCATTACGCATACCAAATTGTGAGTCACTCTTGGTTGAACCACTAGGTATGCGTTGGTTACCTGTTCATTACGCATACCAAATTGTGTGTCACTCTTGATTGAACCACTAGGTATGCGTTGGTTACCTGTTCATTATGCATACCAAATTGTGTGTCATTCCTGGTTGAACCACTAGGTATGCGTTGGTTACCTGTTCATTACGCCTACCAAATTGTGAGTCACTCCTGGTTGAACCACTAGGTATGCGTTGGTTACAAGTTCATTATGCATACCAAATTGTGAGTCACTCTTGGTTGAACCACTAGGTATGCGTTGGTTACCCGTTCATTACACATACCAAATTGTGTGTCACTCTTGGTTGAACCACTAGGTATGCGTTGGTTACCCGTTCATTACACATACCAAATTGTGTGTCACTCTTGGTTGAACCACTAGGTATGCGTTGGTTATCTGTCCTTTATGCATACCAAATTGTGTGTCATTCCTGGTTGAACCACTAGGTATGCGTTGGTTACCTGTTCGTTATGCATACCAAATTGTGAGTCACTCTTGGTTGAACCACTAGGTATGCGTTGGTTACCCGTTCATTACACATACCAAATTGTGTGACACTCTTGGTTGAACCACTAGGTATGCGTTGGTTACCCATTCATTACACATACCAAATTGTGAGTCACTCTTGGTTGAACCACTATGTATGCGTTGGTTACCTGTTCATTACACATACCAAATTGTGAGTCATTCTTGGTTGAACCACTAGGTATGTGTTGGTTACCTGTTCATTAAGCATACCAAATTGTGTGTCACTCTTGGTTGAACCACTAGGTATGCGTTGGTTACCTGTTCATTATGCATACCAAATTGTGAGTCACTCTTGGGTGAACCACTAGGTATGCGTTGGTTACCCGTTCATTACACATACCAAATTGCGAGTCACTCTTGGTTGAACCACTAGGTATGCGTTGGTTACCTGTTCATTACACATACCAAATTGTGTGTCACTCTTGGTTGAACCACTAGGTATGCGTTGGTTACCTGTTCATTATGCATACCAAATTGTGTGTCACTCTTGGTTGAACCACTAGGTATGCGTTGGTTACCTGTTCATTATACAAACCAAATTGTGTGTCACTCTTGGTTGAACCACTAGGTATGCGTTGGTTACCTGTTCATTACGCATACCAAATTGTGTGTCACTCTTCGTTGAACCACTAGGTATGCGTTGGTTACCTGTTCATTACGCATACCAAATTGTGAGTCACTCTTGGTTGAACCAATAGGTATGCGTGTGTTACCTGTTCATTACACATACCAAATTGTGTGTCACTCTTGGTTGAACCACTAGGTATGCGTTGGTTACCTGTTCATTACGCATACCAAATTGTGTGTCACTATTGGTTGAACAACTAGGTATGCGTTGGTTACCTGTTCATTATGCATACCAAATTGTGTGTCATTCCTGGGTGAACCACTAGGTATGCGTTGGTTACCTGTTCATTACGCCTACCAAATTGTGAGTAACTCATGGTTGAACCACTAGGTATGCGTTGGTTACCCGTTCATTATGCATACAAAATTGTGTGTCACTCTTGGTTGAACCACTAGGTATGCGTTGGTTACCTGTTCATTACGCACACCAAATTGTGTGTCACTCTTGGTTGAACCACTAGGTATGCGTTGGTTACCTGTTCATTACGCATACCAAATTGTGTGTCACTCTTCGTTGAACCACTAGGTATGCGTTGGTTACCTGTTCATTACGCATACCAAATTGTGAGTCACTCTTGGTTGAACCAATAGGTATGCGTGTGTTACCTGTTCATTACACATACCAAATTGTGTGTCACTCTTGGTTGAACCACTAGGTATGCCTTGGTTACCTGTTCATTATGCATACCAAATTGTGTGTCACTCTTGGTTGAACCACTAGGTATGCGTTGGTTACCTGTTCATTATGCATACCAAATTGTGTGTCACTCTTGGTTGAACCACTAGGTATGCGTTGGTTACCCGTTCGTTACACATACCAAAATGCGATACACTCTTGGTTGAACCACTAGGTATGCGTTGGTAACCTGTTCATTACACATACCAAATTGTGTGTCACTCTTGGTTGAACCACTAGGTATGCGTTGGTTACCTGTTCATTATGCATACCAAATTGAGAGTCACTCTTGGTTGAACCACTAGGTATGCGTTGGTTACCCGTTCATTACACATACCAAATTGTGTGTCACTCTTGGTTGAACCACTAGGTATTCGTTGGTTACCCGTTCATTACACATACCAAATTGTGTGTCACTCTTGGTTGAACCACTAGGTATGCGTTGGTTATCTGTTTATTATGCATACCAAATTGTGAGTCACTCTTGGTTGAACCACTAGGTATGCGTTGGTTACCTATTCATTACGCATACCAAATTGTGTGTCACACTTGGTTGAACCACTAGGTATGCGTTGGTTACCTGTTCATTACGCATACCAAATTGTGAGTCACTCTTGGTTGAACCACTAGGTATGCGTTGGTTACCTGTTCATTATGCGTACCAAATTGTGTGTCACTCTTGGTTGAACCACTAGGTATGCGTTGGTTACCTGTTCATTACACATACCAAATTGTGTGTCACTCTTGGTTGAACCACTAGGTATGCGTTGGTTACCTGTTCATTACGCATACCAAATTGCGTGTCACTCTTCGTTGAACCACTAGGTATGCGTTGGTTACCTGTTCATTACGCATACCACATTGTGAGTCACTCTTGGTTGAACCAATAGGTATGCGTGTGTTAACTGTTCATTACACATACCAAATTGTGTGTCACTCTTGGTTGAACCACTAGGTATGCGTTGGTTACCTGTTCATTATGCATACCAAATTGTGTGTCACTATTGGTTGAACCACTAGGTATGCGTTGGTTACCTGTTCATTATGCATACCAAATTGTGTGTCATTCCTGGTTGAACCACTAGGTATGCGTTGGTTACCTGTTCATTACACATAGCAAATTGTGAGTCATTCCTGGTTGAACCACTAGGTATGCGTTGGTTACCTGTTCATTATGCATACCAAATTGTGTGTCACTCTTGGTTCAACCACTAGGTATGCATTGGTTACCCGTTCATTACACATACCAAATTGCGAGTCACTCTTGGTTGAACCACTAGGTATGCGTTGGTTACCTGTTCATTATGCATACCAAATTGTGTGTCACTCTTGGTTGAACCACTAGGTATGCGTTGGTTACCCGTTCATTACACATACCAAATTGCGAGACACTCTTGGTTGAACCACTAGGTATGCGTTGGTAACCTGTTCATTACACATACCAAATTGTGTGTCACTCTTGGTTGAACCACTAGGTATGCGTTGGTTGCCTGTTCATTATGCATACCAAATTGTGAGTCACTCTTGGTTGAACCACTAGGTATGCGTTGGTTACCCGTTCATTACACATACCAAATTGTGTGTCACTCTTGGTTGAACCACTAGGTATTCGTTGGTTACCCGTTCATTACACATACCAAATTGTGTGTCACTCTTGGTTGAACCACTAGGTATGCGTTGGTTATCTGTTTATTATGCATACCAAATTGTGAGTCACTCTTGGTTGAACCACTAGGTATGCGTTGGTTACCTATTCATTACGCATACCAAATTGTGTGTCACACTTGGTTGAACCACTAGGTATGCGTTGGTTACCTGTTCATTACGCATACCAAATTGTGAGTCACTCTTGGTTGAACCACTAGGTATGCGTTGGTTACCTGTTCATTATGCGTACCAAATTGTGTGTCACTCTTGGTTGAACCACTAGGTATGCGTTGGTTACCTGTTCATTACACATACCAAATTGTGTGTCACTCTTGGTTGAACCACTAGGTATGCGTTGGTTACCTGTTCATTACGTATACCAAATTGCGTGTCACTCTTCGTTGAACCACTAGGTATGCGTTGGTTACCTGTTCATTACGCATACCACATTGTGAGTCACTCTTGGTTGAACCAATAGGTATGCGTGTGTTAACTGTTCATTACACATACCAAATTGTGTGTCACTCTTGGTTGAACCACTAGGTATGCGTTGGTTACCTGTTCATTATGCATACCAAATTGTGTGTCACTATTGGTTGAACCACTAGGTATGCGTTGGTTACCTGTTCATTATGCATACCAAATTGTGTGTCATTCCTGGTTGAACCACTAGGTATGCGTTGGTTACCTGTTCATTACACATACCAAATTGTGAGTCATTCCTGGTTGAACCACTAGGTATGCGTTGGTTACCTGTTCATTACACATACCAAATTGTGTGTCATTCCTGGTTGAACCACTAGGTATGCGTTGGTTACCTGTTCATTACGCATACCAAATTGTGAGTCACTCTTGGTTGAACCACTAGGTATGCGTTGGTTACCTGTTCATTATGCATACCAAATTGTGAGTCACTCTTGGTTGAACCACTAGGTATGCGTTGGTTACCTGCTCATTACGCATACCAAATTGTGTGTCACTCTTGGTTGAACCACTAGGTATGCGTTGGTTACCTGTTCGTTATGCATACCAAATTGTGAGTCACTCTTGGTTGAACCACTAGGTATGCGTTGGTTACCCGTTCATTACACATACCAAATTGTGTGTCACTCTTGGTTGAACCACTAGGTATGCATTGGTTACCCGTTCATTACACATACCAAATTGTGAGTCACTCTTGGTTGAACCACTAGGTATGCGTTGGTTATCTGTCCATTATGCATACCAAATTGTGTGTCATTCCTGGTTGAACCACTAGGTGTGCATTGGTTACCTGTTCGTTATGCATACCAAATTGTGAGTCACTCTTGGTTGAACCACTAGGTATGCGTTGGTTACCCGTTCATTACACATACCAAATTGTGTGTCACTCTTGGTTGAACCAATAGGTATGCGTTGGTTACCTGTTCATTACGCATACCAAATTGTGGGTCATTCCCTGTTGAACCACTAGGTATGCGTTGGTTACCTGTTCATTATGCATACCAAATTGTGAGTCACTCTTAGTTGAACCACTAGGTATGCGTTGGTTACCTGTTCATTACACATACCAAATTGTGTGTCACTCTTAGTTGAACCACTAGGTATGCGTTGGTTACCTGTTCATTACACATACCAAATTGTGAGTCACTCTTGGTTGAACCACTAGGTATGCGTTGGTTACCTGTTCATTACACATACCAAATTGTGTGTCACTCTTGGTTGAACCACTAGGTATGTGTTAGTTACCTGTTCATTACACATACCAAATTGTGAGTCACTCTTGGTTGAACCACTAGGTATGCGTTGGTTACCTGTTCATTACGCATACCAAATTGTGAGTCACTGTTGGTTGAACCAATAGGTATGCGTGTGTTACCTGTTCATTACACATACCAAATTGTGTGTCACTCTTGGTTGAACCACTAGGTATGCATTGGTTACCTGTTCATTACGCATACTAAATTGTGTGTCACTATTGGTTGAACCACTTGGTATGCGTTGGTTACCTGTTCATTATGCATACCAAATTGTGTGTCATTCCTGGTTGAACCACTAGGTATGCGTTGGTTACCTGTTCATTACACATACCAAATTGTGAGTCATTCCTGGTTGAACCACTAGGTATGCGTTGGTTACCTGTTCATTACACATACCAAATTGTGTGTCATTCCTGGTTGAACCACTAGGTATGCGTTGGTTACCTGTTCATTATGCATACCAAATTGTGAGTCACTCTTGGTTGAACCACTAGGTATGCGTTGGTTACCTGTTCATTATGCATACCAAATTGTGAGTCACTCTTGGTTGAACCACTAGGTATGCGTTGGTTACCTGTTCATTACGCATACCAAATTGTGTGTCACTCTTGGTTGAACCACTAGGTATGCGTTGGTTACCTGTTCGTTATGCATACCAAATTGTGAGTCACTCTTGGTTGAACCACTAGGTATGCGTTGGTTACCCGTTCATTACGCATACCAAATTGTGTGTCACTTTTGGTTGAACCACTAGGTATGCATTGGTTACCCGTTCATTACACATACCAAATTGTGTGTCACTCTTGGTTGAACCACTAGGTATGCGTTGGTTACCCGTTCATTACACATACCAAATTGTGAGTCACTCTTGGTTGAACCACTAGGTATGCGTTGGTTATCTGTCCATTATGCATACCAAATTGTGTGTCATTCCTGGTTGAACCACTAGGTATGCATTGGTTACCTGTTCGTTATGCATACCAAATTGTGAGTCACTCTTGGTTGAACCACTAGGTATGCGTTGGTTACCCGTTCATTATACATACCAAATTGTGTGTCACTCTTGGTTGAACCACTAGGTATGCGTTGGTTACCCGTTCATTACACATACCAAATTGTGAGTCACTCTTGGTTGAACCACTATGTATGCGTTGGTTACCTGTTCATTACACATACCAAATTGTGAGTCACTCTTGGTTGAACCACTAGGTATGCGTTGGTTACCTGTTCATTACGCATACCAAATTGTGTGTCACTCTTGGTTGAACCACTAGGTATGCGTTGGTTACCTGTTCATTATGCATACCAAATTGTGAGTCACTCTTGGTTGAACCACTAGGTATGCGTTGGTTACCCGTTCATTACACATACCAAATTGCGAGTCACTCTTGGTTGAACCACTAGGTATGCGTTGGTTACCTGTTCATTACACATACCAAATTGTGTGTCACTCTTGGTTGAACCACTAGGTATGCGTTGGTTACCTGTTCATTATGCATACCAAATTGTGAGTCACTCTTGGTTGAACCACTAGGTATGCGTTGGTTACCCGTTCATTACACATACCAAATTGTGTGTCACTCTTGGTTGAACCACTAGGTATGCGTTGGTTACCCGTTCATTACACATACCAAATTGTGTGTCACTCTTGGTTGAACCACGAGGTATGCGTTGGTTATCTGTTTATTATGCATACCAAATTGTGAGACACTCTTGGTTGAACCACTAGGTATGCGTTGGTTACCTGTTCATTACGTATACCAAATTGCGTGTCACTCTTCGTTGAACCACTAGGTATGCGTTGGTTACCTGTTCATTATGCATACCAAATTGTGTGTCACTATTGGTTGAACCACTAGGTATGCGTTGGTTACCTGTTCATTATGCATACCAAATTGTGTGTCATTCCTGGTTGAACCACTAGGTATGCGTTGGTTACCTGTTCATTACACATACCAAATTGTGAGTCATTCCTGGTTGAACCACTAGGTATGCGTTGGTTACCTGTTCATTACACATACCAAATTGTGTGTCATTCCTGGTTGAACCACTAGGTATGCGTTGGTTACCTGTTCATTACGCATACCAAATTGTGAGTCACTCTTGGTTGAACCACTAGGTATGCGTTGGTTACCTGTTCATTATGCATACCAAATTGTGAGTCACTCTTGGTTGAACCACTAGGTATGCGTTGGTTACCTGCTCATTACGCATACCAAATTGTGTGTCACTCTTGGTTGAACCACTAGGTATGCGTTGGTTACCTGTTCGTTATGCATACCAAATTGTGAGTCACTCTTGGTTGAACCACTAGGTATGCGTTGGTTACCCGTTCATTACACATACCAAATTGTGTGTCACTCTTGGTTGAACCACTAGGTATGCATTGGTTACCCGTTCATTACACATACCAAATTGTGAGTCACTCTTGGTTGAACCACTAGGTATGCATTGGTTATCTGTCCATTATGCATACCAAATTGTGTGTCATTCCTGGTTGAACCTCTAGGTGTGCATTGGTTACCTGTTCGTTATGCATACCAAATTGTGAGTCACTCTTGGTTGAACCACTAGGTATGCGTTGGTTACCCGTTCATTACACATACCAAATTGTGTGTCACTCTTGGTTGAACCAATAGGTATGCGTTGGTTACCTGTTCATTACGCATACCAAATTGTGGGTCATTCCCAGTTGAACCACTAGGTATGCGTTGGTTACCTGTTCATTATGCATACCAAATTGTGAGTCACTCTTAGTTGAACCACTAGGTATGCGTTGGTTACCTGTTCATTACACATACCAAATTGTGTGTCACTCTTGGTTGAACCACTAGGTATGCGTTGGTTACCTGTTCATTACACATACCAAATTGTGTGTCACTCTTGGTTGAACCACTAGGTATGTGTTAGTTACCTGTTCATTACACATACCAAATTGTGAGTCACTCTTGGTTGAACCACTAGGTATGCGTTGGTTACCTGTTCATTACGCATACCAAATTGTGAGTCACTGTTGGTTGAACCAATAGGTATGCGTGTGTTACCTGTTCATTACACATACCAAATTGTGTGTCACTCTTGGTTGAACCACTAGGTATGCGTTGGTTACCTGTTCATTACGCATACCAAATTGTGTGTCACTATTGGTTGAACCACTTGGTATGCGTTGGTTACCTGTTCATTATGCATACCAAATTGTGTGTCATTCCTGGTTGAACCACTAGGTATGCGTTGGTTACCTGTTCATTACACATACCAAATTGTGAGTCATTCCTGGTTGAACCACTAGGTATGCGTTGGTTACCTGTTCATTACACATACCAAATTGTGTGTCATTCCTGGTTGAACCACTAGGTATGCGTTGGTTACCTGTTCATTATGCATACCAAATTGTGAGTCACTCTTGGTTGAACCACTAGGTATGCGTTGGTTACCTGTTCATTATGCATACCAAATTGTGAGTCACTCTTGGTTGAACCACTAGGTATGCGTTGGTTACCTGTTCATTACGCATACCAAATTGTGTGTCACTCTTGGTTGAACCACTAGGTATGCGTTGGTTACCTGTTCGTTATGCATACCAAATTGTGAGTCACTCTTGGTTGAACCACTAGGTATGCGTTGGTTACCCGTTCATTACGCATACCAAATTGTGTGTCACTCTTGGTTGAACCACTAGGTATGCATTGGTTACCCGTTCATTACACATACCAAATTGTGTGTCACTCTTGGTTGAACCACTAGGTATGCGTTGGTTACCCGTTCATTACACATACCAAATTGTGAGTCACTCTTGGTTGAACCACTAGGTATGCGTTGGTTATCTGTCCATTATGCATACCAAATTGTGTGTCATTCCTGGTTGAACCACTAGGTATGCATTGGTTACCTGTTCGTTATGCATACCAAATTGTGAGTCACTCTTGGTTGAACCACTAGGTATGCGTTGGTTACCCGTTCATTATACATACCAAATTGTGTGTCACTCTTGGTTGAACCACTAGGTATGCGTTGGTTACCCGTTCATTACACATACCAAATTGTGAGTCACTCTTGGTTGAACCACTATGTATGCGTTGGTTACCTGTTCATTACACATACCAAATTGTGAGTCACTCTTGGTTGAACCACTAGGTATGCGTTGGTTACCTGTTCATTACGCATACCAAATTGTGTGTCACTCTTGGTTGAACCACTAGGTATGCGTTGGTTACCTGTTCATTATGCATACCAAATTGTGAGTCACTCTTGGTTGAACCACTAGGTATGCGTTGGTTACCCGTTCATTACACATACCAAATTGCGAGTCACTCTTGGTTGAACCACTAGGTATGCGTTGGTTACCTGTTCATTACACATACCAAATTGTGTGTCACTCTTGGTTGAACCACTAGGTATGCGTTGGTTACCTGTTCATTATGCATACCAAATTGTGAGTCACTCTTGGTTGAACCACTAGGTATGCGTTGGTTACCCGTTCATTACACATACCAAATTGTGTGTCACTCTTGGTTGAACCACTAGGTATGCGTTGGTTACCCGTTCATTACACATACCAAATTGTGTGTCACTCTTGGTTGAACCACGAGGTATGCGTTGGTTATCTGTTTATTATGCATACCAAATTGTGAGACACTCTTGGTTGAACCAGTAGGTATGCGTTGGTTACCTGTTCATTACGCATACCAAATTGTGTGTCACACTTGGTTGAACCACTAGGTATGCGTTGGTTACCTGTTCATTACGCATACCAAATTGTGAGTCACTCTTGGTTGAACCACTAGGTATGCGTTGGTTACCTGTTCATTATGCATACCAAATTGTGTGTCATTCCTGGTTGAACCACTAGGTATGCGTTGGTTACCTGTTCATTACGCCTACCAAATTGTGAGTCACTCCTGGTTGAACCACTAGGTATGCGTTGGTTACCTGTTCATTACACATACCAAATTGTGTGTCACTCTTGGTTGAACCACTAGGTATGTGTTAGTTACCTGTTCATTACACATACCAAATTGTGAGTCACTCTTGGTTGAACCACTAGGTATGCGTTGGTTACCTGTTCATTACGCATACCAAATTGTGAGTCACTCTTGGTTGAACCAATAGGTATGCGTGTGTTACCTGTTCATTACACATACCAAATTGTGTGTCACTCTTGGTTGAACCACTAGGTATGCGTTGGTTACCTGTTCATTACGCATACCAAATTGTGTGTCACTATTGGTTGAACCACTTGGTATGCGTTGGTTACCTGTTCATTATGCATACCAAATTGTGTGTCATTCCTGGTTGAACCACTAGGTATGCGTTGGTTACCTGTTCATTACACATACCAAATTGTGAGTCATTCCTGGTTGAACCACTAGGTATGCGTTGGTTACCTGTTCATTACACATACCAAATTGTGTGTCATTCCTGGTTGAACCACTAGGTATGCGTTGGTTACCTGTTCATTATGCATACCAAATTGTGAGTCACTCTTGGTTGAACCACTAGGTATGCGTTGGTTACCTGTTCATTATGCATACCAAATTGTGAGTCACTCTTGGTTGAACCACTAGGTATGCGTTGGTTACCTGTTCATTACGCATACCAAATTGTGTGTCACTCTTGGTTGAACCACTAGGTATGCGTTGGTTACCCGTTCGTTATGCATACCAAATTGTGAGTCACTCTTGGTTGAACCACTATGTATGCGTTGGTTACCTGTTCATTACACATACCAAATTGTGTGTCACTCTTGGTTGAACCACTAGGTATGCGTTGGTTACCTGTTCGTTATGCATACCAAATTGTGAGTCACTCTTGGTTGAACCACTAGGTATGCGTTGGTTACCCGTTCATTACACATACCAAATTGTGTGTCACTCTTGGTTGAACCACTAGGTATGCGTTGGTTACCCGTTCATTACACATACCAAATTGTGAGTCACTCTTGGTTGAACCACTATGTATGCGTTGGTTACCTGTTCATTACACATACCAAATTGTGAGTCACTCTTGGTTGAACCACTAGGTATGCGTTGGTTACCTGTTCATTACGCATACCAAATTGTGTGTCACTCTTGGTTGAACCACTAGGTATGCGTTGGTTACCTGTTCTTTATGCATACCAAATTGTGAGTCACTCTTGGTTGAACCACTAGGTATGCGTTGGTTACCCGTTCATTACACATACCAAATTGCGAGTCACTCTTGGTTGAACCACTAGGTATGCGTTGGTTACCTGTTCATTACACATACCAAATTGTGTGTCACTCTTGGTTGAACCACTAGGTATGCATTGGTTACCTGTTCATTATGCATACCAAATTGTGAGTCACTCTTGGTTGAACCACTAGGTATGCGTTGGTTACCCGTTCATTACACATACCAAATTGTGTGTCACTCTTGGTTGAACCACTAGGTATGCGTTGGTTACCCGTTCATTACACATACCAAATTGTGTGTCACTCTTGGTTGAACCACGAGGTATGCGTTGGTTATCTGTTTATTATGCATACCAAATTGCGAGACACTCTTGGTTGAACCACTAGGTATGCGTTGGTTACCTGTTCATTACGCATACCAAATTGTGTGTCACACTTGGTTGAACCACTAGGTATGCGTTGGTTACCTGTTCATTACGCATACCAAATTGTGAGTCACTCTTGGTTGAACCACTAGGTATGCGTTGGTTACCTGTTCATTATGCATACCAAATTGTGTGTCACTCTTGTTTGAACCACTAGGTATGCGTTGGTTACCTGTTCATTACACATACCAAATTGTGTGTCACTCTTGGTTGAACCACTAGGTATGCGTTGGTTACCTGTTCATTACGCATACCAAATTGTGTGTCACTCTTGGTTGAACCACTAGGTATGCGTTGGTTACCTGTTCATTACGCATACCAAATTGTGAGTCACTCTTGGTTGAACCAATAGGTATGCGTGTGTTACCTGTTCATTACACATACCAAATTGTGTGTCACTCTTGGTTGAACCACTAGGTATGCGTTGGTTACCTGTTCATTACGCATACCAAATTGTGTGTCACTATTCGTTGAACCACTAGGTATGCGTTGGTTACCTGTTCATTATGCATACCAAATTGTGTGTCATTCCTGGTTGAACCACTAGGTATGCGTTGGTTACCTGTTCATTATGCATACCAAATTGTGTGTCATTCCTGGTTGAACCACTAGGTATGCGTTGGTTACCTGTTCATTACGCCTACCAAATTGTGAGTCACTCCTGGTTGAACCACTAGGTATGCGTTGGTTACCCATTCATTATGCATACCAAATTGTGTGTCACTCTTGGTTGAACCACTAGGTATGCGTTGGTTTCCTGTTCATTACGCATACCAAATTGTGTGTCACTCTTGGTTGAACCACTAGGTATGCGTTGGCTACCTGTTCATTACGAATACCAAATTGTGTGTCAATCTTGGTTGAACCACTAGGTATGCGTTGGTTACCTGTTCATTATGCATACCAAATTGTGTGTCACTCTTGGTTGAACCACTAGGTATGCGTTGGTTACCTGTTCATTACGCCTACAAAATTGTGCGTCACTCTTGGTTGAACCACTAGGTATGCGTTGGTTACCTGTTCATTACGCATACAAATTGTGAGTCACTCTTGGTTGAACCACTAGGTATGCGTTGGTTACCTGTTCATTACGCCTACCAAATTGTGTGTCACTCTTGGTTGAACCACGAGGTATGCGTTGGTTACCTGTTCATTACGCATACCAAATTGTGAGTCACTCTTCATTGAACCACTAGGTATGCGTTGGTTATCTGTTTATTACACATACCAAATTGTGAGTCACTCTTGGTTGAACCACTAGGTATGCGTTGGTTACCTGTTCATTACACATACCAAATTGTGTGTCATTCCTGGTTGAACCACTAGGTATGCATTGGTTACCTGTTCATTACACATACCAAATTGTGTGTCACTCTTGGTTGAACCACTAGGTATGCGTTGGTTACCTGTTCATTACACATACCAAATTGTGTGTCACTCTTGGTTGAACCACTAGGTATGCGTTGGTTACCTGTTCATTACACATACCAAATTGTGTGTCATTCCTGATTGAACCACTACATATGCGTTGGTTACCTGTTCATTACACATACCAAATTGTGTGTCACTCTTGGTTGAACCACTAGGTATGCGTTGGTTACCTGTTCATTACGCATACCAAATTGTGTGTCATTCCTGGTTGAACCAATAGGTATGCGTTGGTTACCTGTTCATTATGCATACCAAATTGTGAGTCACTCCTGGTTGAACCACTAGGTATGCGTTGGTTACCCGTTCATTATGCATACCAAAGTGTGTGTCACTCTTGGTTGAACCACTAGGTATGCGTTGGTTTCCTGTTCATTACGCATCCCAAATTGTGTGTCACTCTTGGTTGAACCACTAGGTATGCGTTGGTTACCTGTTCATTACGCATACCAAATTGTGTGTCACTCTTGGTTGAACCATTAGGTATGCGTTGGTTACCTGTTCATTATGCATACCAAATTGTGTGTAACTCTTGGTTGAACCACTAGGTATGCGTTGGTTACCTGTTCATTACGCCTACCAAATTGTGTGTCACTCTTGGTTGAACCACTAGGTATGCGTTGGTTACCTGTTCATTACGCCTACCAAATTGTGTGTCACTCTTGGTTGAACCACTAGGTATGCGTTGGTTACCTGCTCATTACGCATACCAAATTGTGAGTCACTCTTCGTTGAACCACTAGGTATGCGTTGGTTATCTGTTTATTACACATATCAAATTGTGAGTCACTCTTGGTTGAACCACTAGGTATGCGTTGGTTACCTGTTCATTACACATACCAAATTTTGTGTCATTCCTGGTTGAACCACTAGGTATGCGTTGGTTACCTGTTCATTACACATACCAAATTGTGTGTCACTCTTGGTTGAACCACTAGGTATGCGTTGGTTACCTGTTCATTACGCATACCAAATTGTGAGTCACTCTTGGTTGAACCACTAGGTATGCGTTGGTTACCTGTTCATTACACATACCAAATTGTGTGTCATTCCTGGTTGAACCACTAGGTATGCGTTGGTAACCTGTTCATCACACATACCAAATTGTGTGTCACTCTTGGTTGAACCACTAGGTATGCGTTGGTTACCTGTTCATTACGCATACCAAATTGTGTGTCATTCCTGGTTGAACCACTAGGTATGCGTTGGTTACCTGTTCATTATACATACCAAATTGTGAGTCACTCTTGGTTGAACCACTAGGTATGCGTTGGTTACCTGTTCATTACGCATACCAAATTGTGTGTCACTCTTGGTTGAACCACAAGGTATGCGTTGGTTACCTGTTCATTATGCATACCAAATTGTGTGTCACTCTTGGTTGAACCACTAGGTATGCATTGGTTACCTGTTCATTACACATACCAAATTGTGAGTCACTCTTGGTTGAACCACTAGGTATGCGTTGGTTACCTGTTCATTACACATACCAAATTGTGTGTCACTCTTATTTGAACCACTAGGTATGCGTTGGTTCCCTGTTCATTACGCATACCAAATTGTGTGTCACTCTTGGTTGAACCACTAGGTATGCGTTGGTTACCTGTTCATTACGCATACCAAATTGTGTGTCACTCTTAGTTGAACCACTAGGTATGCGTTGGTTACCTGTTCATTACACATACCAAATTGTGAGTCACTCTTGGTTGAACCACTAGGTATGCGTTGGTTACCTGTTCATTACGCATACCAAATTGTGTGTCACTCTTGGTTGAACCACTAGGTATGCGTTGGTTACCTGATCATTATGCATACCAAATTGTGAGTCACTCTTGGTTGAACCACTAGGTATGCGTTGGTTACCCGTTAATTACACATACCAAATTGCGAGTCACTCTTGGTTGAACCACTAGGTATGCGTTGGTTACCTGTTCATTACACATACCAAATTGTGTGTCACTCTTGGTTGAACCACGAGGTATGCGTTGGTTACCTGTTCATTACGCATACCAAATTGTGAGTCACTCTTCGTTGAACCACTAGGTATGCGTTGGTTATCTGTTTATTACACATACCAAATTGTGAGTCACTCTTGGTTGAACCACTAGGTATGCGTTGGTTACCTGTTCATTACACATACCAAATTGTGTGTCATTCCTGGTTGAACCACTAGGTATGCATTGGTTACCTGTTCATTACACATACCAAATTGTGTGTCACTCTTGGTTGAACCACTAGGTATGCGTTGGTTACCTGTTCATTACACATACCAAATTGTGTGTCACTCTTGGTTGAACCACTAGGTATGCGTTGGTTACCTGTTCATTACACATACCAAATTGTGTGTCATTCCTGATTGAACCACTACATATGCGTTGGTTACCTGTTCATTACACATACCAAATTGTGTGTCACTCTTGGTTGAACCACTAGGTATGCGTTGGTTACCTGTTCATTACGCATACCAAATTGTGTGTCATTCCTGGTTGAACCAATAGGTATGCGTTGGTTACCTGTTCATTATGCATACCAAATTGTGAGTCACTCCTGGTTGAACCACTAGGTATGCGTTGGTTACCCGTTCATTATGCATACCAAAGTGTGTGTCACTCTTGGTTGAACCACTAGGTATGCGTTGGTTTCCTGTTCATTACGCATCCCAAATTGTGTGTCACTCTTGGTTGAACCACTAGGTATGCGTTGGTTACCTGTTCATTACGCATACCAAATTGTGTGTCACTCTTGGTTGAACCATTAGGTATGCGTTGGTTACCTGTTCATTATGCATACCAAATTGTGTGTCACTCTTGGTTGAACCACTAGGTATGCGTTGGTTACCTGTTCATTACGCCTACCAAATTGTGTGTCACTCTTGGTTGAACCACTAGGTATGCGTTGGTTACCTGTTCATTACGCCTACCAAATTGTGTGTCACTCTTGGTTGAACCACTAGGTATGCGTTGGTTATCTGTTTATTACACATATCAAATTGTGAGTCACTCTTGGTTGAACCACTAGGTATGCGTTGGTTACCTGTTCATTACACATACCAAATTTTGTGTCATTCCTGGTTGAACCACTAGGTATGCGTTGGTTACCTGTTCATTACACATACCAAATTGTGTGTCACTCTTGGTTGAACCACTAGGTATGCGTTGGTTACCTGTTCATTACACATACCAAATTGTGAGTCACTCTTGGTTGAACCACTAGGTATGCGTTGGTTACCTGTTCATTACACATACCAAATTGTGTGTCATTCCTGGTTGAACCACTAGGTATGCGTTGGTAACCTGTTCATCACACATACCAAATTGTGTGTCACTCTTGGTTGAACCACTAGGTATGCGTTGGTTACCTGTTCATTACGCATACCAAATTGTGTGTCATTCCTGGTTGAACCACTAGGTATGCGTTGGTTACCTGTTCATTATACATACCAAATTGTGAGTCACTCTTGGTTGAACCACTAGGTATGCGTTGGTTACCTGTTCATTACGCATACCAAATTGTGTGTCACTCTTGGTTGAACCACTAGGTATGCGTTGGTTACCTGTTCATTATGCATACCAAATTGTGTGTCACTCTTGGTTGAACCACTAGGTATGCATTGGTTACCTGTTCATTACACATACCAAATTGTGAGTCACTCTTGGTTGAACCACTAGGTATGCGTTGGTTACCTGTTCATTACACATACCAAATTGTGTGTCACTCTTATTTGAACCACTAGGTATGCGTTGGTTCCCTGTTCATTACGCATACCAAATTGTGTGTCACTCTTGGTTGAACCACTAGTTATGCGTTGGTTACCTGTTCATTACGCATACCAAATTGTGTGTCACTCTTAGTTGAACCACTAGGTATGCGTTGGTTACCTGTTCATTACACATACCAAATTGTGAGTCACTCTTGGTTGAACCACTAGGTATGCGTTGGTTACCTGTTCATTACGCATACCAAATTGTGTGTCACTCTTGGTTGAACCACTAGGTATGCGTTGGTTACCTGATCATTATGCATACCAAATTGTGAGTCACTCTTGGTTGAACCACTAGGTATGCGTTGGTTACCCGTTAATTACACATACCAAATTGCGAGTCACTCTTGGTTGAACCACTAGGTATGCGTTGGTTACCTGTTCATTACACATACCAAATTGTGTGTCACTCTTGGTTGAACCACTAGGTATGCGTTGGTTACCTGTTCATTATGCATACCAAATTGTGAGTCACTCTTGGTTGAACCACTAGGTATGCGTTGGTTACCCGTTCATTACACATACCAAATTGTGTGTCACTCTTGGTTGAACCACTGGGTATGCGTTGGTTACCCGTTCATTACACATACCAAATTGTGTGTCACTCTTGGTTGAACCACTAGGTTTGCATTGGTTATCTGTTTATTATGCATACCAAATTGTGAGACACTCTTGGTTGAACCACTAGGTATGCGTTGGTTACCTGTTCATTACGCATACCAAATTGTGTGTCACACTTGGTTGAACCACTAGGTATGCGTTGGTTACCTGTTCATTACGCATACCAAATTGTGAGTCACTCTTGGTTGAACCACTAGGTATGCGTTGGTTACCTGTTCATTATGCATACCAAATTGTGTGTCACTCTTCGTTGAACCACTAGGTATGCGTTGGTTACCTGTTCATTACACATACCAAATTGTGTGTCACTCTTGGTTGAACCACTAGGTATGCGTTGGTTACCTGTTCATTACGCATACCAAATTGTGTGTCACTCTTGGTTGAACCACTAGGTATGCGTTGGTTACCTGTTCATTACGCATACCAAATTGTGAGTCACTCTTGTTTGAACCAATAGGTATGCGTGTGTTACCTGTTCATTACACATACCAAATTGTGTGTCACTCTTGGTTGAACCACTATGTATGCGTTGGTTACCTGTTCATTACGCATACCAAATTGTGTGTCACTATTCCTTGAACCACTAGGTATGCGTTGGTTACCTGTTCATTATGCATACCGAATTGTGTGTCATTCCTGGTTGAACCACTAGGTATGCGTTGGTTACCTGTTCATTATGCATACCAAATTGTGTGTCATTCCTGGTTGAACCACTAGGTATGCGTTGGTTACCTGTTCATTACGCCTACCAAATTGTGAGTCACTCCTGGTTGAACCACTAGGTATGCGTTGGTTACCCATTCATTATGCATACCAAATTGTGTGTCACTCTTGGTTGAACCACTAGGTATGCGTTGGTTTCCTGTTCATTACGCATACCAAATTGTGTGTCACTCTTGGTTGAACCACTAGGTATGCGTTGGTTACCTGTTCATTATGCATACCAAATTGTGTGTCACTCTTGGTTGAACCACTAGGTATGCGTTGGTTACCTGTTCATTATGCATACCAAATTGTGTGTCACTCTTGGTTGAACCACTAGGTATGCGTTGGTTACCTGTTCATTACGCCTACCAAATTGTGCGTCACTCTTGGTTGAACCACTAGGTATGCGTTGGTTACCTGTTCATTACGCATACCAAATTGTGAGTCACTCTTGGTTGAACCACTAGGTATGCGTTGGTTACCTGTTCATTATGCCTACCAAATTGTGTGTCACTCTTGGTTGAACCACTAGGTATGCGTTGGTTACCTGTTCATTACGCATACCAAATTGTGAGTCACTCTTCGTTGAACCACTAGGTATGCGTTGGTTATCTGTTTAATACACATACCAAATTGTGAGTCACTCTTGGTTGAACCACTAGGTATGCGTTGGTTACCTGTTCATTACACATACCAAATTGTGTGTCATTCCTGGTTGAACCACTAGGTATCCGTTGGTTACCTGTTCATTACACATACCAAATTGTGTGTCACTCTTGGTTGAACCACTAGGTATGCGTTGGTTTCCTGTTCATTACGCATACCAAATTGTGAGTCACTCTTGGTTGAACCAATAGGTATGCGTGTGTTACCTGTTCATTACACATACCAAATTGTGTGTCACTCTTGGTTGAACCACTATGTATGCGTTGGTTACCTGTTCATTACGCATACCAAATTGTGTGTCACTATTCCTTGAACCACTAGGTATGCGTTGGTTACCTGTTCATTATGCATACCAAATTGTGTGTCATTCCTGGTTGAACCACTAGGTATGCGTTGGTTACCTGTTCATTATGCATACCAAATTGTGTGTCATTCCTGGTTGAACCACTAGGTATGCGTTGGTTACCTGTTCATTACGCCTACCAAATTGTGAGTCACTCCTGGTTGAACCACTAGGTATGCGTTGGTTACCCATTCATTATGCATACCAAATTGTGTGTCACTCTTGGTTGAACCACTAGGTATGCGTTGGTTTCCTGTTCATTACGCATACCAAATTGTGTGTCACTCTTGGTTGAACCACTAGGTATGCGTTGGTTACCTGTTCATTATGCATACCAAATTGTGTGTCACTCTTGGTTGAACCACTAGGTATGCGTTGGTTACCTGTTCATTATGCATACCAAATTGTGTGTCACTCTTGGTTGAACCACTAGGTATGCGTTGGTTACCTGTTCATTACGCCTACCAAATTGTGCGTCACTCTTGGTTGAACCACTAGGTATGCGTTGGTTACCTGTTCATTACGCATACCAAATTGTGAGTCACTCTTGGTTGAACCACTAGGTATGCGTTGGTTACCTGTTCATTATGCCTACCAAATTGTGTGTCACTCTTGGTTGAACCACTAGGTATGCGTTGGTTACCTGTTCATTACGCATACCAAATTGTGAGTCACTCTTCGTTGAACCACTAGGTATGCGTTGGTTATCTGTTTAATACACATACCAAATTGTGAGTCACTCTTGGTTGAACCACTAGGTATGCGTTGGTTACCTGTTCATTACACATACCAAATTGTGTGTCATTCCTGGTTGAACCACTAGGTATCCGTTGGTTACCTGTTCATTACACATACCAAATTGTGTGTCACTCTTGGTTGAACCACTAGGTATGCGTTGGTTACCTGTTCATTACGCATACCAAATTGTGAGTCACTCTTGGTTGAACGACTAGGTATGCGTTGGTTACCTGTTCATTACACATACCAAATTGTGTGTCACTCTTGGTTGAACCACTAGGTATGCGTTGGTTACCTGTTCATTACACATATCAAATTGTGTGTCATTCCTGATTGAACCACTACATATGCGTTGGTTACCTGTTCATTACGCATACCAAATTGTGTGTCATTCCTGTTTGAACCAATAGGTATGCGTTGGTTACCTGTTCATTATGCATACCAAATTGTGAGTCACTCCTGGTTGAACCACAAGGTATGCGTTGGTTACCCGTTCATTATGCATACCAAAGTGTGTGTCACTCTTGGTTGAACCACTAGGTATGTGTTGGTTTCCTGTTCATTACGCATACCAAATTGTGTGTCACTCTTGGTTGAACCACTAGGTATGCGTTGGTTACCTGTTCATTACGCATACCAAATTGTGTGTCACTCTTGGTTGAACCACTAGGTATGCGTTGGTTACCTGTTCATTATGCATACCAAATTGTGTGTCACTCTTGGTTGAACCACTAGGTATGCGTTGGTTACCTGTTCATTACGCCTACCAAATTGTGTGTCACTCTTGGTTGAACCACTAGGTATGCGTTGGTTACCTGTTCATTACACATACCAAATTTTGTGTCATTCCTGGTTGAACCACTAGGTATGCGTTGGTTACCTGTTCATTACACATACCAAATTGTGTGTCACTCTTGGTTGAACCACTAGGTATGCGTTGCTTACCTGTTCATTACGCATACCACATTGTGAGTCACTCTTGGTTGAACCACTAGGTATGCGTTGGTTACCTGTTCATTACACATACCAAATTGTGTGTCATTCCTGGTTGAACCACTAGGTATGCGTTGGTAACCTGTTCATCACACATACCAAATTGTGTGTCACTCTTGGTTGAACCACTAGGTATGCGTTGGTTACCTGTTCATTACGCATACCAAATTGTGTGTCATTCCTGGTTGAACCACTAGGTATGCGTTGGTTACCTGTTCATTACACATACCAAATTGTGAGTCACTCTTGGTTGAACCACTAGGTATGCGTTGGTTACCTGTTCATTACGCATACCAAATTGTGTGTCACTCTTCGTTGAACCACTAGGTATGCGTTGGTTACCTGTTCATTATGCATACCAAATTGTGTGTCACTCTTGGTTGAACCACTAGGTATGCATTGGTTACCTGTTCATTACACATACCAAATTGTGAGTCACTCTTGGTTGAACCACTAGGTATGCGTTGGTTACCTGTTCATTACACATACCAAATTGTGTGTCACTCTTGGTTGAACCACTAGGTATGCGTTGGTTACCTGTTCATTACGCATACCAAATTGTGTGTCACTCTTGGTTGAACCACTAGGTATGCGTTGGTTACCTGTTCATTACGCATACCAAATTGTGTGTCACTCTTAGTTGAACAACTAGGTATGCGTTGGTTACCTGTTCATTACACATACCAAATTGTGAGTCACTCTTGGTTGAACCACTAGGTATGCGTTGGTTACCTGTTCATTACACATACCAAATTGTGTGTCACTCTTAGTTGAACCACTAGTTATGCGTTGGTTACCTGTTCATTACACATACCAAATTGTGTGTCACTCTTGGTTGAACCACTAGGTATGCGTTGGTTACCTGTTCATTACACATACCAAATAGTGTGTCATTCCTGGTTGAACCACTAGGTATGCGTTGGTTACCTGTTCATTACGCATACCAAATTGTGTGTCATTCCTGGTTGAACCACTAGGTATGCGTTGGTTACCTGTTCATTACGCATACCAAATTGTGTGTCACTCTTGGTTGAACCACTAGGTATGCGTTGGTTACCTGTTCATTATGCGTACCAAATTGTGTGTCACTCTTGGTTGAACCACTAGGTATGCATTGGTTACCTGTTCATTACACATACCAAATTGTGAGTCACCTTGGTTGAACCACTAGGTATGCGTTGGTTACCTGTTCATTACACATACCAAATTGTGTGTCACTCTTGGTTGAACCACTAGGTATGCGTTGGTTACCTGTTCATTACGCATACCAAATTGTGTGTCACTCTTGGTTGAACCACTAGGTATGCGTTGGTTACCTGTTCATTACGCATACCAAATTGTGTGTCACTCTTCGTTGAACAACTAGGTATGCGTTGGTTACCTGTTCATTACACATACCAAATTGTGAGTCACTCTTGGTTGAACCACTAGGTATGCGTTGGTTACCTGTTCATTACACATACCAAATTGTGTGTCACTCTTAGTTGAACCACTAGGTATGCGTTGGTTACCTGTTCATTACACATACCAAATTGTGTGTCACTCTTGGTTGAACCACTAGGTATGCGTTGGTTACCTGTTCATTACACATACCAAATAGTGTGTCATTCCTGGTTGAACCACTAGGTATGCGTTGGTTACCTGTTCATTACGCACACCAAATTGTGAGTCACTCTTGGTTGAACCACTAGGTATGCGCTGGTTACCTGTTCATTACACATACCAAATTGTGAGTCACTCTTGGTTGAACCAATAGGTATGCGTTGGTTACCTGTTCATTACGCATACCAAATTGTGGGTCATTCCCAGTTGAACCACTAGGTATGCGTTGGTTACCTGTTCATTATGCATACCAAATTGTGAGTCACTCTTAGTTGAACCACTAGGTATGCGTTGGTTACCTGTTCATTACACATACCAAATTGTGTGTCACTCTTGGTTGAACCACTAGGTATGCGTTGGTTACCTGTTCATTACACATACCAAATTGTGAGTCACTCTTGGTTGAACCACTAGGTATGCGTTGGTTACCTGTTCATTACACATACCAAATTGTGTGTCACTCTTGGTTGAACCACTAGGTATGTGTTAGTTACCTGTTCATTACACATACCAAATTGTGAGTCACTCTTGGTTGAACCACTAGGTATGCGTTGGTTATCTGTTTATTACACATACCAAATTGTGAGTCACTCTTGGTTGAACCACTAGGTATGCGTTGGTTACCTGTTCATTACACATACCAAATTGTGTGTCATTCCTGGTTGAACAACTAGGTATGCGTTGGTTACCTGTTCATTACACATACCAAATTGTGTGTCACTCTTGGTTGAACCACTAGGTATGCGTTGGTTACCTGTTCATTACGCATACCAAATTGTGAGTCACTCTTGGTTGAACCACTAGGTATGCGTTGGTTACCTGTTCATTACACATACCAAATTGTGTGTCACTCTTGGTTGAACCACTAGGTATGCGTTGGTTACCTGTTCATTACACATATCAAAGTGTGTGTCATTCCTGATTGAACCACTACATATGCGTTGGTTACCTGTTCATTACACATACCAAATTGTGTGTCACTCTTGGTTGAACCACTAGGTATGCATTGGTTACCTGTTCATTACGCATACCAAATTGTGTGTCATTCCTGGTTGAACCAATAGGTATGCGTTGGTTACCTGTTCATTATGCATACCAAATTGTGAGTCACTCCTGGTTGAACCACTAGGTATGCGTTGGTTACCCGTTCATTATGCATACCAAAGTGTGTGTCACTCTTGGTTGAACCACTAGGTATGCGTTGGTTTCCTGTTCATTACGCATACCAAATTGTGTGTCACTCTTGGTTGAACCACTAGGTATGCGTTGGTTACCTGTTCATTACGCATACCAAATTGTGAGTCACTCTTGGTTGAACCACTAGGTATGCGTTGGTTACCTGTTCATTATGCATACCAAATTGTGTGTCACTCTTGGTTGAAGCACTAGGTATGCGTTGGTTACCTGTTCATTACGCCTACCAAATTGTGTGTCACTCTTGGTTGAACCACTAGGTATGCGTTGGTGACCTGTTCATTACGCATACCAAATTGTGAGTCACTCTTGGTTGAACCACTATATATGCGTTGGTTACCTGTTCATTACGCCTACCAAATTGTGTGTCTCTCTTGGTTGAACCACTAGGTATGCGTTGGTTACCTGTTCATTGCGCATACCAAATTGTGAGTCACTCTTCGTTGAACCACTAGGTATGCGTTGGTTATCTGTTTATTACACATACCAAATTGTGAGTCACTCTTGGTTGAACCACTAGGTATGCGTTGGTTACCTGTTCATTACACATACCAAATTTTTTGTCATTATTGGTTGAACCACTAGGTATGCGTTGGTTACCTGTTCATTACACATACCAAATTGTGTGTCACTCTTGGTTGAACCACTAGGTATGCGTTGGTTACCTGTTCATTACGCATACCAAATTGTGAGTCACTCTTGGTTGAACCACTAGGTATGCGTTGGTTACCTGTTCATTACACATATCAAATTGTGTGTCATTCCTGGTTGAACCACTAGGTATGCGTTGGTAACCTGTTCATCACACATACCAAATTGTGTGTCACTCTTGGTTGAACCACTAGGTATGCGTTGGTTACCTGTTCATTACGCATACCAAATTGTGTGTCATTCCTGGTTGAACCACTAGGTATGCGTTGGTTACCTGTTCATTACGCATACCAAATTGTGAGTCACTCTTGGTTGAACCACTAGGTATGCGTTGGTTACCTGTTCATTACGCATACCAAATTGTGAGTCACTCTTGGTTGAACCACTAGGTATGCGTTGGTTACCTGTTCATTACACATACCAAATTGTGAGTCACTCTTGGTTGAACCAATAGGTATGCGTTGGTTACCTGTTCATTACGCATACCAAATTGTGGGTCATTCCCAGTTGAACCACTAGGTATGCGTTGGTTACCTGTTCATTATGCATACCAAATTGTGAGTCACTCTTAGTTGAACCACTAGGTATGCGTTGGTTACCTGTTCATTACACATACCAAATTGTGTGTCACTCTTGGTTGAACCACTAGGTATGCGTTGGTTACCTGTTCATTACACATACCAAATTGTGAGTCACTCTTGGTTGAACCACTAGGTATGCGTTGGTTACCTGTTCATTACACATACCAAATTGTGTGTCACTCTTGGTTGAACCACTAGGTATGTGTTAGTTACCTGTTCATTACACATACCAAATTGTGAGTCACTCTTGGTTGAACCACTAGGTATGCGTTGGTTATCTGTTTATTACACATACCAAATTGTGAGTCACTCTTGGTTGAACCACTAGGTATGCGTTGGTTACCTGTTCATTACACATACCAAATTGTGTGTCATTCCTGGTTGAACCACTAGGTATGCGTTGGTTACCTGTTCATTACACATACCAAATTGTGTGTCACTCTTGGTTGAACCACTAGGTATGCGTTGGTTACCTGTTCATTACGCATACCAAATTGTGAGTCACTCTTGGTTGAACCACTAGGTATGCGTTGGTTACCTGTTCATTACACATACCAAATTGTGTGTCACTCTTGGTTGAACCACTAGGTATGCGTTGGTTACCTGTTCATTACACATATCAAAGTGTGTGTCATTCCTGATTGAACCACTACATATGCGTTGGTTACCTGTTCATTACACATACCAAATTGTGTGTCACTCTTGGTTGAACCACTAGGTATGCATTGGTTACCTGTTCATTACGCATACCAAATTGTGTGTCATTCCTGGTTGAACCAATAGGTATGCGTTGGTTACCTGTTCATTATGCATACCAAATTGTGAGTCACTCCTGGTTGAACCACTAGGTATGCGTTGGTTACCCGTTCATTATGCATACCAAAGTGTGTGTCACTCTTGGTTGAACCACTAGGTATGCGTTGGTTTCCTGTTCATTACGCATACCAAATTGTGTGTCACTCTTGGTTGAACCACTAGGTATGCGTTGGTTACCTGTTCATTACGCATACCAAATTGTGAGTCACTCTTGGTTGAACCACTAGGTATGCGTTGGTTACCTGTTCATTATGCATACCAAATTGTGTGTCACTCTTGGTTGAAGCACTAGGTATGCGTTGGTTACCTGTTCATTACGCCTACCAAATTGTGTGTCACTCTTGGTTGAACCACTAGGTATGCGTTGGTGACCTGTTCATTATGCATACCAAATTGTGAGTCACTCTTGGTTGAACCACTATATATGCGTTGGTTACCTGTTCATTACGCCTACCAAATTGTGTGTCTCTCTTGGTTGAACCACTAGGTATGCGTTGGTTACCTGTTCATTACGCATACCAAATTGTGAGTCACTCTTCGTTGAACCACTAGGTATGCGTTGGTTATCTGTTTATTACACATACCAAATTGTGAGTCACTCTTGGTTGAACCACTAGGTATGCGTTGGTTACCTGTTCATTACACATACCAAATTTTGTGTCATTATTGGTTGAACCACTAGGTATGCGTTGGTTACCTGTTCATTACACATACCAAATTGTGTGTCACTCTTGGTTGAACCACTAGGTATGCGTTGGTTACCTGTTCATTACGCATACCAAATTGTGAGTCACTCTTGGTTGAACCACTAGGTATGCGTTGGTTACCTGTTCATTACACATATCAAATTGTGTGTCATTCCTGGTTGAACCACTAGGTATGCGTTGGTAACCTGTTCATCACACATACCAAATTGTGTGTCACTCTTGGTTGAACCACTAGGTATGCGTTGGTTACCTGTTCATTACGCATACCAAATTGTGTGTCATTCCTGGTTGAACCACTAGGTATGCGTTGGTTACCTGTTCATTACGCATACCAAATTGTGTGTCACTCTTGGTTGAACCACTAGGTATGCGTTGGTTACCTGTTCATTATGCATACCAAATTGTGTGTCACTCTTGGTTGAACCACTAGGTATGCGTTGGTTACCTGTTCATTACGCATACCAAATTGTGAGTCACTCTTGGTTGAACCACTAGGTATGCGTTGGTTACCTGTTCATTACACATATCAAATTGTGTGTCATTCCTGGTTGAACCACTAGGTATGCGTTGGTAACCTGTTCATCACACATACCAAATTGTGTGTCACTCTTGGTTGAACCACTAGGTATGCGTTGGTTACCTGTTCATTACGCATACCAAATTGTGTGTCATTCCTGGTTGAACCACTAGGTATGCGTTGGTTACCTGTTCATTACGCATACCAAATTGTGTGTCACTCTTGGTTGAACCACTAGGTATGCGTTGGTTACCTGTTCATTACACATACCAAATTTTGTGTCATTATTGGTTGAACCACTAGGTATGCGTTGGTTACCTGTTCATTACACATACCAAATTGTGTGTCACTCTTGGTTGAACCACTAGGTATGCGTTGGTTACCTGTTCATTACGCATACCAAATTGTGAGTCACTCTTGGTTGAACCACTAGGTATGCGTTGGTTACCTGTTCATTACACATATCAAATTGTGTGTCATTCCTGGTTGAACCACTAGGTATGCGTTGGTAACCTGTTCATCACACATACCAAATTGTGTGTCACTCTTGGTTGAACCACTAGGTATGCGTTGGTTACCTGTTCATTACGCATACCAAATTGTGTGTCATTCCTGGTTGAACCACTAGGTATGCGTTGGTTACCTGTTCATTACGCATACCAAATTGTGTGTCACTCTTGGTTGAACCACTAGGTATGCGTTGGTTACCTGTTCATTATGCATACCAAATTGTGTGTCACTCTTGGTTGAACCACTAGGTATGCATTGGTTACCTGTTCATTACACATACCAAATTGTGAGTCACTCTTGGTTGAACCACTAGGTATGCGTTGGTTACCTGTTCATTACACATACCAAATTGTGTGTCACTCTTGGTTGAACCACTAGGTATGCGTTGGTTACCTGTTCATTACGCATACCAAATTGTGTGTCACTCTTGGTTGAACCACTAGGTATGCGTTGGTTACCTGTTCACTACGCATACCAAATTGTGTGTCACTCTTAGTTGAACCACTAGGTATGCGTTGGTTACCTGTTCATTACACATACCAAATTGTGAGTCACTCTTGGTTGAACCACTAGGTATGCGTTGGTTACCTGTTCATTACACATACCAAATTGTGTGTCACTCTTAGTTGAACCACTAGGTATGCGTTGGTTACCTGTTCATTACACATACCAAATTGTGTGTCACTCTTGGTTGAACCACTAGGTATGCGTTGGTTACCTGTTCATTACACATACCAAATAGTGTGTCATTCCTGGTTGAACCACTAGGTATGCGTTGGTTACCTGTTCATTACGCATACCAAATTGTGAGTCACTCTTGGTTGAACCACTAGGTATGCGCTGGTTACCTGTTCATTACACATACCAAATTGTGAGTCACTCTTGGTTGAACCAATAGGTATGCGTTGGTTACCTGTTCATTACGCATACCAAATTGTGGGTCATTCCCAGTTGAACCACTAGGTATGCGTTGGTTACCTGTTCATTATGCATACCAAATTGTGAGTCACTCTTAGTTGAACCACTAGGTATGCGTTGGTTACCTGTTCATTACACATACCAAATTGTGTGTCACTCTTGGTTGAACCACTAGGTATGCGTTGGTTACCTGTTCATTACACATACCAAATTGTGAGTCACTCTTGGTTGAACCACTAGGTATGCGTTGGTTACCTGTTCATTACACATACCAAATTGTGTGTCACTCTTGGTTGAACCACTAGGTATGTGTTAGTTACCTGTTCATTACACATACCAAATTGTGAGTCACTCTTGGTTGAACCACTAGGTATGCGTTGGTTACCTGTTCATTACACATACCAAATTGTGTGTCATTCCTGGTTGAACCACTAGGTATGCGTTGGTTACCTGTTCATTATGCATACCAAATTGTGTGTCACTCTTGGTTGAACCACTAGGTATGCGTTGGTTACCTGTTCATTACACATACCAAATTGTGTGACACTCTTGGTTGAACCACTAGGTATGCGTTAGTTACCTGTTCATTACACATACCAAATTGTGTGTCACTCTTGGTTGAACCACTAGGTATGGGTTGGTTACCTGTTCATTACACATACCAAATTGAGTGTCATTCCTGGTTGAACCACTAGGTATACGTTGGTTACCTGTTCATTATGCATACCAAATTGTGTGTCACTCTTCGTTGAACCACTAGGTATGCGTTGGTTACCTGTTCATTACACATACCAAATTGAGTGTCATTCCTGGTTGAACCACTAGGTATGCGTTGGTTACCTGTTCATTACACATACCAAATTGTGTGTCACTCTTGGTTGAACCACTAGGTATGCGTTGGTTACCTGTTCATTACACATACCAAATTGTGTGTCATTCCTGGTTGAACCACTAGGTATGCGTTGGTTACCTGTTCATTACACATACCAAATTGTGAGTCACTCTTGGTTGAACCAATAGGTATGCGTTGGTTACCTGTTCATTATGCATACCAAATTGTGTGTCACTCTTGGTTGAACCACTAGGTATGCATTGGTTACCTGTTCATTACACATACCAAATTGTGAGTCACTCTTGGTTGAACCACTAGGTATGCGTTGGTTACCTGTTCATTACACATACCAAATTGTGTGTCACTCTTGGTTGAACCACTAGGTATGCGTTGGTTACCTGTTCATTACGCATACCAAATTGTGTGTCACTCTTGGTTGAACCACTAGGTATGCGTTGGTTACCTGTTCATTACGCATACCAAATTATGTGTCACTCTTAGTTGAACCAGTAGGTATGCGTTGGTTACCTGTTCATTACACATACCAAATTGTGAGTCACTCTTGGTTGAACCACTAGGTATGCGTTGGTTACCTGTTCATTACACATACCAAATTGTGTGTCACTCTTAGTTGAACCACTATGTATGCGTTGGTTACCTGTTCATTACACATACCAAATTGTGTGTCACTCTTGGTTGAACCACTAGGTATGCGTTGGTTACCCGTTCATTGCACATACCAAATTGTCTGTCACTCTTGTTTGAACCACTAGGTATGCGTTGGTTACCTGTTCATTACACATACCAAATTGTGTGTCACTCTTGGTTGAACCACTAGGTATGCGTTGGTTACCTGTTCATTACACATACCAAATTGTGTGTCATTCCTGGTTGAACCACTAGGTATGCGTTGGTTACCTGTTCATTACGCATACCAAATTGTGAGTCACTCTTGGTTGAACCACTAGGTATGCGCTGGTTACCTGTTCATTACACATACCAAATTGTGAGTCACTCTTGGTTGAACCAATAGGTATGCGTTGGTTACCTGTTCATTACGCATACCAAATTGTTGGTCATTCCCAGTTGAACCACTAGGTATGCGTTGGTTACCTGTTCATTACACATACCAAATTGTGAGTCACTCTTAGTTGAACCACTAGGTATACGTTGGTTACCTGTTCATTACACATACCAAATTGTGTGTCACTCTTGGTTGAACCACTAGGTATGCGTTGGTTACCTGTTCATTACACATACCAAATTGTGAGTCACTCTTGGTTGAACCACTAGGTATGCGTTGGTTACCTGTTCATTACACATACCAAATTGTGTGTCACTCTTGGTTGAACCACTAGGTATGTGTTAGTTACCTGTTCATTACACATACCAAATTGTGAGTCACTCTTGGTTGAACCACTAGGTATGCATTGGTTACCTGTTCATTACACATACCAAATTGTGAGTCACTCTTGGTTGAACCACTAGGTATGCGTTGGTTACCTGTTCATTACGCATACCAAATTGTGTGTCACTCTTGGTTGAACCACTAGGTACGCGTTGGTTACCTGTTCATTATGCATACCAAATTGTGTGTCACTCTTGGTTGAACCACTAGGTATGCATTGGTTACCTGTTCATTACACATACCAAATTGTGAGTCACTCTTGGTTGAACCACTAGGTATGCGTTGGTTACCTGTTCATTACACATACCAAATTGTGTGTCACTCTTGGTTGAACCACTAGGTATGCGTTCGTTACCTGTTCATTACGCATACCAAATTGTGTGTCACTCTTGGTTGAACCACTAGGTATGCGTTGGTTACCTGTTCATTACGCATACCAAATTGTGTGTCACTCTTAGTTGAACAACTAGGTATGCGTTGGTTACCTGTTCATTACACATACCAAATTGTGAGTCACTCTTGGTTGAACCACTAGGTATGCGTTGGTTACCTGTTCATTACACATACCAAATTGTGTGTCACTCTTAGTTGAACCACTAGGTATGCGTTGGTTACCTGTTCATTACACATACCAAATTGTGTGTCACTCTTGGTTGAACCACTAGGTATGCGTTGGTTACCTGTTCATTACACATACCAAATAGTGTGTCATTCCTGGTTGAACCACTAGGTATGCGTTGGTTACCTGTTCATTACGCATACCAAATTGTGAGTCACTCTTGGTTGAACCACTAGGTATGCGTTGGTTACCTGTTCATTACGCATACCAAATTGAGGGTCATTCCCAGTTGAACCACTAGGTATGCGTTGGTTACCTGTTCATTATGCATACCAAATTGTGAGTCACTCTTAGTTGAACCACTAGGTATGCGTTGGTTACCTGTTCATTACACATACCAAATTGTGAGTCACTCTTGGTTGAACCACTAGGTATGCGTTGGTTACCTGTTCATTACACATACCAAATTGTGTGTCACTCTTGGTTGAACCACTAGGTATGTGTTAGTTACCTGTTCATTACACATACCAAATTGTGAGTCACTCTTGGTTAAACCACTAGGTATGCATTGGTTACCTGTTCATTACACATACCAAATTGTGAGTCACTCTTGGTTGAACCACTAGGTATGCGTTGGTTACCTGTTCATTACGCATACCAATTTGTGTGTCACTCTTGGTTGAACCACTAGGTACGCGTTGGTTACCTGTTCATTATGCATACCAAATTGTGTGTCACTCTTGGTTGAACCACTAGGTATGCATTGGTTACCTGTTCATTACACATACCAAATTGTGAGTCACTCTTGGTTGAACCACTAGGTATGCGTTGGTTACCTGTTCATTACACATACCAAATTGTGTGTCACTCTTGGTTGAACCACTAGGTATGCGTTGGTTACCTGTTCATTTCGCATACCAAATTGTGTGTCACTCTTGGTTGAACCACTAGGTATGCGTTGGTTACCTGTTCATTACGCATACCAAATTGTGTGTCACTCTTAGTTGAACAACTAGGTATGCGTTGGTTACCTGTTCATTACACATACCAAATTGTGAGTCACTCTTGGTTGAACCACTAGGTATGCGTTGGTTACCTGTTCATTACACATACCAAATTGTGTGTCACTCTTAGTTGAACCACTAGGTATGCGTTGGTTACCTGTTCATTACACATACCAAATTGTGTGTCACTCTTGGTTGAACCACTAGGTATGCGTTGGTTACCTGTTCATTACACATACCAAATTGTGAGTCACTCTTGGTTGAACCACTAGGTATGCGTTGGTTACCTGTTCATTACACATACCAAATTGTGTGTCACTCTTGGTTGAACCACTAGGTATGTGTTAGTTACCTGTTCATTACACATACCAAATTGTGAGTCACTCTTGGTTGAACCACTAGGTATGCGTTGGTTACCTGTTCATTACACATACCAAATTGTGTGTCATTCCTGGTTGAACCACTAGGTATGCGTTGGTTACCTGTTCATTACGCATACCAAATTGTGTGTCACTCTTGGTTGAACCACTAGGTACGCGTTGGTTACCTGTTCATTATGCATACCAAATTGTGTGTCACTCTTGGTTGAACCACTAGGTATGCATTGGTTACCTGTTCATTACACATACCAAATTGTGAGTCACTCTTGGTTGAACCACTAGGTATGCGTTGGTTACCTGTTCATTACACATACCAAATTGTGTGTCACTCTTGGTTGAACCACTAGGTATGCGTTGGTTACCTGTTCATTACGCATACCAAATTGTGTGTCACTCTTGGTTGAACCACTAGGTATGCGTTGGTTACCTGTTCATTACGCATACCAAATTGTGTGTCACTCTTAGTTGAACAACTAGGTATGCGTTGGTTACCTGTTCATTACACATACCAAATTGTGAGTCACTCTTGGTTGAACCACTAGGTATGCGTTGGTTACCTGTTCATTACACATACCAAATTGTGTGTCACTCTTAGTTGAACCACTAGGTATGCGTTGGTTACCTGTTCATTACACATACCAAATTGTGTGTCACTCTTGGTTGAACCACTAGGTATGCGTTGGTTACCTGTTCATTACACATACCAAATAGTGTGTCATTCCTGGTTAAACCACTAGGTATGCGTTGGTTACCTGTTCATTACGCATACCAAATTGTGAGTCACTCTTGGTTGAACCACTAGGTATGCGCTGGTTACCTGTTCATTACACATACCAAATTGTGAGTCACTCTTGGTTGAACCAATAGGTATGCGTTGGTTACCTGTTCATTACGCATACCAAATTGTGGGTCATTCCCAGTTGAACCACTAGGTATGCGTTGGTTACCTGTTCATTATGCATACCAAATTGTGAGTCACTCTTAGTTGAACCACTAGGTATGCGTTGGTTACCTGTTCATTACACATACCAAATTGTGTGTAACTCTTGGTTGAACCACTAGGTATGCGTTGGTTACCTGTTCATTACACATACCAAATTGTGAGTCACTCTTGGTTGAACCACTAGGTATGCATTGGTTACCTGTTCATTACACATACCAAATTGTGTGTCACTCTTGGTTGAACCACTAGGTATGTGTTAGTTACCTGTTCATTACACATACCAAATTGTGAGTCACTCTTGGTTGAACCACTAGGTATGCGCTGGTTACCTGTTCATTACACATACCAAATTGTGAGTCACTCTTGGTTGAACCAATAGGTATGCGTTGGTTACCTGTTCATTACGCATACCAAATTGTGGGTCATTCCCAGTTGAACCACTAGGTATGCGTTGGTTACCTGTTCATTATGCATACCAAATTGTGAGTCACTCTTAGTTGAACCACTAGGTATGCGTTGGTTACCTGTTCATTACACATACCAAATTGTGTGTCACTCTTGGTTGAACCACTAGGTATGCGTTGGTTACCTGTTCATTACACATACCAAATTGTGAGTCACTCTTGGTTGAACCACTAGGTATGCGTTGGTTACCTGTTCATTACACATACCAAATTGTGTGTCACTCTTGGTTGAACCACTAGGTATGTGTTAGTTACCTGTTCATTACACATACCAAATTGTGATTCACTCTTGGTTGAACCACTAGGTATGCGTTGGTTACCTGTTCATTACACATACCAAATTGTGTGTCATTCCTGGTTGAACCACTAGGTATGCGTTGGTTACCTGTTCATTATGCATACCAAATTGTGTGTCACTCTTGGTTGAACCACTAGGTATGCGTTGGTTACCTGTTCATTACACATACCAAATTGTGTGTCACTCTTGGTTGAACCACTAGGTATGCGTTAGTTACCTGTTCATTACACATACCAAATTGTGTGTCACTCTTGGTTGAACCACTAGGTATGGGTTGGTTACCTGTTCATTACACATACCAAATTGAGTGTCATTCCTGGTTGAACCACTAGGTATGCGTTGGTTACCTGTTCATTATGCATACCAAATTGTGTGTCACTCTTCGTTGAACCACTAGGTATGCGTTGGTTACCTGTTCATTACACATACCAAATTGAGTGTCATTCCTGGTTGAACCACTAGGTATGCGTTGGTTACCTGTTCATTACGCATACCAAATTGTGAGTCACTCTTGGTTGAACCACTAGGTATGCGCTGGTTACCTGTTCATTACACATACCAAATTGTGAGTCACTCTTGGTTGAACCAATAGGTATGCGTTGGTTACCTGTTCATTACGCATACCAAATTGTGGGTCATTCCCAGTTGAACCACTAGGTATGCGTTGGTTACCTGTTCATTATGCATACCAAATTGTGAGTCACTCTTAGTTGAACCACTAGGTATGCGTTGGTTACCTGTTCATTACACATACCAAATTGTGTGTAACTCTTGGTTGAACCACTAGGTATGCGTTGGTTACCTGTTCATTACACATACCAAATTGTGAGTCACTCTTGGTTGAACCACTAGGTATGCATTGGTTACCTGTTCATTACACATACCAAATTGTGTGTCACTCTTGGTTGAACCACTAGGTATGTGTTAGTTACCTGTTCATTACACATACCAAATTGTGAGTCACTCTTGGTTGAACCACTATGTATGCGCTGGTTACCTGTTCATTACACATACCAAATTGTGAGTCACTCTTGGTTGAACCAATAGGTATGCGTTGGTTACCTGTTCATTACGCATACCAAATTGTGGGTCATTCCCAGTTGAACCACTAGGTATGCGTTGGTTACCTGTTCATTATGCATACCAAATTGTGAGTCACTCTTAGTTGAACCACTAGGTATGCGTTGGTTACCTGTTCATTACACATACCAAATTGTGTGTCACTCTTGGTTGAACCACTAGGTATGCGTTGGTTACCTGTTCATTACGCATACCAAATTGTGTGTCACTCTTGGTTGAACCACTAGGTATGTGTTAGTTACCTGTTCATTACACATACCAAATTGTGAGTCACTCTTGGTTGAACCACTAGGTATGCGTTGGTTACCTGTTCATTACACATACCAAATTGTGTGTCATTCCTGGTTGAACCACTAGGTATGCGTTGGTTACCTGTTCATTACGCATACCAAATTGTGTGTCACTCTTGGTTGAACCACTAGGTACGCGTTGGTTACCTGTTCATTATGCATACCAAATTGTGTGTCACTCTTGGTTGAACCACTAGGTATGCATTGGTTACCTGTTCATTACACATACCAAATTGTGAGTCACTCTTGGTTGAACCACTAGGTATGCGTTGGTTACCTGTTCATTACACATACCAAATTGTGTGTCACTCTTGGTTGAACCACTAGGTATGCGTTGGTTACCTGTTCATTACGCATACCAAATTGTGTGTCACTCTTGGTTGAACCACTAGGTATGCGTTGGTTACCTGTTCATTACGCATACCAAATTGTGTGTCACTCTTAGTTGAACAACTAGGTATGCGTTGGTTACCTGTTCATTACACATACCAAATTGTGAGTCACTCTTGGTTGAACCACTAGGTATGCGTTGGTTACCTGTTCATTACACATACCAAATTGTGTGTCACTCTTAGTTGAACCACTAGGTATGCGTTGGTTACCTGTTCATTACACATACCAAATTGTGTGTCACTCTTGGTTGAACCACTAGGTATGCGTTGGTTACCTGTTCATTACACATACCAAATAGTGTGTCATTCCTGGTTAAACCACTAGGTATGCGTTGGTTACCTGTTCATTACGCATACCAAATTGTGAGTCACTCTTGGTTGAACCACTAGGTATGCGCTGGTTACCTGTTCATTACACATACCACATTGTGAGTCACTCTTGGTTGAACCAATAGGTATGCGTTGGTTACCTGTTCATTACGCATACCAAATTGTGGGTCATTCCCAGTTGAACCACTAGGTATGCGTTGGTTACCTGTTCATTATGCATACCAAATTGTGAGTCACTCTTAGTTGAACCACTAGGTATGCGTTGGTTACCTGTTCATTACACATACCAAATTGTGTGTAACTCTTGGTTGAACCACTAGGTATGCGTTGGTTACCTGTTCATTACACATACCAAATTGTGAGTCACTCTTGGTTGAACCACTAGGTATGCATTGGTTACCTGTTCATTACACATACCAAATTGTGTGTCACTCTTGGTTGAACCACTAGGTATGTGTTAGTTACCTGTTCATTACACATACCAAATTGTGAGTCACTCTTGGTTGAACCACTAGGTATGCGCTGGTTACCTGTTCATTACACATACCAAATTGTGAGTCACTCTTGGTTGAACCAATAGGTATGCGTTGGTTACCTGTTCATTACGCATACCAAATTGTGGGTCATTCCCAGTTGAACCACTAGGTATGCGTTGGTTACCTGTTCATTATGCATACCAAATTGTGAGTCACTCTTAGTTGAACCACTAGGTATGCGTTGGTTACCTGTTCATTACACATACCAAATTGTGTGTCACTCTTGGTTGAACCACTAGGTATGCGTTGGTTACCTGTTCATTACACATACCAAATTGTGAGTCACTCTTGGTTGAACCACTAGGTATGCGTTGGTTACCTGTTCATTACACATACCAAATTGTGTGTCACTCTTGGTTGAACCACTAGGTATGTGTTAGTTACCTGTTCATTACACATACCAAATTGTGATTCACTCTTGGTTGAACCACTAGGTATGCGTTGGTTACCTGTTCATTACACATACCAAATTGTGTGTCATTCCTGGTTGAACCACTAG
The DNA here is from genome assembly GCF_978046115.1 of Saccoglossus kowalevskii. NCBI lineage: Eukaryota > Metazoa > Hemichordata > Enteropneusta > Harrimaniidae > Saccoglossus > Saccoglossus kowalevskii. The sequence continues at coordinate 24,494,510 of NC_140657.1, forward strand.
GTATGCGTTGGTTACCTGTTCATTATGCATACCAAATTGTGTGTCACTCTTGGTTGAACCACTAGGTATGCGTTGGTTACCTGTTCATTACACATACCAAATTGTGTGTCACTCTTGGTTGAACCACTAGGTATGCGTTAGTTACCTGTTCATTACACATACCAAATTGTGTGTCACTCTTGGTTGAACCACTAGGTATGGGTTGGTTACCTGTTCATTACACATACCAAATTGAGTGTCATTCCTGGTTGAACCACTAGGTATGCGTTGGTTACCTGTTCATTATGCATACCAAATTGTGTGTCACTCTTCGTTGAACCACTAGGTATGCGTTGGTTACCTGTTCATTACACATACCAAATTGAGTGTCATTCCTGGTTGAACCACTAGGTATGCGTTGGTTACCTGTTCATTACACATACCAAATTGTGTGTCACTCTTGGTTGAACCACTAGGTATGCGTTGATTACCTGTTCATTACACATATCAAATTGTGTGTCATTCCTGGTTGAACCACTAGGTATGCGTTGGTTACCTGTTCATTACACATACCAAATTGTGAGTCACTCTTGGTTGAACCAATAGGTATGCGTTGGTTACCTGTTCATTATGCATACCAAATTGTGTGTCACTCTTGGTTGAACCACTAGGTATGCATTGGTTACCTGTTCATTACACATACCAAATTGTGAGTCACTCTTGGTTGAACCACTAGGTATGCGTTGGTTACCTGTTCATTACACATACCAAATTGTGTGTCACTCTTGGTTGAACCACTAGGTATGCGTTGGTTACCTGTTCATTACGCATACCAAATTGTGTGTCACTCTTGGTTGAACCACTAGGTATGCGTTGGTTACCTGTTCATTACGCATACCAAATTGTGTGTCACTCTTAGTTGAACCAGTAGGTATGCGTTGGTTACTTGTTCATTACACATACCAAATTGTGAGTCACTCTTGGTTGAACCACTAGGTATGCGTTGGTTACCTGTTCATTACACATACCAAATTGTGTGTCACTCTTAGTTGAACCACTAGGTATGCGTTGGTTACCTGTTCATTACACATACCAAATTGTGTGTCACTCTTGGTTGAACCACTAGGTATGCGTTGGTTACCCGTTCATTGCACATACCAAATTGTCTGTCACTCTTGTTTGAACCACTAGGTATGCGTTGGTTACCTGTTCATTACACATACCAAATTGTGTGTCACTCTTGGTTGAACCACTAGGTATGCGTTGGTTACCTGTTCATTACACATACCAAATTGTGTGTCATTCCTGGTTGAACCACTAGGTATGCGTTGGTTACCTGTTCATTACGCATACCAAATTGTGAGTCACTCTTGGTTGAACCACTAGGTATGCGCTGGTTACCTGTTCATTACACATACCAAATTGTGAGTTACTCTTGGTTGAACCAATAGGTATGCGTTGGTTACCTGTTCATTACGCATACCAAATTGTTGGTCATTCCCAGTTGAACCACTAGGTATGCGTTGGTTACCTGTTCATAACATATACCAAATTGTGAGTCACTCTTAGTTGAACCACTAGGTATACGTTGGTTACCTGTTCATTACACATACCAAATTGTGTGTCACTCTTGGTTGAACCACTAGGTATGCGTTGGTTACCTGTTCATTACACATACCAAATTGTGAGTCACTCTTGGTTGAACCACTAGGTATGCGTTGGTTACCTGTTCATTACACATACCAAATTGTGTGTCACTCTTGGTTGAACCACTAGGTATGTGTTAGTTACCTGTTCATTACACATTACAAATTGTGAGTCACTCTTGGTTGAACCACTAGGTATGCGTTGGTTACCTGTTCATTACACATACCAAATTGTGTGTCATTCCTGGTTGAACCACTAGGTATGCGTTGGTTACCTGTTCATTATGCATACCAAATTGTGTGTCACTCTTGGTTGAACCACTAGGTATGCGTTGGTTACCTGTTCATTACACATACCAAATTGTGTGTCACTCTTGGTTGAACCACTAGGTATGCGTTAGTTACCTGTTCATTACACATACCAAATTGTGTGTCACTCTTGGTTGAACCACTAGGTATGCGTTGGTTACCTGTTCATTACGCATACCAAATTGTGTGTCACTCTTCGTTGAACCACTAGGTATGCGTTGGTTACCTGTTCATTACACATACCAAATTGAGTGTCATTCCTGGTTGAACCACTAGGTATGCGTTGGTTACCTGTTCATTACACATACCAAATTGTGTGTCACTCTTGGTTGAACCACTAGGTATGCGTTGGTTACCTGTTCATTACACATACCAAATTGTGAGTCACTCTTGGTTGAACCAATAGGTATGCGTTGGTTACCTGTTCATTATGCATACCAAATTGTGTGTCACTCTTGATTGAACCACTAGGTATGCGCTGGTTACCCGTTCATTGCACATACCAAATTGTCTGTCACTCTTGGTTGAACCACTAGGTATGCGTTGGTTACCTGTTCATTACACATACCAAATTGTGTGTCACTCTTGGTTGAACCACTAGGTATGCGTTGGTTACCTGTTCATTACACATACCAAATTGTGTGTCATTCCTGGTTGAACCACTAGGTATGCGTTGGTTACCTGTTCATTACGCATACCAAATTGTGAGTCACTCTTGGTTGAACCACTAGGTATGCGCTGGTTACCTGTTCATTACACATACCAAATTGTGAGTCACTCTTGGTTGAACCAATAGGTATGCGTTGGTTACCTGTTCATTACGCATACCAAATTGTGGGTCATTCCCAGTTGAACCACTAGGTATGCGTTGGTTACCTGTTCATTACACATACCAAATTGTGTGTCACTCTTGGTTGAACCACTAGGTATGCGTTGGTTACCTGTTCATTACACATACCAAATTGTGTGTCATTCCTGGTTGAACCACTAGGTATGCGTTGGTTACCTGTTCATTACGCATACCAAATTGTGAGTCACTCTTGGTTGAACCACTAGGTATGCGCTGGTTACCTGTTCATTACACATACCAAATTGTGAGTTACTCTTGGTTGAACCAATAGGTATGCGTTGGTTACCTGTTCATTACGCATACCAAATTGTTGGTCATTCCCAGTTGAACCACTAGGTATGCGTTGGTTACCTGTTCATAACACATACCAAATTGTGAGTCACTCTTAGTTGAACCACTAGGTATACGTTGGTTACCTGTTCATTACACATACCAAATTGTGTGTCACTCTTGGTTGAACCACTAGGTATGCGTTGGTTACCTGTTCATTACACATACCAAATTGTGAGTCACTCTTGGTTGAACCACTAGGTATGCGTTGGTTACCTGTTCATTACACATACCAAATTGTGTGTCACTCTTGGTTGAACCACTAGGTATGTGTTAGTTACCTGTTCATTACACATACCAAATTGTGAGTCACTCTTGGTTGAACCACTAGGTATGCGTTGGTTACCTGTTCATTACACATACCAAATTGTGTGTCATTCCTGGTTGAACCACTAGGTATGCGTTGGTTACCTGTTCATTATGCATACCAAATTGTGTGTCACTCTTGGTTGAACCACTAGGTATGCGTTGGTTACCTGTTCATTACACATACCAAATTGTGTGTCACTCTTGGTTGAACCACTAGGTATGCGTTAGTTACCTGTTCATTACACATACCAAATTGTGTGTCACTCTTGGTTGAACCACTAGGTATGGGTTGGTTACCTGTTCATTACACATACCAAATTGAGTGTCATTCCTGGTTGAACCATTAGGTATGCGTTGGTTACCTGTTCATTATGCATACCAAATTGTGTGTCACTCTTCGTTGAACCACTAGGTATGCGTTGGTTACCTGTTCATTACACATACCAAATTGAGTGTCATTCCTGGTTGAACCACTAGGTATGCGTTGGTTACCTGTTCATTACACATACCAAATTGTGTGTCACTCTTGGTTGAACCACTAGGTATGCGTTGGTTACCTGTTCATTACACATACCAAATTGTGAGTCACTCTTGGTTGAACCAATAGGTATGCGTTGGTTACCTGTTCATTATGCATACCAAATTGTGTGTCACTCTTGATTGAACCACTAGGTATGCGCTGGTTACCCGTTCATTGCACATACCAAATTGTCTGTCACTCTTGGTTGAACCACTAGGTATGCGTTGGTTACCTGTTCATTACACATACCAAATTGTGTGTCACTCTTGGTTGAACCACTAGGTATGCGTTGGTTACCTGTTCATTACACATACCAAATTGTGTGTCATTCCTGGTTGAACCACTAGGTATGCGTTGGTTACCTGTTCATTACGCATACCAAATTGTGAGTCACTCTTGGTTGAACCACTAGGTATGCGCTGGTTACCTGTTCATTACACATACCAAATTGTGAGTCACTCTTGGTTGAACCAATAGGTATGCGTTGGTTACCTGTTCATTACGCATACCAAATTGTGGGTCATTCCCAGTTGAACCACTAGGTATGCGTTGGTTACCCGTTCATTACGCATACCAAATAGTGCGTCATTCCTGGTTGAACCACTAAGTATGCGTGGGTTACCTGTTCATTACGCATACCAAATTGTGAGACACTCCCATTTGCACCACTAAGTATACGTTGGTTACCTGTTCATGACGCATACGAAATCGGGTCACGGTGTCACTCCCGGATGAACCACTAGGTATACTTTGGCTAACCGTTCATTACGCATACCAAATTAAAACATTACATATATATACCGGTATATAATGTGTTCAGTTGCTTCAGACGTAAATAATATAATACATTAGAGCATTCACTCGATAATGCAATTCAAACGTACAGTATTATATATTGTCAACACAATTTTGGAATAACATATATTCCACACAAACGCAAACCGTAGACGCTTGCAGTTCACTTTAAAAAATATATCATAGTAACTACTTTGATATTAAAATTTTAAGGGCTCTGACATAATTTGTATTAATTATTATTTTACATCTGTCATCGTATCTCTATAGGCTTAATTATGTGATACAGCTCGGGATGTTTGTGTCTTACCTTATTAGGGAATGCGAATTCCAAATATGGAACAATTGCGTGATATGTCCAAGATACGATTGTTGCATAGCACGCCCCCACGTCCTAAAACACGTCATCACACATCTTACAACACGTCATCACACATCTTACAACACGTCATCACACATTTTACAACACATCATCACACATCTTACAACACGTCATTACACATCTTACAACACGTGATTATACGTGTTTTGAAATGCACGTTTCCACAAGTCTTACAAAACGTCACCAACTATTTTTGTTGGCACTTTCGCTTTTTAGTTTTACTCGTTTGCACAAGTCAATTCACCACCACCAGACGTCAGTCTTTATTTGGAATGGGGCGCCCTCTATATGTTTTCTTTTCTATTGTACAATGGTGAATGCGAATTGTGAATATTTGCCAAATTTGTCCAGTCAACCCAACGGGCATATATGTTACGGAAACCGATACTTAATGTTATTGAATATCTGTACTTTACTTCTCACACTGAAACACGCAAGCATCGGCTGAACAGTTGAATAATGGCGTGACGATCGAAAGGATAGAAATGGCCACGATTGACACGTTGCTGATTGTCAGTTATTGGTTTGTGACTGTGCTAGCTGGTGAGTGAAACACATTCTACATCAATTTATAAATCTGAAACATGTATTCGTAGACTTCAGGAGAAAAGCCAACTGGAGGTGGTATAAGTAGTTTTCAGTGTCCGATTCTCTGAGACCACAGGTTCACACGTCTACCCCTACTACATTCAATACCCATCGGTTCAAATCATGCTTTTATGATCAACTGATATTGAGAAGGAAGGTGAGAATTTAATGTGAATTGGCCACAGGTTGCGTAAATCATTTTCATTCTCATATTCATTCTCAGCTATCAATAGAAACAACACAATTTTAGTGAAAATAAAGTATTATAATAGTAATCTTTATTGAACCTTATCCTCATTGGGATTTGGATTACATGACAATTAAGAAAAAATAAAAAAAGGAAAGGAAAAAACACGATAGACCAAATACAGCTCTTTTGAAGGAGAATTAGCTATTTTTTTGTTTCTGGGGCAGCTGGTTGTGTGAATTTTATATTGTTCTTCTTTTCGTTGTAGCAAATTCTCTGCTAACCTTTTAATTGTTATGTCAGTGAAGTAATCAATTTATCGTACTCTGTCTGATCATTGCATACGTAGCTTATTAAATAAATCCTGCGATTTAAGTATACTATACTACTTAAATATACGACTGAATCTCATCCAGGGATAATTCTCATTTTGTTGGAAAGAAGTGTTATATACATCACAACGGAGCAACAATCAGCAACATAGTGAGATTGTGAATTACTGTCAGTTTTATCAGCGACATTCAGCAACAGACTGCACTCTCAGCTGCCAGGTTCTATAGAAAGCAATATCTGGTATCATACTATAGCAAAGGGAAAACAGTGTAAGAAAAAGAATTAATGTTCGTTTGTTCGACCATCGCATCACCACCTCAGTGCAGAACATGTGTTTACATTGAGTTCACTAAACTGTTCGATTAGGGACGACGTCAAAAGATCGATGTCGGATAAAAAACTTAATTCCTTTAGTTTGGGGGTGGGGGGTTTTAACCTCAAAAAGTTTTCATCCTTCAAAAACGATTTTATTTTTTAATGAAGTCAAAAAAATCTTGGAGTATTTGTAGTTCGTTTTTTTCTATCCAATCATGAACAAAAATAACAGAAAATGGAAAACAAAACATCCAAGACGAGAAAATGGTAAAGTCTTTTTACACCCACCCGACAACCAACTGCTATGCCATACTACTGTCCGATTATCAATTTGTATTTAATGGTGAATGTAGTCTGACGCCATGATCAATATTTAACAATTAAGTTTCAGTGGGGGGTGGGGGTGGGAAAAAAACTAAAGGAATTAAGTTTTTTATCCTACATTGAACTTTTGATGTTGTCCCTTAGGACGATGACACATCATAAAATTTAAGAATTATGCCCATCAATAAAGCTACCGTCCTAGAGAGCAACTTTATAATCAGTATTATGTGGTAGAACAAAGACACACCCCGTAATTAATTTGATATAAGGATTCCAATTACTTCTAAAATGTCATTCTCTAGCCCACTAACTTTTCTCACCCGGATTAGTGGACATGGCACTTTTTTCTTTACCGGGGTTTAGTAATAAATTGTAAATTATTGACGTTTATTAAACGTTTTGCATCCATCTCTGATATATATCTTAAATATTAAATAGATAAAAGTGCTTGGACCAATAGATATGATATGTAGTAAAAAATATTTGGTAATTTAGCAAAGATAGCATACGATGAAGTCCCGTTGCCCGACATGTCTGGATATTTTGAAATTGTACTGAGGGCAGCGATTGCTTATTACTGACTACCCAGCAGTGACAATAAAAAGACGTTCACGTAAACTGATCAGTACGTGAAATTCTCCCATGTATCCACTGAAGTGAATGCCCACGTGAGGAACGTGCCAAACTACTTGTACTTGCGATATATGAGGCGTTACTCGACAAATTTCACCACAGCATGTCAACTTTTTTGCAGTAATTCTTAAAACTCGTAACACTGAGTACATACATGTATATATTTTCAGAAATGACTCATGATTATTTTGCGAATAACTGGAACATCATTTGGAACATGCAATAGTTTCTCCGTGTATAAGGTGGTCCAGATTAACTCCTGAAGCATCAGCTGGGAAACCCGTTATACACTATAATTTGTTATTTCGAAACTTATCCATAACCATTTCATGCGAAACAATAGTTTCGGACGCTATAATAGTGTTGATTGTTTTCTTCCACGATTTAGATTTGTGTGAAAACGCACTTGAGGGCAAAAACAAAAAAGGTTTACAGTGCGCTGTATTAACTTGTTTGCACAAAAGGTGTTTATGTGTTGCTATGGTGATGTAATTTACCTGTTGTATATTATATCTGCCCCGCAGAACCGTTCAGCTGTATTAAATGTACACCTATATATGTATACCTATAATCTCCAAGATAATACATACAGGACTGCCCCAACAAACAATTGTCCGAAACTACACAAATAATGGAATACTATGAACCACTGATGTAATGATACACAGTAGCAGTAGTTATTCACGTCTGAACTTGAGATGCTGTGAAACATAAAAACGTTAAGTTTTCAGGCCATGATAGAGAAATAAAGAATGCTGCTTTTCACATCTTACGTACATAAACACAATTTATTTGTTGAGAATCGTTCAAATGCGCCTCTAATTTCCGTGATGGTTGAACAAATTCACAATTACAAATTGCTCTGTTATTAAACGAAATTAAGGCGCATCGGACGTCATTGCTAAACACTGTAAAACAACAGATCTCGGCACCTGACCTCAAAGAGTAGGCATGTAGTTGCTTTCACAGACAAACTAGGTCGTCACATGACAAACTTACAAGTGAAGTATTTGAAAGCGCTGGTACTTGAAACACAATATGGCATTACGTAATGTGAATTTGTCATTCCCGGCGCTGAAGTATTTCACAAAACGTTCTATGTTGCTTTTATACCACTGTACCATGTATTTCTATGAGCTGTGTGCGATCAGTTGTTCCACAACGTCAGTCGAAGAAAATAGCTCAAACTTAACTTTGAGACAATCTTGAACAAACACATGTTGCACATGTGGGGAAGTATTGTTACAATATTCGGGGGAGCCTCAAACAAAAGCTAGTCTAATGCAAGTTTTCTGAGAGTTTTCGACCGTTCTTTTCATCGGGTTTGGTTGCCAGAAGGTGAAAATTATTCGGCATGTATAATTATAGGTATATATGTTGTAGCTATATGGGTATGATTATGATCCCGGTTTTGATTATTCGGTGGCACCCTCTACTCTACATTGATAGTTATAAATTATTGACGTAAATAATTCATACTAGCTGATACTGATAACATAACTATTGCGCAAAGTAGTCATAGTAGTTGCCCTAAGTTTAAACATTTTCTTCTATGCCATTGATAAAAAGCCATAGAAACGTCTAGCTATTTTGAATAGTTACTTGGGACAACGATTACCAAATGCCACTGAGAGCGTGCGAACAAATCGATCCCATCCCATTCTATGTCATGATAATATTCGTAAATCGTCAGAGACGCGCAACATACGGTCAAATGGAGAGTTGCGTAATCAACGCCACAAAGTGAGCATACGCCGTCATCACAACGTTAATAACAACATGGCTTCAGAAACAGCGAATAATGCGACGCAGGGAATGCTGAAAATGACAGACTGGACGAACAAATGCTTCTTAGTTTTACCGTCACCGAATACAGACCCTTCTTACTTTCGCCACAAAATACTCATTTTCGAGCAATAGAAATTACTAGTATTACAGTACATTACAATATGCAATGTTATCGCAATATTTACGATATTTTTCAGCAGACAGAATTTAATTTAACAGCCAGGGAGGGATTTACGATAAAATCCGGAAAACGCTAAACGAAATTATGCGTCGAAAGTCAAATATACCCAAATAATTAAAATGTAAACCAGAAGACAGCGTAAACAATTATGTTTTTGTTTTCACAGACCAAGAAAAAGTAATCAGTTCAATGCATTATTTCGAGAATATTGGGCCAAAACGCACTCAGGCTGCAAACATAGTTATCGAATACAGTAACACATTCATTTTTGCTTTCATCTGATTAAGATGTTGACATTTATACAGTCTCTTCTATTCTATAAAACGGATATTTTGGTTATTACATTGATAATTTTATCTATATTATCTATAATTGGCAAACTATTCGAAAAACAAGCAAAGCAACAACTTGTGTCCTTTTTTGGCTACAGGAAACACATAACACAACGATATTCTGACTTGACCTAACTTCGCTTCATAATCAACTCGATAAAAGGTGCACTGGGTATATTCATTTGACACCATTGACCACAAGATAAGCAATAAACAAAAATGCTGTATTACGGATTTAACGGAGTAGTTTCCAATTGAAAATAATACAGTGTCAGGTAACTTAAATATAACCCTATTTGTTGTGCTATACACAAATTATATCTGGAGTCTGTGACTCTCATCTGTCTGTTTTACTGTGGTGTTGTTCCAACACAACCGCTTTGGTCTCTATTCCAAAAGATCCTGGAAGGAATATTTGTGATAAATCTAATTATCGCTGAGTCGCTGCAACAGTCGAGTCTAAACTGCTGACAAAAGAATAGCTCACTACTATAAGCCTGCAATTTGAGTCCAAGCCAGTACATGACACGGGTATATCATTTTTTTTATCTTGAAAGAAATATAAAATATGTCGTATGGATGTTGTTTGTTAATTGTATGGTGCTCATCTAGATTCAAATCAGTCTTTCTTGAAATCTTCATATATAAATCTTATTAAAATTACCCCAGTCATAGATGCGATATTTAAATTACAATATAATAGTGTTGGTCTTGGCATTAGGTTTTGGGGTTAGATATATACGCTATATCTATCTACCTATCAATTTACCCTAATGCTAATACTAAGACCCGTTAAATTAACTTAAGTTAAAGTTCAATTTAAGGTACGGTAACTAGATAATTTGAATAAATTGTAATTAAAGTTCATTGCTATATATGATTGCATTTGAATTGAGCTTAACTAAATTATAATACAATAGCATTCTTTAACAGGATTGCAAATTAAGTTTAATAAGTGGTATTTTAAATTTGATAAAAATGAAGATGATGTCTTTGTAGCACTAGCGTTTCTTCTCTAGAAAAGGTGAGGTGTGTCCCGCTCACAACAGTCTCGGCTCTCGTTCTCAAACGACATATTTTTCCGACATATCTTGCCGTAACTGAACCATGTTTCACCCTCGGCGCCAGCTTATGTAGAATGTTACGCTGTTAAAACCAGACAATGTTTTAACTTGGAGGCATCTCAGTGCTTTGTTGAATTGAATTTATACCAAGTGCATGTTTTAAATAGCGATTCATATTATTGACATGCGATATATGTACATTCCATAGCAATTTATTTCAATATTATGAGCATTACACTTGGCAACACTTACAAGTTTTCTTCTCTATCTGACCATTAATTTTTTTTCTTGGCCATTGATCATCGCCGTGAGATTTTTTTATTCACTTTAGAATGTCATAATTTGAAGTTGATCTTAAGGCAGTTAGTTAGCAAGGTGACTTGCAAATTTGCAATTGACGGCGTCGCTCCATCGACATGCGCACAGTTTACATCATTTCATTATCATACTAAATGTTAGTGAAATTGTTGGACTACAGGAATACATTTATATTGAAGTTAATTTAAAGAAATACGCATAATGGCATTGTGTTTTGGGTTACCCTAATGCTAATACCAAACCCGTTAAGCGTCATACAATTATTGATTAGGGGACATGACATGTTATAACACAAAATATACATGTTATACCACAAAATATACATGTTATAATACGGAATATACATGTTATAACACGAAAAATGATGACATTCCTATACCACAGAAACCAATGGCAAATGACTCAAAACAATACCATTTTCAAGGATGTTCGACCCAGTTTTGTGTGAAAAGTAATTACGTAAGCATATACTTTTATCTGGGTTTTGTGAACAACAGTATGCAATAAATCTATACTGTCAAAGTCAAGACAATATTTTTTTGAAATAAACACACACTACTACAGCGATATGAAAAATTGTTATATATTACATGTAAAGCGAGTTGCATTAAAAATGCTCATAATGTGTTGGTACATAGTTCCAAGTATCTAAATACCAGGTGAACTATTTTAATGGCCTTTACTCATATTACGCCATAAGAGAGCCGTTTACGTGCAACTTGTGTGAGCATCCACGTACATTATTGCAATTGTAGTGTTCTCAAGCTGGTAAGCGAGGAAAGACTAGCTTCGACATTCTTGTCTTTACAGGTTCATTATTGATTATCATCAAAACAGTCACAGCTTTGTATTGTGCACCAAATGACTTGATTAATTGTTGAGTGTTCGTCATTAATTAAATCATTAATTTGTGTTGTTGGACTTGTCCTAAATGTATTAAATACTATAATATTAGATATGTTTATGCATGCTGTTATTTCCACTTTTTAGGTAATTTAGAAACAGACTATATACGACTGATCGACAGTTTGTTATACCACTTTGATATTAGCCCTGTGTAGTAGGAGAGTTACAATCGTCTTTTACACTTTTCAGTTAGTGAAATTATCGTCAATGCATCTAACACCTAAAAACATGTCTTTTTAGCTGGCATATTATTTTAGCTAATTTAGCTATAATCTGTAATTCCGCTAATTCAAAATGTCACTAATTCAAAGTAAAGTATATTCTCACAATGAGATTGTTGACACTTTAGCTAAATTAAGACTCAGTTAATTTATGCATGGAGTCAAATTCGGCTAAAATGGCGTGTAGCTATTTAAACATGCTTTACAGTAGTTGGATTGGCAGTCACGACCACACGTCTAATTAATGGAGGGTTTCTAACGAAAATCACCGATTTATAAGCCACAGTTGTCGTGCAGCGCATATGTCATGTAATCAATATATTGTACTTGCTGTATACGTCACAAGGACCCATAGTGAATACGTCATAACTGTGGTACATTCGAAAACACCACAAGTCATTACTGCATGTTTCTTTCTGGATACTGAAATATGCGAAGCGTACAAGTACTGACACCACATTGCAAATGTATTGTAATTGCTTTGAAATCATTGATTATTTCAGCTTCCGAATATGTTTGTGTTGTTACTCGTTGTAGAGAGGAAAAAAAACATAAAGTGTTATGACTCACCTTCAACGCAATTAGTTTTATTCAAAATAGTGTAGTTAGGTAAAGTGACCCCAGAGTTATGGGAACTTGAACTTGAAATTGGTGAAGTTCACTGAAGTAGACATGGATTATTTAATACATGTTGATTGTTTTAAGGGAAGGATTGTACCTTGGTGTTGAGGAAGGAAACAATGTAGATGGTGTGATGGGAGTTATGAAAGTATGAGTGGTGATGTCAGACTTTGATATTGAGAGGATTCATTAAGCATGAAGTTTAAACGATGCTATCACTGAATGGAAGTGTGTGTAGATATAGAGCCTATTTGTAATTGGGAAAGTGGTCCACAGTTTACAGAGGGTTTACACCATTGTCATTATATCGACGACCACCTTGTACTAACTATATCATGGCTCTGTCACACATGCACACATTTTGTGAAAAAACGACCTGAAGCATGCCCATACAACATGCTAATAACTTTAATGGGGTTTTGACGTTGTTATATATTATGAATATTATTTTAAGGTGCAGTTATTAATAGGAAGCATCTTTTATGAAACGCCGCAAGCACATTTTCGGCCTTGATCTCCACCCTGTCTATTGTGGTTATTAGAAGACTGAACGCGCTTACAACCATACTAAACCATACTAAGTGATGATGCTCCTTGTAGTATACTAGTACCATAAGTCCACTTTTGGGATTTCGAATCTTCCCGGCTACATTCAAGGGAACCACAAACTATTTTTATGGCACATGTAACACACTTAATAGAGACGAGATTATGTAAACGACTTTTATACAATTCATTTATACTTCCCTATATCACTTATAGCTTAGATGTTTGGGGTGATACCTATTCAACGCATTTAAATTGTACCTAAAAGTATATAGTCCGTATAATGTTGTTTAGAACACGCAACGAAAATTCAAGAACTACATAATCTTGATATATTCAAACTTCATAAACACTTAGTTGCTACATTCATTCATAATCTTACTTATACAGATTCACCCCATTCATTGTGTGATTACTTTCGACCATTTGAATATCACCACGACACTAAACAACATTTATATCTTGACAGAGCTAACACAACGTCGGTACAGTTTGCTACTTACTTTATAAGAGCAAACATCTGGAACAGTATCCCCCTCCACATACGATCAATACCAAATGTATCGAAATTTAGAAAACTTTTAAAATTACATTTATTGCATGGAAATAATTGAAGTTATTTAGCCATTATTTATTTATTTTATTCATTCATTCATTTATTCACTTACTATACCTAACATACTCCAAGTCCCTCACGTAGTTTTGTTTACAAAGGCTGGGCTCAGACTAGTTTAGCTATAGCTATTTTCTGAAGCCCCCTTCATTCATTTTCTGTGACATAGAATTGTATCATACCAAATATTGTATTGTATTTTTTGAAATATTTCCAAATATTTATTTCATCGGTACAGTTTGCTATTTATTTTACTTCAGGATGAATAAACGTATTATTTTTATTACTTAGTATTATATTTATAATTTGTTGCAGAAAGCACAATGTTGTATAATGCTTCAACTGAAGCACAGACGTCATTAAGTGATGCCCCATGCAGTGGTGACTGCACTACAACCTCTAGTAGCAGTGTACTCGTGACAGAAATTATCAACAGTCCCACCGAATTATGGGGATTGGATCTAAAATTGATTGGTCTCCTACTACTTTTCTGTGCTGGCGGTATCTTTTTATTGGTTGCACTACTTGCGTTGTGTCTCCTGCGACCACGCCGGCTAAACAAAGTGTCTGCGGAGAGTAGGGTGGAGAGTATGGAGATGAAGTCGGAGAAACGTCCATTCTCGATGTCCGCCGCAGCGCAAACAGACTTCGAAGATGAATTCAATCCATATGACTGTCACTTTGTTTCCAAACCCATTGACCACCACCACAATTCCAAGCCAAATAACAATCGCTTTTTTTCCAGGCCAACTGACCACAGTTTGGATGATTGGAATGACTCTCGACGGAATGATTGGAGCCTTATTTGGATCTAGATTTATTACAAGACATTGTTTAAATATGACATTAGTTGCTCACGTTTTCGAACTTTTATCGAAACCTTTCACTCACTTCTTTGACTATGTTTTGTACTTTAGATTATTGTTTAGAAATCCTGAACTTGTAAATTATTTGACAAATTATGTATTTAGATACTAATTGTGCATGAAATGTGTCTACTTTCTCAAAATTATTTAAATATGCACTAAAGTTGAAATGTTGAAAAGTCAATTTTGACTCCACATTTTAATTTATAATTAGTACTGCAGACTAGCATGCATCGTCGCCACAGTCAATGTGAAACTAAGATTGGTCTTAATTGGCTACCCAACACTAACACTGATTTGCATTGTCACACTAGAGAGTTTAAGATTTGTGTACGTAACGGGAACGTAACGTGTTGTTCTAATTTCGTTTGCGTTACGTTCTCGGGTGTCAGAAAACGATTAAGTACAAGCGCCCACGACGGGACCGTAACTGAAACAAAACCACGTCAGTCCGTCTGTCACTGGGCAACCATAATATTATAACTATTTAATAAAATTTGTTAAGTCATTTCACGTCCGGAATCTGAATTAGTAGTTAGTTCCCAGACATTTGACAGAGCTCTCGCTATTTCCATCCACTCTGCTGAGGTCCCAGGCCTGTTTGCCGAATCCTCTTTCAGCAAATCAATGTCATGCGTTTTCAGTGGGTATAAATATCAGCTAAAATACATCCAATATTTCTTATTTTATCATAAATATACAAAATCAATCTAATATAAAACGTGTTATCAATGTCAGTGAAAATTAATCAAAATTGACAGCGAGAAAAGCTCTCGGAAATCAACTACGAGTCAGTCACCTTCATTACGTTTAAAACGAATGCCGTACGACCAGGCAACCGATGACGTCATTGGTTCGCGCGGAGGTCATGCACAAAGCAGTGACGTATCCGTTCTCGTTCCGTTCTCGTTCCGTTCTCGTATGCGCATCTTAATGTCTCTAGTATTGAAACACAATTGACCATTTTCCGTTCACTGCGAGAATCACGCGTTATGCGTGAAATCGAACGTAAAAACAGGACCACAGTCCCTCTGTGACAGGACAAACAAAGGTCATAGCGTCGTTCTGTCGTCAAACATCGCGTGGGATTCGACAAACGCGAAAATATTTTGGGGACATTTCCATGCTTAGTAATGTGCTGTACACATTTGATGATAGGCAATTTTGATTAAGTAAGGGTATTCGAAAGCAATATTCCTCTGTCGAAGAACGGCTGGTCGATGTGAGCTACGAAATAAAGAAACTCGAATTTCAAAATCAAATCGTTCGATTTTTGCGGCAGACTTTCGACGCGCGTCTTACATGCATCTCGCGAGATCTCGCAATTGTACGGAAAATCATCTATTGCTGATGGCAGACGTATATCAACTATGTGTTTAACTGGTGGACAGATGCACGTTCGAAAACAAGAATTCCGATTCACAGTCAATTCGTTGCAATTCACATTCGTCCCAACACACTTGTCTCAATTCACTTTACAATACAAATAACTTGATTCGACAATTGACGGATTAACGTATTGTATGTATAATGTGATACTAGTACAATAAACGACTAATGTTTGCGTGACCATGATTAGATGCAGTTTGTTTTAAGGATCTTGTTGCCCGTATTGGACGAGTTAGTTTTAGGCTAACCTAATAAATCGCACGAAACGACTTTCGAACGGTTGAACTTGTGGGACGAATCGATTTCGTGACGGATAAACTCGTGGGAAGAATCGACCATCCACGCAAGAATAACTTGTTTGCTAAATATTCTCTGTTACAGATTAATTGAAAATCTTGAAAAATATAAAATATTTGTTGCATTATGAACCTTACTTGATGCATTTTTCTATCCAAAAATGGCAACCGGAGTAGAATCCTCACTTTTTATTTGCAGTTGGTTACATGTATTTCATTCACTATGAAAATACATTGTATTTGTTTATTCTTTTTTGTTATTCAATTTAACAGTGCCCCCTTCAACAACTGCACGATAATGAGAATTTTAAGTAATCCCATCCGACACTTGTGGATTAGCATTTAGTGAGGATTGCATATTTTCATCACTGATTTCTTGCTACTTGCAGACACTGAACCAAGATTAGACAAACATTGTTTATGAACTCGTGGACAATGTAACTAGTGATGTTGCAACACCGAAATTAGTTCATCCAGCAACAGTCAACTCAACCCAACTCAACTAACATCACAATGCAGTTGTGCAATTGTTCATGTCTGGGTCTTATTATGCTGTGGTTGAATCGAGTTTTGGAAACACTGGACAAGCATTAGAGCAGAATACCATTTTCTTTGTCAATCAATACCTGTAGGTTTAATTGCCATGAAAATCTCATGAAAAAAAGAGAAGATGTTATTCGTCTGCACAGTATTATACTATCTGGACACTAAACTAAAATAGTTGAAGTAAACACTTAAATATAATGCGGGTAATATTTCTTGCTCAATTAGTGGGGAATTTCAATTCCACTGCTTCTAAATTCATTATATATTTGTGCACTAGTTTACGTTGAGCTAGCCATATGTGCTACAATTCTATCAACTGTTTTGTAAAACAATAGAACCGATACAGATTATAATTTTACCTATAAACACACCTTTACATTTTGTATCAACAGACAATGTATGTTCCACAAGTTGTATACATCACGGGTGACCTTATAAAACATAACAACTATTCCACATTGAAGAAGATCTGTATGACCTTGATAGGATGGTTAAAAAGTGGAATTGAAAACAAATTTAACAGACAAGCTAAGAATAAAGTTATTTTTAATGTTATTAACCGTATAGATTATCCTTACAGTCACTTGGTCCTACCAAGTATGATAGATATGAATGAAAATCTGGCAGTCACATTTTTTGTAAACAATACAAATAGACATGAACAATATATGCGAGAAATGTTTTGCTATGTTATATTCTCATGTGGATAGAAAACTGACCTCAGTTAACCATGCTGCTAGATTTAAGTTCTAACTTACACCATGGTGAATTGGATAGAAACCAGTGTATTGGCTAAAACAACTTCCGTCATTCTTAAAACTATGGTTAATATACATAAATGCATACATAAGTGGTTTTGTTTCACACTGTCATTTGCTCAGCAATAATGCAGCATTTATCATGTGATGTCATAAACACTATTTGAGTACATTTTACGTTTATTGGCAGTGCACCTCCGACCGAATCAGAAATAGCTAGGGTTAGAAGTTATTTCTTTCTTCTCTGTCACATAAATTATGGCAAAATGGCACCAAAAGTTTGTGTTCAACGGGTTGACAAAACCATATGTTACAACCGTATGTTATAAATTTGTACCCTTAGTCTGTAGACATCACCATCATTTGCTGAGGTGAATGGTACTTTTGAAGATCTGCAGACATCACCAGAATTCACTGAATTAACTGGTACCCTTTGGTAGCATGTATACATCACCAGAAAACACTGAGTTTACTGGCACCTTTTGTAGCAATTCCCAAAATATACCAAGTTAACTGGTTCCTTTTGGTAGCCTGTAGACACTGCCGGAAAACACCAGTTTTTGTTCTTTGACTTTGCTGTCCAGGAAATGTCTGAGTTCTTCCTCACTGCACTCAATAGTAGACATTGGTCCTTGAATTGCAAACATCTTTAACATGGAGTAAATACGTTCTAAAGGCAAACTCTCCAGATTAGTCAGCATACCAACAATATAGGACCAGAATACCTGAAGAAATGAAACTATTGTTACTTTATATATTCAACAGCTTTTTGAAAATTTATGTGAAAATATTATTCTTGAAGGTAAGTGAAGGTTAATTGAAAATGCATATACATGTGATCAATTTTTTTTTTTTTTTTTATTAACAGAATTTTCGACAAGACAGGGTTCATTTTCTCGCCAAGAAACAACACCCAAGATGTTCTTCACCTGTAATTCTTCTTCTCTTTGATCCTGAGCAGAAGCCATGGCAGATTCAGTCTCTTCATCACTGTCAATAATCATGACCTCATGGCTACCACGCCCACCTGGTCTTTCTTCAATCAATACAAATGTATCTGTTGACTGCTCTTTGAGTACTCCCTGACTTTGCCAAAAAGCCATTTTACGTCTCAGTGCAGTTACAGGTACTTTCATCACACTACTTAGCTCGTTTATTGTCCATGTATCTGAGGAAATATATTATTACTGAGTTCCTCAAAAATCTGAAGAATTATTATATTGTTGCTCAGTTCAGCAACAATTAAAAGAAATATATTATTACTCAATTCAAGAATGATAAGAGATATATTATAATTCAGCAATAAAAGGAGTAAGGTAATTGTTCAATACACAACACTACGAGTTATCCAGTAAAACTTTGTGTATAGAGATAATCCACAGGCTTGTATAGTTTTTATTCAAAATTTGTGCATAATTAATTAACTAATTTGAATAATAATTGCTAATTTTAGCTGTTTCACTGATCTCAAAAATTACCCAAAGGATTTCAATGAAACTTAATACATAAGTACTCTGGGATAATCCACATACCTGATTAGTTTATAATTTAATTCTGTGCATATTAATTGCCAACTTTAGCCGTTTCACTCATATCTTAAAAACTACTTAAAAGAAGTTTCTGGGACAACAGCATTTTATACTAAAAATAAAGAGATCAATATTCTGATATTGAGTAAAACTCACCTTTCTCTTGAAAATGCAATATAATTGTGGCATGGGTTGGTGAGACAGAAAGAGATAAATTTCTGTCTTTGAGTTGAACATCAAGATGGACAAGTCCCAGATGTGCTTTCCAGTTTAAAGTTCTCATGCCTTTCAATGTTTCATACTCTTTGGTGTATCTCTCCATGGCCTCCTTGATGACCTCTGGAACATCTAGTTTCTCTTCCCGGAATGATGGCCAGAACTGGGCTGATAGAATCATGGTGTTCAAGTCCACATTTTTCTGATAAAGAAACAAATTATGGTAGATTGGTTCAATTCATATGGCAAACTAAACTACTGAACATATTTGGAAGGGGTAGTTGATGGTGAAGGAGATGGGAAGAATGGTATTTCGATTTGAAAAAATTGGATGGGAAATCAAAAACGATCAGATGGAAATTTACTTCATTTCTCAAACCCAACCATCACTCACAAAGTTTCTTATCACCACTTCAGACTCACCTCCGTTTTTTCTTTTTCTTCCTTATCTTTTAATTCTTTGATGTGAGTGTTGATCCTCTTGGAATCCGCCACGTCTTTCAGCATCACTTCACAGTAATGTAGTTGCGATTCTCCGAACCGAAGTTTCAACAGTTCAAGATAACGAATTTCACGGGCAGTGTCGTAATTAAAACTGGACAGAATTCTATCGGCAAGCAGCGTTCGATATTCATTGACAAAAAGTTCGCGACTACCATATATGTTAACAAGCATACTGATGATGTCTGAGGAGCGACGACTTTTAGATGTTTTTGCTGAAATAGAATATATAGATGGCACAATAAAAAAAACAATTAAATAAAACTGATTGGTTCAAAGCATTAAAATAAGTTTGTTATTCTTATCATATGACTGAATCAAAATGCTTTTATCTGAAATATATAAGATTTATAGCAATTTGTTTTCAAGGTATGACCTTCTTCTGTATATATTATATGTAAAGTTAAATTTTTAGCAAAACTTTAATACTTAAAAGCCTTTTTAATTTTAATTTGGCCAAAAAACAAATCTGAAAGTAACATTGTCTGCAGGTTAATATACTGTTCATAACCAGGCGAATTGCACCATTTATTAACAAGTTATCATTTGTCTTCACTACAATAAATTCCATCATCCATTTCTGTTACAATTCTGCTTCAAGAGCATTCTATAAATTACGAGACTTAATGGCTATACGCAAAACAACTCAAGTGTGTGGTGTGCATCTGACTAATCTTAATCGAAAATGCTTCACATAGAATACTGATTTTGATATATATAGTCCATCGACAAATCCCGCACGTAATCTTGTGACTTGATGACACCCTAAGATATTGAAAACTCAATTTACATGTTACTTACTGGTAACATGTCAAAAGGCTTCAAACAAATTTGCAGACAATAATATGAGGTTATTACGAGGATACCGAAAAGTATGCACAAAGACAGTACAGCGAAAGTATCGAATGACGTGCAGCGAAGGTCGATGCGACAACATACTGTCTGAGTGCATACTTAGCGGTATCCTCGTAATAACTTTATTATTATTCCTCCCAAGGATACATGTGAATACTGAAATCCAAAAAAGTTTAGAGCAGATTTAGCAAACTTCTTTATGTGGAGTCCGGTCAAACCCTGGGGGCTGCCATGTTTGTTTTTATTATAAGAGGATGCTCACGGATGTAATCACTCCATATTTGGAATTTAAATTTCCTAATATGGTAGGATGAAAATACCCACTGTAACTTATGGCGTTATGACGACAGATGTATAATATTTTTATTTATTTCATTAGTGATTAAAAGACACTGAAAACTGCTCAAAAAATGTCTCAACATTACAAAACAGTGACAATTAGTTAGACAGGAGATATTTGTGAAATGAATCCCATAACATCGATCATATTATCAAAACTCTTAGATTTCTAACCTGGATCAGCATCAATTGGATCAGGTTGCCACGTTTCAGGATCTCCATTTTCTTCATCGCTGTAATAATTCTCATCCATTAAGAGCGGTTCTCCTTTGACCAACTCATCGGCTAATTCACTGCTGCCGTCGTCAGTTAGACTGGATACAATACAACGAACTGTGTCTTCACGAGTTCTAACAAAGACACACACACAAACTCATCAAATTCTGTACATACAGTTCGGCTTCTACAACGAATAATTACTTGTATTTCCACATTCTCATTGCAATTGGTTTGCTAATTTATCTGATTGGGAATGCAGATTTATTGCACTCGTATTTCCTATTCATTGCATTCACATGGCAGACATACTTTGCCATCTCACTCAGATTGTATATTTGTATCACACATTTTAACCATCACAGTGGCACTCTGGACTTACTCTTGGAAAACACAAACATAGCTGCATGATTTATGATGGATGGGCCCATGTCTGTGAGATTTTTATTTTTAAAAAAATACAAAATTACTATGGCTAAGACAAGCTTATTTGATCTCCAGTGCGGTATGGAAAAAATTTTCAGTATGATAAATGAGTGGTGAAATGCAATAAATGCACAAATGTGTCTGACAGATTGAGCTGAAGCTGTACTGTACAGCATTATTATTGACTTTTCAGACAGTCTTAATCATAAAGAAAATCCATGAAAAAAATAATTTTTTCTCTATGGTTTAAGTAATTATATTACCTGAGATATTTCCTGACTGGTTCGCACACCAGTTCTAATATTACACCAGCCGAATCCAACACACGTAATGCTCTAATAGATGATATATACTGGGTCAATATATCTGCTGTATTGGCACCTAAAACAAATATATACATTACAGTAATATTACACCAGCCGAATCCAACACACGTAATGCTCTAATAGATGATATATACTGGGTCAATATATCTGCTGTATTGGCACCTAAAACAAATATATACATTACAGTAATATCACACTAGCTAGATCCAACACATGTAATGCTCTAATAGATGATATATACTGGGTCAATATATCTGCTGTATTGGCACCTAAAACAAATATATACATTACAGTAATATTACACTAGCTAGATCCAACACATGTAATGCTCTAATAGATGATATATACTGGGTCAATATATCTGCTGTATTGGCACCTAAAACAAATATATACATTACAGTAATATTACACTAGCTAGATCCAACACATGTAATGCTCTAATAGATGATATATACTGGGTCAATATATCTGCTGTATTGGCACCTAAAACAAATATATACATTACAGTAATATTACACTAGCTAGATCCAACACATGTAATGCTCTAATAGATGATATATACTGGGTCCAATATATCTGCTGTATTGGCACCTAAAACAAATATATACATTACAGTAATATTACACTAGCTAGATCCAACACATGTAATGCTCTAATAGATGATATATACTGGGTCAATATATCTGCTGTATTGGCACCTAAAACAAATATATACATTACAGTAATATTACACTAGCTAGATCCAACACATGTAATGCTCTAATAGATGATATATACTGGGTCAATATATCTGCTGTATTGGCACCTAAAACAAATATATACATTACAGTAATATTACACTAGCTAGATCCAACACATGTAATGCTCTAATAGATGATATATACTGGGTCAATATATCTGCTGTATTGGCACCTAAAACAAATATATACATTACAGTAATATTACACTAGCTAGATCCAACACATGTAATGCTCTAATAGATGATATATACTGGGTCAATATATCTGCTGTATTGGCACCTAAAACAAATATATACATTACAGTAATATTACACTAGCTAGATCCAACACATGTAATGCTCTAATAGATGATATATACTGGGTCAATATATCTGCTGTATTGGCACCTAAAACAAATATATACATTACAGTAATATTACACTAGCTAGATCCAACACATGTAATGCTCTAATAATTGATATTTTTACTGGGTTACATTACAGTAAAAATTGTTTAAACCTAAATCCTTTACTGATAATTTTCAAAAGAGAGTGATTTCAAAGTTATACAAGTATTTTGTGAAAGGTAAAAAAATGATAATAACCATATATACCTTAAAAGGTTTATATATCAACTTGTTGTCTGTTGGTCGACTTTGGATCAGTAAACACATACTACATTTACTCTATTATTATGCACTTTAACAACCTGTTGACGCTGTTTTTTACAATCATTTTGGGTATTCGTGAAGGCTTGCAGCTGGCGTTGTGTTAAAATGAAAGTTTTTTTTTATTTACATAATTTTACCCAAATCAAATATAGCTACATTGTGTATTCTCACCTGGATGCAACAGCCTGGTCTCTAAGGCTGTCTTTAGTGAACTCACTAATTGATTTCTCTGATCTGTTTTCTCCAGGCAATACTTCAAGTCTTCTAAAGCAGGCACAGACTCCGGGAACTCTACTATTATATTAAACAGTTCTTCAATGCGAAGATTGGCATATGTTTGATACAGAAAGTATTGTAACCGATCTTTCCATTGCACAAGAGAAACCTTTGTACTATCGCTTAGTAATCTTTGCTGTGGCAGTTCACCTCGGAAAACTAAATTTAACCATCCAACTACTTTGCCTTTCAGCCACTGCAGATAAAACAAATTCAAACTTTTAAACATGATGCGATACAAAAATATAAGCACTTTTGAATCTTGTTATTGGCAAAGCTGCTAATAATATACAAGTAAACTGCTTTTGTGAGTGTGTTTAATTAATATGAGGTTAATACGAGAATACTGAAAAGTATTCACAAAGGCAGTACTGGTGATCATATCAATCATATGCGAAGCAGAGGTCAATGCGATTCTGTAATGCCTGAGTGCATACTTTATAGCATTCTCATGAATATTATTATACATCTTTTCCTGTGTGCAGTAACAATTTAATGAGATATAATAGATCAAAATGAGGCGAGGGTTCTCTGAACCCGCCTATTCACATAGTTCATACTCACCATAGACTCCGGTCAGTCAAAATGACTATTTTGAACTGTCGGCATTAATCAGCGATTCTGCCAGTGACGGAGAGATAGAATCTAGGTCAGGGGAAGCCTCATGACCCCAAGATTCTCTTTCCCTTACGTCACGAACCACAGGACCGAGGCCATATGGCTGCGCCATAGACGGCTGTACAATCACTCTGGTTTCTTTCTCTCTGCATCGAGGACTTAGACCAACGCTACGGAAAAAGTGGGGTGGTTGGAGGGGACCCAGAGTCTATGGTGGGTATGAACTATGTGAATAGGTGGGTTTGGAGAACCCTCGCCTAAATTCACTATGTTCAATTACACACCATAGACTCCAGTCAGTCAAAATGACTATTTTGGACTGTAGGCAGAGTCAGACGTCGATAGGTGGCAGGTTTTCCGAGCAAACAGAAAAGTGATGAAAAGTCTTTTCCCAGTCAGGGATGAAACACTCTACAATAATCACTCAACACCCTAGTTAAGACCCAAAATAGGGTGGTGTCTTATCTTGCCTGTGCTGTCCCCGGAGCAAGAAGCCAAAATGCTGCTACGGTGACAGGGTTCGGTGTGCCCGAGAAAGCTAGACCCCAACCCAATGGTTGAAGAACCCTGAATGGTGTCTCCATGTGGAACCGATCGAGGAGCACATACTGATTCAGTTTACCTAGGTCCAGAACTGGATGCCCGCCACTTGTAGTTTATGTACTAAGAACACATTTGGGTAGAAGCCTGTACTTAGCTCCGGCTGATGTACCCTGTGTATGGCGCCTTTTCTCAGCAAACTGCTACTTCCCGTCCGATTGCTCCCGCCTTGCGGGAGTCCCCTGGCAGTGCCCAATAGGGGAGACACTGACGGGGGGAAATGGAGATTTCAGCGGTATCCCGTATCAGGATGTCACCACCTGGAAAGGTCCAGGGATCAGTCATCTGCTGTCTCCAAACCGGACTACGCCGGCGCAATCTGTAGAGGTGAGCGTCAAACACACTTCCCCCGCTGCCGGGGTAGACGTCCACCCAGGGAGGGTGAAGAG
This sequence comes from Saccoglossus kowalevskii, assembly GCF_978046115.1. Classification (NCBI taxonomy): domain Eukaryota; kingdom Metazoa; phylum Hemichordata; class Enteropneusta; family Harrimaniidae; genus Saccoglossus; species Saccoglossus kowalevskii. Next base: position 24,520,135 of record NC_140657.1, read on the forward strand.
CCACCACCTGGCTCTTTCCTCCCTGGGGGCGCGCCACTACTCTTCCCTCACATGAAAGGATATGAGCGCTTGCCTCCTGGCTGACTCTGGCTAGCGGACGACGACCTGGGGCATTGTGTTTTCTGTGCTTAGGGTGCCCTCCGCTTGCCCTTGGCAGGGCCAACTGGCTAGTGGATTCGATCTGAACCCTCTGGTTCATTGCACTCCGAAGCTCAGAGACTGTACCCATCATTCCCTGAACAAAGAGGGTGGAAGATGTCCAGTCTGTGTCACTGAGGTGGGGGACGTACCCCCGACCCCGGCAAAAACACGTGCATCTAAGGCCAAGTCTCGTAGCACAGTAGTAGCCCAGGCCAAGAGAGCCAGGTGACACAAGGGGGTGTCGTACGTAGATGTGCGGTGGCCCACCAGTACCATAGGGCCTCCTACTCGACGTCCCGGTACACGAAGCACCGGTAGCCGAGTGTGAGAACTTTCCACTCATGCTAAACACGCAACTCACTTTAACCGATTTGTTTACTGGACGCGCGACCTTGCTGTGACGCAGTCAATCTCAGCGATTTTGATGGCTCTGAAAGAAAATCTCAGGCCTCAGAACTCCAGTGAAAAAAACACACACCTTCACACAAAAACCCCGAACCCAGTACGCAGCTACGACAAAGTATCTCGGATGCGGGTTCTATGCTGGTAAATTCTGAATATAACCACTGCACAGTCGACTCAAAACATGAGGAGACCAAAAAGAAAACGGCAGCGAGCCCTGGTGCTGTCATTACATCTATACATTGCTAAATACATTGTAAATAAAAGACGACATGCATGAGGGAAAAACAAAATACAGTTGTAAAAGGTGCCGCCACGAAACCAACAAGTGGTTACGTAGTGGCGCCGGGTTTTAATTTCTTTGTTGTGAAAAATACTACACACAAAGGGGAAAACAAGGGTAAAAATGACAAGGAAAACTTATCCTACCAGCTACAATGTCGGATGCCGTACAGTGGCAACAACCCAAGCTAGAAACCTGGACAGGAAAAAAAGCAGGCAATCCAGCAGAGCCGCTAATTAATGCCTACAGTTCAAAATAGTCATTTTAACTGAACAGAGTCTATGGTGAGTAATTGAACGTAGTGAATTGCCAAAGTTTTCTTGTCTGTTAAATAAATTGCATTCATTCAGGAAATTATATTAGTCATCCTATATTATTACTGTGTCCGATGTAAACAAAAGAAAGTCAAAATAAATGTTACTCATTTTCCAAATAATAATAAAACATTTAAACGTGTCTAATACTTTTGAACACATTTGGATCAATTCTACTATTGTTTTTGGTCTCAGGTAAATAATAATGTTTTGTACAACCAAAATTTGTTTTCCCATTTCATGTATTTTTTTAAAAATTTAGATAGTTTTCCATCCCTTATTTCAATTGTCTTACCTTTTCTAATGGTTCTATAAATGATGATTCAAATTCTCCTTTACAAGTATGTTTAATATGGTGTTCTATTTTGCTTTGAATTATAGACGTAACAGCTTCTGACGAGACTCTCTCCAGTAATCCTAATTCATATCTGCAAATAAAATATATCTGATAAAACCTGGCTATTTTATAGATGAATATTGCACTGGGTTTCAATACTTTTAAACACTACTAAATTATAGGTAATATTTGGTGGTCTGATTTTACGTGATTTGTAGGAAATATGTGTGAAATATTCAATTTTCACATGCTTATCTTTAATTTTTTTTTTTTAATTTCATTTGCTAACATCTATGAATAGTGCCTCAGAAATTCTAAATCAGCTGAATCATCAAATAATTTGTGCATTTCATTTAATGGTCTACATAATATTCCAAAGCCAAACTAACAAATACATAAATCATCTATAACTCGAGTTCATGTCAAAGTACAGATGATAATGCACCAATCCCTTAGATTAGTGAAACTAGAGACAACAAAATTGGCAGTTGTCAAAGCTGTCTCTAACAACCACTTTTGTCATGGGATAACCAAATATGGGAAATGATTGCCATGCAAATGATACAGAAATCACATTATTACATTGTCCAATGTAGTATTATGCTACTTATATTTTTTGAGCAGAAAAGCCATAGCCTAACATGATTTTATTTTGTAAAAAGCGACAAAGTTGACTTGGGAATTCACAGGATGCCATGATTTGTGGCTGTGACTAAGTTTAGTCATCTGCATTTTGATATTGATAAAGTGTATGGAACATCTCTTGGGGACTTGGGCTCAGTTCCTGGCCTAGAAGTTGAATAATAAACATCTTAGTGACAAGTGCTCTTCTCCAGTGCATTTTTCTCCTCTCTTGGTTCACTCTACTCTGAAAAATCAGCTCTCATTTTACAAAAAAAAAAGTTTTATTCAAATAAACAACTCTCTTTCACATCTCACTGAAAAACCAGATATTGTTTTAATATCTACCCTTGGCTCTTAAATTTTTCTTGCAAGCCAGAACTAGTGAGATTAACGATCCCTGCATATTACTTACAACTGCTGATTCACTTGATGAAATGTTTTTAATATTTCTTCACACTGGCATTCTTCACAATCTTTACTACATCCTGGACATCTAGGTCCATCATTCTCATCTCCATCCTCCTTCTCCTCTTCATTATCATCATCTTTTTCATCTTCGTCTTCATCTTTATGGATCTGATGAAAAGCTGGATAAACAGACACAATGAAAATACTATCAACACTATAAATCCATTCTTTTGATTTTTATTAAATATTCATAAATTTCACAATTCAAATTTAAATGAGAGCTTTTTCTATTCAACCATGGAATTAACATTGGAACATTTATGAAAAGTGTCATTATGCACTCATTGTTGATTGGCTAGTTTGATTCAATTTAAATCTAATTATATGTACAAAAATTAGGTATTATGGTATCGATAGTATCAAAGTCATAAACAATTTTTTTTTTTCAATTATTGGTGGGTCAGTGGTTAACACCACCCAGCAAAGGATGTTCTCAAACTGTTGAAGTTCGCCAAAACCGAAAGGTATTTCATTGGAGGGGAGGTGATCAAAGAACTATTTTGTCTAGGTGTCAAAGATCAATTTTTAATTTTCACAGTTGAAAAATTCATATTTTTGTTGTTGCATTTTCAGTCTGTAAAACACATTCTACTTTTGTGTACTGGGAGGGAAGGGAAGGGAAGGGAGGGGAGGGGAAGGAACGAGAAGAGGAGAGAAGGGGAGGGGAGGGATATGATCCTACATGGAATATCTTTTGTTTTTTGGTGAACTATTAGAACACTTCCAATTGGTTAGGGCTAGCATGAACGGATATGTTAGTATTTTGCTTCTCAGTTTACCGGTATATCAACTATAAAATCATAAGGCGTTTCAGTAGACAAATTTAAACCTCACTTACAATGCACTGGTGCTACATGTATTTCAGAACCCATATAACTCCGCCAGTCAAATGCCATCATGAACACTTGAATAAATCAACTGTTTATTTTAAACCTAAACTAGGGGGTTTGATAATTTGCTGCTTCAATACTACTGGCTTCCATTAACCATTTGCAAGTCACCAATGATTAATTTCATTTCAATAATATGTGTAACCCTCAACACCACTGACTAAGGTAATTTATTCTGCAAAAATGGTGATTATTTAAAAACATGGAATTAACGACAGAAATGCGCATTCTACAGTAGCACATTAAAATGTTTGACAAACTCTGATTTTTTTTATTTCTCATTGGCGAAGTAGCTAAACTGCTTGAAGTTGGTTAAGAAAAAAAAAGTACTATTAGTCTAAGTGACTTAATCTACTTTATATTCAGCAGAAGCCCAGTTACTGTAAAGTACTTTATTTTCACTATTTTCGCCTTAGGGATGATTCAGTGAAATATACATTTTTTGCCCTACCCGGTATATTTTACATCCAACAACAGTCAAAATAAATTCCATACAAAACAGCCAAAATGGTTTTCAGCGAAATATAACTCCAACTGTATTTTACAGTTTTGCTACAACACAAAAATCTCCTTATGTAATCTAAACAAGGCAGGAGTACAAGGTAGAGAAGCTACAGTATGATGGATAAATGCAATACCTTTGAAAGCCTTGGAATAAAATTCACTAACAACATCACAAAAATGAGACGGTATTGTTGAAAAGAGAACAGCTTTGAACAATGTTTGTACTCTCTCTTGTAATGTATAAAGCCTTGGTCGTTGGACAGATTCTGTAAATTGTTTCCAATTATCCAAAGAATTCACACAACGTATGTAGAATCCAAGACTTGTATACAGTTGATTAACAGCAATGTCAAAATCTCTTGTCTGACATGTTTCTTCCGTGAATTTGCAGTCCTCATCAGGGAAGTGTTTCCAGAAGTCCTCTGTGATATTGTTCTGTAAATCTTGTTGTAATGTCTCAGTAAACCAGTCTTCAATGATGTAACCAAGATCAAGGCTTTTTAATGTTGCCAAGGACGACTCAATATCTTCTTGTGGTGATTTTACACCCTGATTATTTAGTAGAAATTGGAAAGTGTTAGTAAGCATAGAATCTTTTTCCTAATCAGTAGCATGTACAGTATGAGAAACAATTTTGTAAAACATTTTATGATCAACATGCGGATATGTGAAATACTGTAAACTACTCTTATTTTGCGAAAGCCAAATTTTCATTGAATTTGCAAAATTTGTACTTCATAAATTGCTATAAAATGCGGTGATAGGAACACACTATTTATGGGACATATTTTTTGACCAGGGTGGAAACAGGAAAACAATTTGAGTCATTTTGCATTTAAAATTCTATTAATTCATGGTAGTGATAATTGTTTTCCTCAAAAAATATGTACTACAAGTTTACTATTACATTAATTTAGATGAGTCCGAAATACAAAATTACGGAACTGAGAGCTTTATCAATCTGACAATCTTTTACTAAGACTATGTCAAGCAATCATGCAATCACAGACATGAATTTATGCATCGGGTCACTCATGGCTTCCATATATGGTAGCAATAAACATTCAATCTTTCACCACCATTTCATCCAAGCTAAGAAGTATGCTTTCTAATTCTAATTTGTGCTGACTGAGGTAAGGTTACATTTTTTTCTTGACACATGCCTTATGTTTACAATTATGTTGCAAAAAAAAAATTATTGAAGTCATTGTTTTGTTGAAATCGTTGCTGGTAAGATGTGTTCAACATTCGGTTTGAATCATTGAAGATGTAACATGACACATCAAGTTTTGCAAGATGCTTTCTTTTCATATTTCGCTTGATAATAATGATTTTTGTGTGGAAATTAATAGGGTACAAATTTAAATCTTTTTTGAATACTACAAATTAAAAGGATATATTTAATAATTATAATTAGTTTTTGTTTTTAAATGAATTGGATGTGTGTATTAATAAAGTTGTAATGATAATACCTCTTAGAGGACGAGAGATAAAAAAAAATACACAAGGTTCGGACAGAGTCACGGAGGAAAAAGGTTATCATGTATTCCAAAACGCCACAAACGATCATTTTTACATTTTAAGCTGGATCGCGAAAATGGAAACAGGGAAAAAAATTAGCAATGAATACCGGGTAGTTGTGATCGATTTATTTTTATTTTCATCCCTCAAGTGACAGACTATCCTATTGGCCATAGCAGACTGACCCGGAAACTGACACAGACAAATACTCGTTCTGACAATAACAGACTATCAAGAAGTAAAATTTAATTGTACGGACACAGTACTTAACGTAATATACCACGATTGACATGACAACGTACCTGTGGTTGCTGTCGAGAGAATGTCGAAGTTAAAATTTGCCAAGCAGAATTTAGATTCTCTGCAGAGACCGCCATTTTGAGATTTCTCACCATTGCGCATGTACAAAAATAAGGTACGCCTATCCTAACCGTTAAATGTTCATCATGGATTGTTGTTATTTATTATCTGAGAATAATGATTGGGAAATTCATACTTTTGAAGTACGTATATTACATAACCATCATAATAAATACTGTGTACTGTTCTAACTAAACTAGTTTATTTTATTTAGCTGTAATGAGTGTATCTAATTAAAAATTAAGGTGGCCATATCATATTTTACATTGTATTTTTTGTAGCAACTTAAAGGGTACGGGGTATCGACAACATGGTAAGTTTGGCAGCTGTAAATGGTATATAATTTTAACGTTTTTGCTATGCGTATGAATTTGCTTAGCAACCAAATTACTACATGTGTAGTGAATAGCTTTGAATACAAAATTATTGATTAAGGTAGAAGCCTACTCATGATATCAAATACTCAGAATTTATTAATTTTCCAATAAATTGTACTTCCGAGCAATGAAAGAATATTGACTTAAAAAAAGTTGGGGGTCACCAGCTTAATTTTTGAGAAAATGATGGTTGTATTATAGTGGATAGTGGCCAATTTGGCACTATTAGTATTATAACGATTTTACCAGAGGTTCCTATGGCAGAGATAATATGTTGTATCTTAAAATTGTAGACTGGTGATGTACGCTGCAAAAATTATATATTGTAAATGGTGGCGTACTTTTTGTTTTGTTATTTTGAAAATCTGGGTTTTAAAAAGTCGCGAAAAATGTAATTTGTGCTCCATGGAACTGTTCTAAAAATAGCATTTTTTGAATTATAATATACATAAGAATGCTATTTCATGATGCCATGGAACATTAACTTCATGACTTTACTTACATATGTAATAGACCAATGAACATTGTCATGCTATTTATGACAAACTTGCTCAAAAATTATGAGTAGGTTTCTACCCTAATTGGCTTGGCTACTATTACTTTAATATTTTTGACGCCATCATTTTCCATCCAAAATGTTTTCATTTGTTTATTATGAAATATGAACCAAACAGATTTGATCCAAAAATTTTGAAACATAATATGGGGAAAAAAAACAAAAGTTGAAGTTCAAGGGTTAAAGTTCAACACTAGGTGGCAGCATTTACTGATTTTAAATATTTATTTTGAATTTCAGTCGGTCACATTACATACAGATGTTGGTGATATTAAAATTGAATTATTTTGTGACCTCGTTCCGAGAGCATGTGAGAATTTTCTGGCTCTAGCAGCCAGTCACTACTATGATAACTGCATTTTCCACAGGTATGTCTTACTGTCACTTAATCCTTTGCAAGCCATGATATTTCTCACCAAAATTTTGAAGTAACATTCTGCTCATTTTTATGTATTTTTCTACAGTTTTATTCTTCATTTTTGATCAACAGAATCATAAAAACATAATTTCTAATCAGCCCAACATTATTGAAAAAATATAAGTTTATTTTGTGGAAAGTGATAAAAATTGACTTTAACATTCAAAGAGTCAAAAGTCGACTGGTTAAATATTTGAATATTTTCCTTTCAGATGTGTTTATTTCATGATATCTCAGATTTTCTAGTAGTACCTCAAAGCATGTGTTGGAATTTCATGTAAACAAACAATTGTTTTTACACACGATTTATAAGTCGACATGGTGCTGCGACCACTACCCTAAACCATGGCACCACAATTTCCTAATTTGCACCAGTGCATAATAGAAGATGTAATATTATTGTCACACCCGTCAATTAATATTTATAAAAAAACATTATGGAATGTGTTTATTTCGTGTACTAACATCTTGCAAACACCATTGTCCACCTGAAAGTATGTATTGTATATGATCAAGACGTGAAGGCAATGGTAAATTATGTCCTTTTGGTTCAAAAGGAATAATTCAATTTGAGAATATTATGTGCATAATATTGGTACAAAATTTAGTGGTAAAACACAGGGAGCCCAGGAACTATAATCAACTGTAATGCGCAGTCTCTATGAGGGGGGGGGGGGGTATTGGCTGGTATCTAGTGTAAGAAATAGACAAGGGATGAAGACTCCAGCCAGCTCACATTTTTTAAACTCGAAAAAACAGACAAAAAGAATGAAAAATAAAATCTAAAAAAATACCAGGTTGAAGAATATTAGTTGCTTCTTCAAATTTCGCCAAAGCCCTACCTACATTTTACCGATATCTGCAGAATAAATCAAGAAAACTACACAAATTGACTCCATTTAGGAATTCCTAACGGTTTGCCCGAACGCACGGCACAGTTGGAGGCGTGGCCTGTTCAGCATTTGTCAACAACCAATCACAAGATTGGTTACGAACCACATCGAGGTCACGACTCGGTTAGCCTTCCTCAACTGGTTCGTAACCAGTCTTGTGATTGGTTGTTGACAAATGCTGAACAGGCCACGCCTCCAACAGTGTCGTGCGTTCGGACTAACCGTTAGGAATTTCTAAATGGAGTCAATTTGTGTAGTTTTCTTGATTTATTCTGCAGATATCGGTAAAATGTAGGTAAGGCTTTGGCGAAATTCAAAGGAGCAACTAATATTCTTCAACCTGGTATTTTTTTTAGATTTCATTTTTTTCGTCTGTTTTTTCGAGTTTAAAAAATGTGAGCTGGCTGGAGCCTTCATCCCTTGTCTATTTCTTACACTAGATACCAGCCGATAATCCCCCCCACCCCCCCCCCCCCCCACCCCCGCTCATAGAGACTGCGTATTACAGTTGATTATAGTTCCTGGGCTCCCTGTGAGTAAAATTGATGTCATATATATTGTTAAAGTATCTGTATTTTTAGTCTTTCTCAGTTGCAGTAGAAACCTAGATATCCTGTGTTGCTTTTACTTCAGAAATTTTGGCATGGTACATTTCACATTACTCTTTCATTCTAGAAATATTGCTGGATTTATGGTGCAAACTGGTGATCCTATGGGCACTGGTAAAGGTGGACAAAGTATCTGGGGAAAAAAATTTGAAGATGAAATTGTGGATTCATTGAAGGTAAGTAACCGCCAAAACAAGGCAATACTAGTAAACTTTTTTTATCTGATTTCTTCATTGATTACTGTAATAACAAGGTTACGGTTTTGAGACATAATATTGTATTTTTCTTAATCTTTTTATAGCACAATGTGAGAGGAGTAGTTTCCATGGCAAACAGTGGCCCAGACACCAATGCCTCGCAGTTTTTCATCACGTACGCAAAACAGCCTCATCTAGATATGAAATACACCATATTTGGAAAGTGAGTTGAATTTAAATGTTAAAGGTTGTATACTCTTAGCTATATTGCATTGTATAATTAATATTTTACCCAAACAACTACCATACCACATTTTCTTTATTAGTAGCACATGTGCTTATGGACATTCCAGGTGTGTTTCTATGGGGATAACAAGTCATTTTTTAATGGTATCGTATACAAATACTGGAAATGTGCTTCTAATGGAGCAAAATTTGCTTTATCCAGCATTGAATAGTAATTTTTCTGAAAATGTAGTAAAATATAGAACTCACATTAGTGATTAACATTCATATTCTCTGCATGTGCATTTTTGTAGCTCATGCATGTTGTGATGTCTTTTCTAAGCAGACAATCTCTGGCTTTATCTGATACATTTTAATCTTGTTCAAAATACATAGCCAATAAGCTGTGTTACAAACTAGATGCACACAATGGTTTAGTTCGTGTTAGTAAACTATTTGATTGATTGATTGATTGATTGATTGATTGATTGATTGATATGCCAAAAGTATTAGATGAAGATGAATCCTGTTGTAAGAAATTGACCTGTGGTCGGATTTTAGTAACATATCTTTATATATTTTCATCCTTAGAGTCATTGATGGATTTGAAACATTAGACGATCTGGAGAAGCTTCCAGTAAGCGAGAAGAACTATAAACCTTTGAATGATGTTCGGATGCGTAATATAACAATCCATGCAAATCCAATTGCTGATCAGGCCGATAACTAATGAAGACCAACACATGAGGGCGCTGTCCTTACTGGCTGAACATTTACCAACATTCATACTAGTTAAGCTTACAAGTGTTTAATACAATGTCGACTACAAGGTTTATTTTTTTGTCTCGAATATCAGTTTTAACAAAATCAGACTGAATTGAATAGACCTTATGCATAACTCGAAACTGCCTAGTCAGGCTGGACAAAAAATTATTTTCACATCTGTTTTATTTTGGAATATTCAACTTGAGATTTTTCTTTCATACATACATATTATTATTTATTCACTTGATTTCCCTCTCTCGAATTATCAGTGAAATTCGCAAAATTAAACCATGTAAAAACACAAAAATACTTTATTGTTGTACAATCGTATTAGTGAATTTAAAACTTTGTCAGAATAATAAATTTAAAATCCAGGGAAAAAATGTTTATTTTGTACTTTGACTCACTCAATAATTTCCCCTCCCTATATTTGTGCGTGTACATGTGCGTGTGCACCTGTCACATATCATATCATATCATACCGGTACATGTGGACCTGCATTTATTTTGTGATCCAATTCAAAAATGGCTGAGTGATGACATTTTAGTGCTAAAAATACATGAAAAGCAAACATTTCTGCCATTTTGAAGTTTGTGCATGAACATATTTTATTCAAATTTAATTTGGCACATACATTGAACATAATTGAACCTTAATTTCCTACGATTAGTTTCAAAATCGCCAAATGGTGGCCATTTCGTTTTAACGAATGCTCCAGTTTGTATTATGTCTGTCATACGTCTGTTGGTCATAATGAAGACAAATATGTCATGTATCTGTAGTTGTACTACTAGCATGGACTGTAATTACTACTATAAATCCACTATTGTATTAAAGCGGGAATACCTATAAATCTGTTTCTTTGATTATTAGTTTTAATAAAATGTTTTCTGTGTCATTAGTGTCAATTTTTAATGGTCATTGCCAAAATGTGGACACTGAAAACATAGCATATATGATATATATAGACGTTGTACATTAAATCACTTGCAAGTGAAAAAAGATGTCTGTGGGTTTGCGTCCATGTCTCAAGAGGGCGCCATCTATTGAAATCCAGTTTTGTCAAGCAAACCTCAAGGATTATGGGCCCTGGGTGAAATTTGTTGCCATTTTGAGAGGTTAAACCCCTCTCTGATGATTTTATATCTCATTCCCCATAATAGTTCCCACCTTGTGACAGAATTCAAAGCAATGGTGACTACTCAACCTTCAGTTTTCACATCACATTTTTTACTCCTGTGTGTGAAGCACGCAATGAGAGTCTTGCAGTTAGTCTGTCTGTATATGTGAGTGTCTGTTCATGCATATTAATTACCTAATTTGCATAATAATTATTCAATTTTCGGCTTTTCCACTGATATCTCAAGTACTAATCATCACATTTCAATAAAACTTGGTACATAGATGCTCTAGGACAATGCAAAGATCTCCTTAGATTGGGGTTAAAATCTGGGCATATTAATTATCTAATTCGCATAAAGATTTGTCAATTTTCGGTTTTTCCACTAATATCTCGAGTACTAATCATTCCATTTCAATGAAACTTGGTAGATGGATGCTCTAGGACAATGCACAGACCTGCTCAGTTTTGGGTTAAAATCTGTTAATATTAATTCCCTAATAATAATAATATATAATTTTTTGGTTCTAAACACATTTCAATTAAACTTGGTACATAGATGGTATGTGAAGTTGCCCAGACCTTATTAGTTTTACACTCAAATGTTTGCATATTAATTAGTCAGTTCTCAGCTTTTCCATCAATATCTCAAGTACAAATCATACCGTAATTCTGAATTCATTTTTAATGTGTCTCCAATACTCTCAGCACACGGGGGTTCTTTCTAAGCTTTCTTATGTTTTGTGTAACGAAAAAAACTATACTAACTTAACTCGGACTGTGTCATTTTCAATGTCTTGTTCACTCATACAAAACTTACGCAAATACATTGCTTGCAAAAGTCACAGTCGTATAAAGATTAGGTGAGTACATTGGTAAATTGCAATGTAATATTGGAGTGTATCACCAACTAAATAGTGAAAGCAGATCATTTTGCCCGTCAAATATTTAGGCAAAAGAAACACACATCAATTTTGATCGCAAATTTGAGGTAACACACAGACGGTACAAAAGCTCCTTGATAGCTCTATGCGTGTAGGCGATAGAATGAGACAATAGCCTTTTATATCGAGTAACTTTCTGTCATTTCATCCTGAAAATTTAGAAGCAGATATTAGGTGTAGTTGAAGAAACGCTATTGGGAATAACTTTGTATAGAATCATAACTATTTATCACTCAAATTGTGTGTTTTGAAGCCCTCTATCGATTGTACATCATAAAATGCAAATCCTGATCAAAAGTTGATAATGACTTTTCAGTTTATTTACTTATTGTAGCTGATGTCCATTTAAGTCGTGAATGCCAATTTGTTAATATGACTAATTCTAATAACGGTTTCCAAGGAAGTAAAAAGTTCAAATAGAGAGTGAAAAGTATGAAGACTTTTATAAACACAATAATATTTACAGATAGATGGGTAAATGTAAGAAATGCACTATATAGATCTGAAATTAATCATGCATTGAACTTATTTGAGAAATTTTAGCGGAAATGTAAATCTGTTTAAAATAAAATCATCTAATACAAGTACAAATAAGTCCCATCATCCATGGTTTGATAGTGTAATTAATTTCTCAAATTCCGGTTAAATAGATAATCCGATTTACTTAATTATAGAGAAAGCTAAAATGTATTTAAGAACATTTGCAAAAATGTGCGTACTAAGAAGAATTAAAACATGAAATGTTGACGGGGTAGCGATAATAAAACATTATGATAATAAGGCATTCAGATTATAACAGTTTCGACATCACAGTGATTTGAATATTTCAAAATCTATTTCATCCTACTACTTAGCATAATTTAGTCACTCAGCCAAATTTAAACGGTAATTATGACAATAATTTGTAATGATATTAAATTCACAAACTTAAAAGTTGCAAAGCACCATATCATTTTTACTTTACAAGTAATAATACAGGACATGTGAGCAAGAAATAATACAGTTTTGTTGCTTATTTAATTTAGTTGATTTTGCCAAAAAATGTGATACTACGTGTGAATCATAACCTTTTTTCGATGTCGATTCTACGTCTGGAATAAAATTATTAAAGTATGTATGCCATGGTTAAATCTGGTGTGGGAGTTCGTCCTACAACACCGATCAATTATCTGTCTGGTGGGTGTGCGTCAGGGCTGCAAATTGAGTTTGTTTTTGCTATGCTCATTAGGGAACTAAAAATTACACAGCAATTGTTTGACTTATTTCGTTCACTTTATGTATATGACGTACGTTTTACGGACACTATTTATGGATGACAGAGGTTGATAATAGTTCTTAGTTTAGTCACTGTCAAGTGGAGGTCAAAAAAATAATATATTAAAAAATGGTGGAAAATTGAGAAGTTCAGAGAAATTACTGTACAAGGGTCATAAAATCGAGATTGGTACTTATTAAAAATACGTGGGCATTGTTTTTTAATTAAGTTGAAACTTTTGATTCAAAGCAATGCAAAGCTGACCGATTAAGAAAAAGGGCGATGGTTATCATCAACCGTTATACTAGGCATATAAAGAACTTTCGTGCTACCTATATGTTAATATTTTTCTCACAGTACGAACGACTAATATTAATTTACAGATCGGAGCTATGGGGGCTATAAGACGTGTACGTATGACTGCATTGCAAATGTGCATTACAGCTACTGTGAATGGCATTTAGATGTTAATGATAACAATCCAAATGTTATCGGTTAACTTGACCAGGCCCTTATCCCTTATTTTTAAATGGTGGTTGAAATTATAAACAATGTCAAATTATTATACAAAGATTGTAAAACATGTATATACGTATATCTTGTTGGTCAGGGATGACGAGTGTAAGGGAAACACATTTGGAAACACAAGTGTGAAATATCCATAATAGATACTGGTTTGGTTATGCCTGGCTCAAACAAGGGGTTCGCGATGTTCTTTCTGTGTTCTGCCAAAGACACATGGTATGAGCATGGAAGGTACTAACGGACTTACCTTAGTACCTTCCATTGTATGAGTTAATGGCGGACATAATGCTCCAGTATGGGTAGTTACATTTGTTTTGTACTGTGAAGCAATCCCCTAACATTGAACGTTACGGCTACGTTGTTTAAGTCTAGCAGTTGATCATAAACATAATTTAGAGCGATTGTGAGAAGAATGTCATTCAGATAATATCATTTCATTGTTAGTGGCATTTGTATCAACCATTAAGAGGCTGCCTTACTGCCTTTCCGGGCAACACTAAACTATAACTTGCAATCTCTCACTCAACTTTTTCCCAGTAACAACTCTCATAATTTATTTATTCTATGATTCAAACTTAAGAAAGAAGCCTTGAACCAATAATAATATACGTTACGTGCTTACTGTGGTATATTTTATGCTGGATGTAAATTGTATTGGCTTGGGGCCTAGATAATAATACATACATACAACTCAACAGTAAGTCATATAAGGACAAAAGTGTGCCAATATTAGTTCCCAAAATTTGTAAATTTCAAGAATTTGTCACCATTTATTGAACCATTTGTAGACAACAGACCTAGGAATAGCTAAAAAACTACTAGTATCAGAAGGAATTAAGTTTAAGATAAATAATCGCCAAGCCCTAGTCGCCAAATTTGAACACCAACAATTATCTTGTCACTATCCACCACAGCAGATTTTCTTATGTTTGATAACTTTGTTATTTTACTTGATATTAAGAAACTTTGGATTGAATTAACCAAAGGTTTAGCAAAGGTTGATAATAAATGACAGACATAGCGGACATCACAATAGACTGTGATTGTTACATCAGCCATCAGTACTCTGTCTATAATAATATGCTAAGATTATCATAAGAATGTTCAAACATGTTGTGTCTAGTTTTCACCCATAATTGTCTATGCGCTAGCTCGTTTCTTTTATGCATCTCCTTGACTATCTTTCTCATGTAAAAAATGAATTTAGAAATGTGATAGTCCTTGATGATCACTACGTCGCCAATTTTCAAATTAGGTGTAGGCATCAACCACTTGAAGTACATTTATGTATTTAAGATGGATATTTCTCCTGTCAGCATTTCCAGAATAGCAAAGCTAAATACTAAACTTCACTTGTTTACAATGGTTAACTGGATACATATTCTTATTTGTAAGACACGACGGTAGCTATAAACCCTTCATCATAAGCAGCAGTGACAATATTAGCATATCACTGGCATTATTTGGTGTTATAGGTTCATTGTTAATTTTATGTTCAATTATAATTTTACTTCCTGAAAACCTCAACTACATTTTTCCTTTTAAGGGATAATTTCTAAAACTTCTTTACTCATCCACTTTGTGAGAGCGTCCTCCAATAAAAAAAAAACATGGCTGCCATCAGGGTTTGACCGGACTCCACACAAAGAAGTTCGCTGATTGTGTTTTAAAATTTTTGGATTTTGGCTTCCCATGATGTATCATTGGGAGGAAAAGATGTATAATAATAAGTTATTACGAGGATGCCGCAAGACAGTACGCCGTCGCATCGACCCCCGCGCATACTCCCACTGTACTGTCTTCGTGCATACTTTTCGGTATTCTCTTTTCATATTCTACTACCAAATAAGTAACATCATTATTTGAACAACATAACATTTTTGGTAGTCCTGGCGCTGATTCTTTCTGACCCTTGCAATAAAAGCTTATTTAGACTGATACCCCAATAATCATCACTACAGTCAAAGACTACCCTGATCTTTCTTGTTTGTGGATTGTAAAACCTGCGGTGTGTAAAATACGTTCTCCCGCCAACAGCCTCATCTTCTGCAGGTTTTTTTTCAGCATGTAACTAGTCTATCATTCCATTCCATTCCATTCCATTCCATTCCATTCCATTCCATTCCATTCCTCCACGCACCTGTTGTTTCAGTAGCGGATCCAGAGGGGGGCCAGGGGCCATGGCCCCTCCCAAACGCATGACGATTCATATCATCTGGATTATGCATAGCTTCTCTCCGATTTACGCTCCGTATATCTTAAGCGAAGCTTGGACCCCCCCCCCCATACATTTTGCTGGATTCGCCACTTTGTTGTATTCGTATATCAAAAAGGTAGTTCAGCCTGAGAGTGACCGTTAACAGCTCCATCGTATCTCTCACACTCTTCTTAAATTGTTTATCTCCTACAGAATATACAGACTCATCATCTATAGTTCTCTCACTAAATCTTAAATTATTTATGCACCAAGATTCATTGAAATAAGATCTTAAGTACTAAACTAAAAATTAATAATTATTAGGCAGATTAGCTAATTAATATGAACAGATTTTAACCAACAAATTAGCAGATCTGTGCATTGTCCTAGAGTATCTATATAGTTTTATAGCAGTGTTCGTGCTATACGAAGTACGGGCTATGATTTAAGCTAATCTCGTATGTTTGCATGTCAGATAGGGGGCAAACGGTGGTTAGCATGGACTTAGGAACGCCCAAACTTTGTAAGAATATACACAAATCTTCAGTCATTTTAACTAGGAATACTCTACGGTTCTGGAACAATACCAAAACAAATTCAGAAAATGCAGACTGCAGAATAACAGATGGTAGGCAGCTAGACTCATCTATTTCTTTATCAAGAACAATTTCCCTAGGTGTGCTCGTGTTGATTGTCATGTCGGAAATGGCATGCCGAAATGACTACATGTAATTTGAATATAATTCAAAAAAAACATTGTAAATAGTAAATAAAATACCTTTTTCCCCGCTTAGCCCGCATCAAGCGTCCACGCACACTTCGTTAGCCCGTGCTAAGGGTCTGGAAAACAGGCCAGATTTCATCCGTACTTAGCATTTTTTAGTCCCTTCTAAGCTTTCACAAAGATAATTTTCTTAGCACGGGCTAATGTATTTGACCTCTTAGCCCGTGCTAAGTACCTACGCTTGAATACTACTATTGAAATTTGACGACTAGTGGCAAAGCCGAAAATTGGCAAATTTGGTGATTCAAGTTAATATGCACAGACCCCCCCCCCAAACACTTCTGTGTATAGAGCATCTCTATACTAATTTACATTGAAATGTAATGAGTAGTACTTGAAATATCAGCAGAAAAGCCGAAAATTTACTAATTATGTGAAGTTATGCCTATCATCCCTCTTGGGACATAGACCACCAACAAGATTGCTCCAACCAGGCCGGTCCTGTGCCAGTTTTTCCACTTCTCCCCAGGTATAGCCCAGCTTCCGGACATCAGCCTCAATTAAGTAAATTAGGTACTGTAGAATACTTTATTTTCGCTTGAAATTTATTTTCGCTATTTTCGCTGATTGGATGATTCCGTGAAAATAAAATCCAGCGAATATACTTTTTTTCCTATATTTCACATTAAATTCATCAAAAATCAGTGAGAATAAATTCCATACAAAACACCCAAAAAGCCTTTTCAGCAAAAATTAATTCCAGCGAAAATAAAGTATTCCACAGTAATTAATATCTATGGATGTTTACACAAAACGAACTAGGTATGCACATCGTCTCAGAGCATTCTAATTTGTTCATTATATGTACTGGTAATTTATAAAGGGCTTAAAGGGCTTACATACATTTTTAGTGGTAAATTATTATGGTAGAAGGAGGCTATAAAACGTTTCTTTACCTCTTATAAATATGCTAAATTTTCTTCAGGTTTTTTTTTTTTGCAAACAACTTTCATTTTTTGGGGTAAATTACAGAAATCTACTGAATATGAAGAGCTATCACCTTATTTTATTATCTGCAGGCATAGATGAAAAACAAGCATGAGGATAATTTGACCACTGGCCCACTGTCATCTACCCTAGTCAGTCACACATGGAATCAAGGGGGCGAGTGCGAGTCATTCCCCCATCCCGAGAAAGTAGAAACAAGAACTATTGCATAATAAATACACAAATCCAGCTTAATCATTAAAAATTAGTTTATTGAACACCTATTGCACTAAAACATGTTCCCAAAGTATTCTTCACATACCACAGTAGTATAGTTCTAAACAATTGCTACTGTCAGTGAATTACCTACTAGTATACTAACTCACTTAATTTACAAATGGCGTGTATACAATCTGATTAAAATGTATGGTAGGTAAAAGTTCTGTTTGCAATGACCAGATTATATTATGGCGGCTGGTGTACAATGCAAATAAAATTCAACAGCTTTCCTCTGACAGGATTTGTCAACCAATTAAAACTCAGCTTACTAAAATGCTACTACATGTACATTGTATTAAGCAGCCTGTAACAAAAGCTCTGATTGGCAACTGAAGACTTGAACAAGATGGTGTTAGAGGGCTGAACACTGAAGGCCATAAACTGGTGACTGTACAAGTCAGTGGGTGTAACTAAAATATTAGAGATTATGGGGTTCATAAATATGTGTGATGAAGCTCCTCACAAAATCAAAATTTTGCTCCATGGTAATCTAAAAACAAGCAGCCTCTCGGCTGAGATAGCTCCGCTGTTAGCAATGCACATTTCAATTAAAGAACAGAAGATATCATTAGAAAATGAACAATATGCATAGTATCAATGCAATGGGACTTGCTGTTTTCAACAAGAATTCAAAAATATAATTTTTAACCATAAATGACTGTGGTTTTTAACAAGAAGAAAATATCACTTTTTACCAAAAATGACAAAAATATTTACCAAAATTAGAGAATTAAAGATATCATTACAAAATGAACAAATTTGAGAGTGGTCCACATGTAGTACCTATATATGTAATATCAAAGCAATTGGACTTGCGGTTTTTAACAAGTCGAAAATATCACTTTTTACCAAAAATGACAAAAATATTCACCAAAATTAGAGAATTGAAGATATGATCATGAAATGAACAAATCTGAGAGAGGTCTACCCAAGGTACATATTCACCAAGTATCAAAGCATTCAGGCTTGTAGTTTTCAAGAAGAAGTCGAAAAAGTAAAACATTGACACGGACGCCGGACACAGACGTCGGACAATCACTCATATGATAAGCTCCGCTCGACAAAGTCGACAGCCGAGCTAAAAATGACCACTACATGACTATTTGAAAGTCAGTGCTGGTTACAAACCATTTTGACATCATTGAAGTGCTTTGTCACGAGAAGGTGCGAGGTATAGGAAAGGTGTTTTGTTTTGAGTGTTCAAAAACTGGAATGGGGTCACTGGACACAAGTTGTTTTTACATTAATGACCACTGGCAGTTAAAAATAAGTTTTTCACAAATCTCTCACAAACCGCATCCCCACAAATAGAAATCATATTGCAAGCTTGCACCAATTAGAGAATTGCTCACAACCAAAATAAATTGCATAAATTCAACACTTTAAGAGAAGAACTTCATGAGAAGAACAAAAAGAGTTCTAAATTGAACCTATTACCAGTGTTTCTTCTAACCTACAGTGGTTTGTGACTTTTGCAAGTTAGAAAAAAAAATTGAAAGAGCAGCAGTCGTCGCGCTGCGTCCTGTTCGATATGGGACTCATAGCGACGTATATAACGCATGTCAAATACATTGTTTATTTACATGAAATTCGAATACACACTACGCGACGAACACCGCACTTTAAAGGATTCCACATTTTATCTGTCAAGCATTGGTTTTTGTTGTGTGTCCGGTTATCATTTTTTTGGGACTCCAGGTAGCAATTTATGTAAAATTAAATCAATACATTTATGCCTCACTCTCCCAATTTTGATATCTTTTATGATACCAACACTGTTTTTAGAGAAAGTAATTTTTCTGTTTCTATTAATTATGAATTTGATTGTGTCAATTACATGTAAAAAATCACTGTTTCTAGTTGCGGCATTTTAAAATCTCCTTACATCTATGACACGGCTAAATGTCATAGAAGGGACGATACTCCTAGTTACTAATTAATCACTGTCAAAAATAATCAATTATAAAGGTTTTTTAAAATCTTGAAATTACTTTCAGATCATGTTTTGGATTTTTTTAGGCAAATGTCAAATATTATGAATGACAGTGGTATCTGTGCTTTGGCCAATGCAAGCTTTGAATTTTTATCAAAATTATTGTGACATTCGGAAAAGTTTTTTGCTATTGACTCAATTTGAATGACTACTTGGGAGTAACTGTGATACAAACAATAATTGAATGTTTGAATTTAATAATAATACAAAACCAAATATTTATATTGTCATCTAGGGAAAATCACTTTCGATAATCAGAATGGAATACTTGATACAATTTATACAATCTGAGGTCAAAGGTTGCCTTAATTAATCAAGTACTGTAAATGCATTAATTATTCAATGGTTTTCTCTGATAAGTAAAATTCGCTTAATTAAATCCACATAAGCATGAAAAATAACAATGGAACTCATTATTTCGCTGCTAAGTTCATAAACTCAAAACCCAGTGAAATTACTCAAAACATCTAAATAGTGAAATTAAATGCCAGTAAAATTAGGTTTTACAGTAACCCGACCAAATAGTGAAACACAAAGATGAGTACTGTAAAATACTTTATTTTAGCTGGAATTAATTTTCACAGAAAAGACATTTTGGATGTTTTGTATGGAATTTATTTTCACTGATTTATGACAAGTTGAATGTAAAATATAGGAAAAAAGGTATGTTCGCTGGATTTTATTTTTCACTGAATCATTCCTTCAACGAAAATAGCGAAAATTAATTTCAAGCAAAAATAAAGTATTCTACAGTACACATCAGTAGTACCTAAACAGACTCGCAGCTAGCCATGAAAAATCGCAATAATTCAGTCATTAAAAATTATAAGAAACTTTATTAATGGACAATAAGTGTCACAAATTTAGTTGTCAAGTAGAGAAAAAAATCTGTCACATGACTATATCAAATTTCAGGACATGCTCAAGAAACTAGTATATTCAGCGGATCGGGCAATGATTTATTTCCAAATCAAGTTACAAATTAATTAAAACAATACAATCAACTGTCATCAACACAACTAGAGCATGAGATAATTCAATTAAATTGTCAGTGGAGTTAGTTGCGTGCCATGGAGAGTGCGATACAAAACGAGAAACAAAAAAATGTAAATCTCAAATTATATTTTATCATACCACTTTTGATTATTGGACATATTGACTTCACAATTCAGTTTTCCAATAACTACAAACTTGATCTTTTATGTCTATTTATTACCAACAGTTTTTTTTTAATATGCAGATTATATATACCAGCAGAGGTACATTACTTGGGGTTTGTAACTACGGTGACATGATACCAAGATCCCGTCACAATCTCGCTCTCGCATAAGCGTTCCAACTCAGAAAAAATGCGAATGCGCATGCCCGAGGTAACTAAGATACTGGGATGTCCAGGTGGATCAAAATAGCTGCTCACGATATGACGGATTACGAGAACTATATTTTCTGCACATTTTCGATGTATTACATTTTTCACTATGATGGTGACAAGAAAAGTTTATTTTTTTCATTACAAACCTTGAACATTGATATGCGTCATGTCATAAGGTTGTAGCCTCAGTCTCGCTATCTACGAGAAGAGACTTGAATGGGATCTTGACATGATGTCACCATACAGTACTATGCGAGTTGCAAACCCCAAGTAATGTACCTCTGATACCAGGTATTATTTATTAACCGCTGGTGACCATACACATTGTAAAGTGCTAGCATGGTACACTGTAACCAACTTTGACTGAGTCTGCACATCACATAATCGAACACAGCTGAAACCAACAGATTTTCTATTCTATATTTCCGGATAAACATGTACATCCTCTAAAAATTGCATAGTGACCTTGTGTCGTATAAATATAACTTTTCCTTCATTCATGAAAAGGAAATTAGAAAGAACTATTATAAACTTGAATGCCGAGACTCAACAGTCTCTTTGAGTAATCAAGATCATTTTATTGTAGCCAGAATTTATTTTTTAATGAAACCTGCAATTTCAGGATTTCTGTTTTTGATTATTAAATGTTACATCTAAGAGACAAAGTATTTTCACTGGACTTCATTACTGCACATATTTACAGACTTGTGATATCTGGGTTTAGAGCCAAGACTGAAGTTGTCCATTGTACTGGTATATCAGTCAAGTACTGAACCGTCCACTGCTCTAGGTTTTAGTATTACCGTAAAATCTGTATTAGAAGCCGCATCCCTAATAGAAGTTGCATCCATCCTATTTGAATAATTGAGAACCAAAAATTCATCATTTCTAATATGTGTAGATGCTCTAATAGAAGCCGCATCCCCTCTGTTGCATTGTACCATTTTAATAGAAGCAGCTGTTCCTAATGCAGATTTTACAGTACTGTAAAATACTTTATTTTAATAAGTGAGAATTAATTTTTGCTGAAAAAACTTTTTGGATGTCTTGTATGGAATTTATTTTCACTGATTTTCGATGAGTGGAATGTTATTTTTATTGAATCATTAATTCCTTCAGCAAAAATTAATTCCAAGTGAAAATAAAGTATTTTACAGTATCATACCCCCCCCCCCAATGAAATGTCAGATGCCCGGCTACTGGAACATAAAAATTAACACCAATTTCAAGACAGAGCAGAGAAGGGATTACTACAAAAGAAACCAATATTTTTGGCTCTATCCGCCCCTAGTGACTTCCTATCACTATCTACTTCACTCTCCACATCAGCGTCACTATCGCCCTCTGAACTCGTAAAGTCTCGAGATAGATCAGATTGCTGTTCGTCTTCCAATTGTAATTCTCTGTGTTGTTCCTGTAAAGCTGCTATATATTTAGTCTCAGGATGACTCTCCCATTTGGCTGTGAAC
Source organism: Saccoglossus kowalevskii (assembly GCF_978046115.1). Taxonomy (NCBI): domain Eukaryota; kingdom Metazoa; phylum Hemichordata; class Enteropneusta; family Harrimaniidae; genus Saccoglossus; species Saccoglossus kowalevskii. The sequence goes on from NC_140657.1 coordinate 24,542,884, forward strand.
AAATAAGACAAATCTTTTATCTATAATACCGTAGAATATTTTATTTTATTTTGAATTAATTTTCGTTGAAAAGACATTTTGGGTATTTTGTATGGAATTTATTTTTCACTGATTTTTGACAAGTTGAAAAAAGGTATATTCGCTGGATTTTATTTTCACTGAATCATTCCTTCAGCGAAAATTAATTACAAGCGAAAATAAAGTATTTTAGAGTATTGTATTTAACAATAATCAGTAAACCATTTTACTTCCATGAGATAAATTTTTGTGAATTTTATGAGCTGGTGAAAATCGTCAAATGTTAAAAGTCACATGACTGCAGTTGTTTCGATCATTAACCTTTTTCACCACCAAATTTGTTTTGCATATTTTTCTGATATTTTTCAATATTTCTGGGAATGAATTCCAATTTTTGAGCCAACACAAAATTTTAGTCAATTCTTGGTTTTTATTCAAAAAATGTAGCTGTTTTTGTCCCAATCTTCTGAAGGAAATTGCAGATCGTATGATACAAATGTGACAGGTCAAATGCACTAACATTCTAATTAGCCTTGTAATTTACTTTGTGCATGCGCAGTGGTGCTCAACTTGACATCCAGTCAGTTGGTCACTGAGATTTGCGGTATGAGCATCGTTTTGAAACCACTGAGGGACGACAACCCGTGCAGTATTTCCCATCTACTTTCCACGTTTATGAATTCACTTTCGGTAAGATGACAGCTAATATTTGAAACGTATTTTGTAGCAAATTTAGTGTAAACATCGTATATTTCATTAACTTGTAAAACATGAGTAGGAGCGTGTACGCCACGTGTACCCATTGTTTGTACAGAACAACGTTGAAAGCCCATTACATTTGTTCATAGTGGTAATTAGTTATTCGGGATACATAAACTTATTATGAATTGTTCATTTTTCTTATTGTATTTGCGTAATATTTATGTAATATTTGTGTATATATTTGTGGAATTGTAGTTTTTCTAAATGAGAACTGGTCCGAGTTTGTGGCACTGTTTAAATGTGCGAAAGGTTATGATTCATGTTTAGCAGTTATCACGACTCGTTTATTTGTTCTAAATTATTGTAGGTGTGTTTGCGTGTAAAAAGAAACTATGTAATTATATAGGGCGTCACTGAATTGTACTGGTTGGGGTGAGTTTATATACGCTTTACTCTAGTGCAATATTATTTCTGTGACTCGCATTAGATGTTATTTATTTATATTCATGAAAAATAGAAGTCTCTATGCGTCGACTTGAGTCTATTGAGAGGCATGATTCAGTTTATTGTGTACTTTGTACATTCAGTACTTACATAGTAGCTAAACTATTCTATTTTGATATCATGGTTTCTACTTGAAATTATGATCTCCATACCTCCAATGACATTGTATTAATCTTTTCTATTTATTGTATTTATGTAGGTTTCAGTCGTGTTAACTTTCATAGTTGCTCAGAACAAATGACAGCTTAACTATTTAAAGTAGCGTAGTGTTTTATAATTTGCTGGTCGTTGAAACAAAAAAGAAACGTAAAATTTGTTTATGATGGCACTCAGGCAATCCATTCTATTTATATACATATATATTTTTAATCAGTGGTTATCCCTCAAAAAATAGTCTGTCTTTGAAATGAAATTATCAAAGTTTGCCACATTTTTTAAAATTTCAAACAAAGATAACTCCAAATTAGCTACAAGTCATATTGTGCAATTTCTGTTTCCCTGCCATAGATTATTGAAAATTTTATTATTATTATTATTTTACATATTTTAAATAATTTGCTTGTATTTATTTACTTTAGTTATTTATTTCCCTGTAATACTTACAATCTATGGCAAATAAATATTATTATTATTAGTCTTATTCAATTATGTTTTTTTTTAAAATATGTTAAAATGGTCAATAAGTTGCAATAACAAGTGTTGGTGATTGTTGTGTATATGTTAATTCAATACCTTTCTCAGCGGTATATCCAACGGGTGACATGCATAATACTAGTCTGCCTTCGACTGCCAGTCTTAATATATTATTAGCAGCTCGGTAGGTATCATTTCTACCAGCTTTAGCTGTTATGAATCCACGCTTTTCAGCCCATGCTGAAAAAAGGAATATATTGTGATGATTAACTCGCAAAACTATTACAAATTGAAAATGTTACAATAATAATTCTCAGATAAAAATCAATCTAACAAAACTTGCATGTATGCCATGAAATGCAGTTTTATTTCATTATTGCATTTTTTTGAAAACCTTAGAGTAAGATTGTACTCAATATAAGCACACTTATTTAGGTGGCAAACACAGAAGTATCTTTTTTACATATTCAAAATTGACCTATAAGTACAAACAACTACAATAGACCATTTTCCGTTCACTGCGAGAATCATGCGTTATGGGTGAAATCAAATGTAAAAACAGGACAAATAAAGGTCATAGCGTCGTAGTGGCGTCAAACATCATGTGGGATTCGACAAACGCGAAAATATTTTGGGTGGCATTTCCATGCTTAATAATGTGGTGTACTCATTTGATGATAGACAATTTCGATTAAGTGAGGGTATTCAAAAGCAATATTCCTCTGTCGAAGATCGGCCGGTCGATGTGCGCTACAAACTAAAGAAATTTGAGTTTAGTAATTAAAAAAACCCCCCAAAAAAAAAGAAATTTGAGTTCAAAATCAAATCGTTCGATTTTTGCGGCGGACGTTTGACGCACGTCTTTCATGCATCTCGCAAGATCTCGCAGTTGAACGGAAAATCACCAATTATGTTATAAGTATTTGGCAGCCAACAAATTATTTTTTTTTTTTTTTTTTTTTTGCGATAAATCATAACATTGAATGCAATACTAATACTCATTTCTACTAAAAATGAGTCTACAAATTCTGCTACTGTGACTTACCATCACATATATCATAAGCTGACCACTGTGGCGCACATGCACCTCGCTCTGTAGTATCTTCATTGGGGTGTTTTAATTTTAATATACATGATAAAGGTATTCTTTGTGCTAAATAACCCACAGCTGAGTATGGTTCTTGTACTTGGGCTATTGGATAAATACCGGATAGAATCTAAAAATAGGATAAATTAGCAAGAATTCTTAATTAGTATAGGGATAACAATCAAGATTACATCTATGAAAATACCTGTACTTTTCTGTAACGCTACTTTTTTTTAAATAAATTAATTTTATATTAAGTTGACAGCCATTTTTGGCATATTTCACAAACTCAATTTGACCAATCATTCCTTCAAAACTGAAATTACTGACTACTGTAAAATACTTTATTTTAGCTGGAATTAATTTTCGCTGAAAAGGTTTTTTGGGTGTTTTGTATGGAACTTATTTTCACTGATTTTTGATGAGTTGAATGTGAAATATAGGAAAAAAAGTATATTCGCTGGATTTTATTTCCACTGAAAATAGCGAAAATTAATTCCAAGCGAAAATAAAGTATTTCACAGTACATTCCTGTATTCCGCCTTGAATTATATCTATGAAAATACGTGTACTTTTCTCAAACGCTAAAATAAATAAACAAATTTTATATTAAGTTGACAGCCATTTTTGGCATATCTCACAAACTCAATTTGACCAATCATTCCTTCAAAACTAAAATTACTGACTATACTGGATAAGTGGTCTTGGTGAATCACTGAGTTTAACAGTACAAGACAATAAATTACTAACTATATTAACCAGTGAAGGTCTGATTACATATACCAACCTGTAACTGTTTATCTACTATTGCTGGAAAGATAAGTCCTGGTGAATCACAGAGTTTAACAGAGTGTGTTAGAAAGATAGTCTGGAAATGTTTTGTATGTCCTGGTGTCCGCGAGGCACTCACTACTTTTTTTCCTACTAAACCATTCATTAGTGATGACTTGCCAACATTTGGATGACCTAAATGATGAAGTAAATGCTCACCGTTAATATTCAAATATATGTTTTCAGACTGCATCCAGACGGGGACTAAAAATGCAGACAAAGAATTTCAGCAACATGTTGACAAGGAGCAAAACAACACCACTTTTATTACGTACCCACACATCCTATTGTTAACATTCCTTCTTTGAACTGAACATGTTCTTCATACGATGCATCGGGAACAGCATCATCATGATTCAACGCGATGTGTTCGTAGATACTATCTTCACCTTCTATTTCTGCTTCTATTTTATTTTTCCAACTACTTAAATCAACTGTAAATAACAATACAATATACTATACAACATCATAATTTGAATGCTTTGTCTGTAAAAGTGTGTGACTGATAGGAAAAGTATATAATAATGGTATTATGTTGTGTCATCCATGCCAAGTCAAATACAAAAGATATTACATGTAAAGACTCATGGATTGAAGGCATACACAAAATTAGGGACATTTACAATATAAATCCCATTACCATATCAAAAAAGTCATTCTTACAGAAAACTAAGAACCACGTACTACACAGATTCAAGGATTAGTGACATTAATAGAACAGATTCTAAGCTCAGAACTTACAGCCTCCTTAAAAAGTATATCAATACGTCACCCTATCTGCATTTATTACATAATAGAGAAGACATCAAAGTAATGTCACACTTCAAATTGAAGTTGGAAGACATAAAAAGCCAAAAATACCAGCAAAAATACGAATCTATAAAAATGCACTTCATCAGAAATTGAAGATGTGACAGGGTGTGATATTACATATAAGGAAATGAGATGATACACTATTATGGTGTTATCCAGGCCAGGTCAAATACCAAACATGATATAAGCAAAGAAATCATTGCAGCAACTCACCTTTATCTTTACAAATATTTTCACAGGCAATAAACAACTGTTTGGGACCAACTGCTGTAAAATGTCCTCTTCTTCTCTTTTTATTTAATTCTAAAACAAAAAATAGAAGTTGTAAATATAATTTCTATATTTAAGTCTATAAGATGTGTTTTTGTTTCCAAGTAAAAGAAAAAATGGAAATGAAGTTGATCCCCCAAAAAATTTCTGTTTTTCAGCATGTATAAATAATTTTGCTGATATTTTATTTAAAATAAGTGATTGTCTTGACTGGCTTTAGGCTGATTTTTACATCACTGCTATATCCAGGGATGAGAATGAGAATTTTAATTTTCAGCTGAAAGTAAAGTAGCCGGCGTCCAAGCTGACATCGTTAACGACTTCCGAGTCTACGTCCAAGCCAATGGTTCTGCTGGGCAACAGGGCAGCTCACTCAGAGCAAAACCAGCCAATCATGTTAATCATTATATATTACTTCGAAGACTTGGAAACCAATTCGGATTTTACAATTGCACTAAAAAGTCGCGAATATGCCACATTGGAGACACCGTGAGTTGTCTCCTTTTGACCATACACTGATACAGACTTCTTGCAGCCCACAACAATGACCGGACAGCGTGTTTACTTCCGGTGAATAAACAAGATTTGTATTCTTACCCCTCCCCCCTAAAATTTTACTCCTTGGATTTAGATGTTTCAGAAAATCTGGAAAATTCTCATCCCTGTATATCACATGCAGAGGGTACAAGATGATTCCCCTTTTAAACTCCTCATAGCTGACAGTGTAAAAACATGAAAAGCAGGGCTATTTTACAGATAGCGTCAAGTAACCAGCATTTTTAAAAAATTAAAAAGTAAAGTAGTGAAAAGACATATCGTTTAAACTAAACCAGTAAATGAACAATATCAGAGATGTCTATTCAGCTGACTACTTACTCTAAAGGAACCAGTCTGCCATTTCTAAAACCAGGTTGTTTTTACTAAAACTCCAAAAATAAACTGAAGGCTTGTTTATTGAGGTCATACTAAATAACAGTTTGAAATCCAAGTATGCCATCCTTTGCAAAAAGTGTTTTTTTATTTAAAAATAAATTGCCTGTAACCCCGCACCTTGTTACAAATTGTAATTGTGTCTACATGACATTATCTATATGGCATAGGATTTGGGTCTGACGCAACAACTGCTAAGATACCTTGGATGTGCTATCCTGACGTCAACTAGAACCAGACACCTGCATTCTAAATTGAGAAAATAGTTGCCTTAGGGACGACGTCAAAAGATCGATGTCGGATAAAAAACTTATTTCCTTTAGTTAGGAAGTGGGGGGTTTTGACCTCAAAAAGTTTCCATCCTACAAAAACGATTTTATTTTTTAATGAAGTCAAAAAAATCTTGGAGTATTTGTAGTTTTTTTTTTTTCTATTCAATCATGGACAGAAATAACCGAAAAGGGAAAAAAATAGAAAAATGGTTTGGTTCGAGTGTAAATCTGCGTCAAATGAGGTGCATTTGTAAAATCTTTTTACACCCACCCGACAACCAACTGCTATGCAATACTACTGTCCGATTATCATTTTGTATTTAATGGTGAATGTAGTCTGACGCCATGACCAATATTTATCAATTAAGTTTCAGTGAGGGGTAGGGGGGGTTTGGAAAAAAACTAAAGGAATTAAGTTTTTTATCCGACATCGATCTTTTGACGTCGTCCCTTAGGACAAGAAGTATTCTTAAATCTTTTGCGACTAGCAGTGTGAGATTAAATCATCCCCACACTATGCATATACATGCATGTACAATTAACAGTTTTGTAAATGTTCTTTGATAATATTAGTAGACGCAAAGACACATATGAGCCAGAAATACAAATTGAGCTGACATTGTTGACAGACGACAATGTTGCTATGGTGACATTAATAGAAGCTTTAGAAATGTTCCACACTGCCGAGAATATTGTCAATGACAGACTAAACAAGCATAAAACAGGTGATATTTGCAAGGCAAATGGACATGCCTGGCAATTAAATATCAAGAACAACCAGAATCGTAGCCTGACGAGGTCGTACGAGTTTCGCCCTTTGTGGTGCTCCAAACCCAACACACGCCTGACAGAACGATGTAGTTTTTCACTTCCCCCAATTTTTTGTCAGTACCAATCAAATTGCACGAACATTAGATAGTGACATTAAAGAGTAACCATGCACGGCAGAGTTTATATCCGCCCAATGTTTATCATCTTGTTGAAAACAGTCTGTGATTTTTGCCTGCAATGCAAACATGGCTTTGATTGACGGTGTTACCATGACCACCAAAATGAAGAAGAAGAAGGCGTGAACTTTGCTAATTAGCAGTATTGATATTCGGAGACGTACACTATTCTGTCAGGCGTTATAGTGAAGACTGATGCCATTCAGCCGGCGAGGGCCTACTCACTGTCAGGCTACCAGAATCGCAACACAGTGTAGGCTGGGTTGTTCATACAGTAGAAACATGCATGTGATAGGATATATAATCCCACAATATTTTCTCTTATATTGACATCAGCATATACTATGAGGTTATTACGAGGATACCAAAAAGTTTGCACAAAGACAGTACAGCGGGACTATCGACGACGCACAGCTGGGGTCGATACGATGACGTACTGTCTGAGTGCATACTTTGCTGTATCCTCGAAATAACCTTATTATTATACACCTTTTCCTCCCAAGGATACATCATGGGAATGCCGACATCCAAAAAGTTCAGAACAGATTTAGCGAACTTCTTTGTGTGGAATCTGGTCAAACCCTGGGGGCAGCCAGGTTTTTTTATTATTATTAGAGGATGCTTACACACGTAAAATTACAGCATGCTGTAACTTGTGGCGTTATGGTGACAGTTGTATAATAATAATAATGATATAAAACTGGTAGTAATCACTTGTGTCTGCTGATCACAACCCAAGAAAAACTATCTTGGTAATACCGGTATATATAATTAATTTCTACCTGTTTGATACTAGCGGATAATAGGTACCCCTTACTACGTTTTTCAATTTGTGGAATAATACATCTATTAATTGGGCAGTATAGCAACTAATACTTCACTTCAAGCAAGTTTCTTTCGTTTAATGACGTACCATGTATATTGTGGTGATGTGAGAGAAAAAAAATCTTCCAGCCTTAAGGGCATGGTGGAATGACATTTTCCAAAATTGCGTGAGAAATATCAACCCACACATATGGGAGTGTGGGATTTTATAATCCGTGGCCTTAGGCTACTATTAATTTTAAACCATGTACTTCAATGCAGTTTGCCATTAACTCAGATCGATCAATTCAATTTTGGTTTATGCTTCTCAGCTCACAGCAACTAACTGTGGTTGTAACTACAGTTTGGTATGTGGGGTACGTGGCTCACCAAAAGTTTACAAAGTAACCAGTTTTTAGACAGCTGCTATGAAGTCTGGTGAGCATTTACAGGCAAGCTAGTAATAGCAAACATGTGGTTCACAAATGACGTCACTAAGCCTGTAAAGTGGTTAATTATTCATGATTAAGTCGTTATATTCCAACAAACAAATAAGTAAACAAAAATTAAAATTGCAGACGTATTTATAACTGCTTCCATTGTAATGATTCACCAGATGCTTCCTAGCTTGTTAAGGTGACAAATTTCCTTGGCTTTACAACAAATCACTGATAAGCCACAGTAAGGATGAGAGATTCAAATTGACCTTTAGTTATCATCTGAGCATGTAAGTCCTTTTGATCTTTTTAACATGCTGAATAACATTCTATGGTTACTTTGGTTCTATGTTTAGTGAAATCTTGTAATCGTGACAAACATTATTAAGATAGTTCGCTACTATCGCACTCAATCACGTTAGTGCCCAAGGTCCTCAACTCAGAAAATCATGACTTTTTAGGGGAGGGCGCTTACACGAGCACTCCCCTCGGAAAAGATTGCAAATGAATTTTAATTCACTATGTGACAGATTGAGGGGATATTACGTCTTTGTGGGAAAATAAAATTATGAAATTAGTTGCGTCATCATCGACTTTTACAATGAAGAAACAGAAATGGTCACAAAAAATATACACATTTTATTACAATATTAATTACGTACCACCGGAATTTATAAGGTTAAAAATATTAGAGTTTGTTGGAACACAATCAAAGTCAAAATATTCATCATTGACCCCACTGACGAATGTGTTGAATCGTATGCAAACTCTTGATTGAAAGCACTTTTTGCTATGATGTTTTGACCACAATTTGACCTACACCAATGTCCAATGACTAAATGGGTCAAGTCTGTTATTAACCAATCAGAATGCTGTGTTGTACCAAGGCAATTCTTCGAAAATTCTCGAAGACTTTCTGGCATGGTTTTTTTTCAAAAAACTGGTAACTAGCAATTTTTGATAGGTAAACTGAATATGGCATGAAATATTCACCACATTTAACTTTTCTTAACAGGTCATTGTAGTGTATCATGTAAAAACGATTACCAGTATACATTAACAAAGACCAAGTTTTAAATTATTGTCATTTTTAAAGGGTGGACGCTTTGCCGAATGTGACCCTGAATATAAAAATTGCGCAAAAGTAGGTGGGGGAGGGCACTTGACCGAGCATTGGCGCTAACACAGTCAAGTACTATCCATGAAATCAAGCAACAGGTGTTGGGTTACTATAATATTCAAAATTCTGAAATCAAAATATATGGTTTTGAGTATTTTACAATTAGTTCCTATGGCAGAAACATTCCATCATATCTCAAAAGTTTGTTTGGTAACCTATGCTAAAAAAATATACGTAGTATTATGGCTGTCAAATTGGCCAATTTTAGTTACAAGTTATCCAAGGAATTTCCTGTTTACATGGATTCCTATGCAAAATGTTCCAAAATGGCCGCTCTTTTGATTATTTTGCACATGTTTTCTTGAAAACACAACCTTTTTTATGTTAATGACATGTTTTTGAATCATTACACAACAATATTTGAAAATGATTTACTGTGATAATTATTATAGCGAACTACCATGACTACAAACATTTGACAAAACCAAATGTAATATGCCAGGCTTGATAACAATTCAAGATATGAGCTATGTGGTTATCACTTTATACTCAATTTACTGGTAAACTACATAGGTCATGTGATGTACATAAAAACACCAAGAAAATACAATGATTTACCGTAGTTGTCCGAGTATATACCCCTCCGGAAAAACGGAAAAAATTGACAACAAATTAGGGGGGGGGGGCTTGAAAAACGGATAAAAGTTAAAACTAGAAAAACTATGCAAATACAAAGTCCTTGCTTATTTGCAAAGCATGTATTACAAGCATTTTAGAATACAACAATAATTTTGTGTAATCACGATTACTAACCAAGAAAAAAAACAAACATTTCTTAGCATTCACAACGTTCTACCACAGTCCCTCTATCCCCGGTGTTCCGAGTGGTAATCCCTGACAGAGGTACCTCAAATTTAAGCATGATATTCACGAATAATAATGTCAATATGCCACTATGGAAAGACTTGCCGGCTAAAGAACTGTGTTTTGCTTCTAAATCTATAGAAAGTATCAAAATATAGTTTTTTTTCGGTAGAATATGAAGGGAACAATGAATCAAACATTTCAAGAGACTATGCTTCGCAGAAAGCCATACCCAGCGTAGTTCGAGTACAGCTGGTAATTCACACCTTAGACAATAGCCGTTTCCAGACCGGGGATAGAGGGACTGTGTATGTAAGATGCAATCGGTTAAAATATATTTTTTCATATTTGAGAAACAGCACGAGGATAACCCTCCTCAAATGCAAATGACAGATGGGATCTTGTTCAGTAGGAGAATGTCACGAAACTTGTTTTCACCCCGGAATAGTGTCATTTTCTCTCGTAATAGAGGATGAATTCCACTTCGTTTTAAAATGCCATATGTATGAAAACATTAGAAATTTTTTTTTTACCCTCATGGTCATATACATGTACTTATCCAAAATTAAAAAAATTGTATTCCATTATATCAAATAAATCTGACCAAATAATCACAAAACTAACAATGTTTGTACATAAAGCACAAATTCTGAGACAAGAATGTATTAACATAAGGTGACTTTTGACCTCAGGAAAGAATAGTTATGTATTTATTTTTCTTTGTATTTTGTGATATGGACCAGTGGCCTTTAAGAACAAATAAAGATTCTTCGTCTTCTAAATTTTCTTTCGTAATTGTGTTCACTGTCGCCTCCAATCTACAATTATGTAATTATGGTAATGAGAACAGTAAATGCTATTTTGAAGAGAAAAAACAAATCATGTGGCTTGCTCACTCTCGATGAGATCTTGACAGCCATTTGCGTCAAGATCCATTAGCATATTAAATATATAAAGGTCATAGTACTCACTTTTATTGGGATCGGCATTATCCAAAATCCTTTCTTTGGGAAAAGCAGTGAAACAAACAATTCTAAGCTCAGGGAATTTAGTCTGGAAATAATGTTTCCACGCTACCACCAAAGAGGATGGAGCCAAGTCTATTTTGTTGAGAACTAATATAAGTTGTTTTTTAAGATCCTTAATGACATAGTTATAAAGTGCTGGAGAGAAATGCAATATAGGATGCCGTATATCAGTAATTAGTAGAACAATATCGGACATTTCTAAAACACGCCATAGTTGCCGCCAAGTCTGAAAAACAAAACAAAAAATATCAAAATGAGAATCTTTCAATACGCTAAGATAGCAACAGTGGAAAAACTTGTTAAAAGTTAATAATTAAGCATGTTACTATAGCAAATTATACATATTCTGAAAGCTTAGATATACATGTAAGCAAATATGGTAGTGCATATACTGTAGTAATGTTTCTTTAATGGTTTATCTGACAGTCGATGTCGTTGTATGCTTTTTTTTTATTCCGACTATTGAAATTTCTGTTTTTTAACACTTTTTGTGAAAGTGCCCTGTAAATTACACAAAACATTCATAACGCTATAGACGATCACGTCTCAGTTTCTTTTTATCTGCCTTTGTTTTCTTGTCTCAACTGAAAAACTACAGACATGCCACTGACAATGCATGATGTACATTTGCACATTGAAAGATAAAAATAATATATGGTAGCCCAAAAATGAGCATTTGTACTGTTAAAAATGAACATTTAACGTCGTGCAAATGACCTCTAGCTCTCAAACACAAATGCCCATATTTGGTCAGGAGAATAAACAAATTAATCAGAATGAACAGTACTAACCTCTAAATTGTGTTCAAAATAACTTAGTTCTTTTGGTGTATATTTATCATAAATATTTTCTAAGTATTCGTTGAAATAAATTTCCTCTCTTTTCTCAACCTGTTCTTTGGTTAAAGAATATTCCCATGGTGGTCTCTTAGGCATGTCTAACACGGATCCGGGTTTGTAAATATCATCAATATCAACTTCTAAATTCTCCTGTGATTTGAATAGGAATAATGTTGATTAAAACGATTTACGAACACGAGTGATTTATACATGTAGCACATCAGGAAACAGGGGCGCAGCGCCCTCATGCCATGGTCATGCGCACCCTTACCCTGGGGAGCAGATCCTCCTGCAACCATAAAATTCTGATTGACCAGGGATCACATGTGGACTCAGTCTTCAACTGTGACCTGTATGATAGTAATTTTGGCCCCAAGGAAGCCATAGAATGCACCATTTTAACTTAGAATTATCAAACACCCTGGTAGGGAGAACCCTATCTCCCCCATTTAGTGGCACCGCTGAATTGCAGTGCTCCCTCTTGCAGTTTTTTTCTAGAAAAAACCCTGGCACATAAATATATATTAGCATTAAGAAAACTAATAACTTGTATTTCTACTGTAAAACCATTTATTTTCACTGCATTTGATTTTACTATTTTGAGCATATTCACTGTGTTTTAATTTCACAAATTTATCAAGGAAACAATGAGCTTCTCCTTATCAGTGAAAATAACAAAATTAAAAAACCAGGTGAATAATCACTGCAGTTACAGTACATCTTTACCTAGCCCCGACCCTTTTTAGATTTTAAAAATATAGTACTGACACAATATTTTAATATCTTGATAATTAATCTCTATCATTTCTGTTGAAGCAATCAAATGTTCTGTGATGGTAATTGTTATTCACATATTCATGATACACATACATACATGTTTGTTTGTTTGTATTTTACAACTGTTTTTTTTTTTTGTAATTTCTTTATTTTCTTGGGCATTCAATAAATGTGTACATTTTAAAACAGACAGATAAAAACTCTAAGCAGTCCATTAAAAAAAATATTGTGATTTTAAACATGGAAGGCAAACCTTAAAAGAGAAGAGGAATTTTTTAATTAGCAATTAGCTTGTAATTAAGACATTCCCCACTTACTGAATATGTAACTATAGCAACATACTTTAGAGGAGGGACAATTTACAAGGTTTTAAATTTACTGGTTTGATAAGAAAACTATACATCCTATTGCTAACACATCATCTACAGAAAGCCTCCAAAGACATACTAAAATCAGTAGGAAAAAAAGAAGCCAGTATATAATGTGTTAACTTTACATATTCACTGGTTTTTAATTACCGGGGTAAAGCGTGGTGGTCGTAGTGCAGCGCGTGTTCGAATTTCCTGTAAATAAACAATTAATAATAGACGCGTTGTGTACGTCACTATGAGTCCCATATCGAACAGGACGCGACGTGACGACCACCGCCCTTTAACCTTTGAGCGTTAAAATTTTTTCACCATTCATAATTTTTAAATTCGTATATTTTTTTTGAAATAGATGTGTAGCTAATAGGAAATTATGTCCATTCGATACAAAATTATCAAAACATTTTTACAGGATAAATGTTGCACAAAAATTTTGTCTAAAAAACATTATGCTGCTTTAAAGGTTATTAGCACATATAGCTATAAAATAAGTAAAGAAAACCATTAGTATTGCTAATAAATTAGTTGTAACAATATACATTTCAGAATATACCTGACTGGTTTGTTATTTACCGGTAATGAAGAGGATATGTTCAGACACAATTGGAGATGTTACCTGGTTATCATTCACACTACAACACTGAAGCAGTCACAATTGTTTTGCAAGACAATAAGCTACAAACTGACTTTGATTTTTTTTTATTAGAATTTTGTTTTTAAGTTATTGCAGCAAGACGTCAAACAGGTCATAGGAATTGATATTGAACAAATTAATGGGCTCTGATTTATGATAATGTGAATCAATAATCCCAGTCATATTTCATAGCACAATGTCTTGCAAAAAATGTGTGGAAAATTCAGTAATATAAAGTTGAGCGAAAGACTGGAAACCGCTGATTACTTTGTGAAAGGAAAGTCTTGAGAAAGCCATAAACAAAAATGCACAGACCTAATCTCTACAATATTGCAGCTCAATGTATACATGTACATTGCTATAATTAAATGATTCACAAAGTAGAGAATGTGCTAATTGAATATTTTCCGTAACCAGCAACGTTTTCCACAATCATGAAAAATAATACTGTAAAAGGACTAATTTTCACTGGGTTTAAATTTCGCTGATTTAGCATTTCAGGCATATTCAGTGGGTTTTAAATTCACGGTTTTATCATTCAAATAATGTGTTCTATGCTCAATTTTACATATTCACTGGGTTTTAATTTAGCGCATTTTACAGTTGAGCGAAATAAGCGTCATTATTTCAGACATGAGTTAAGCAGGATTCAAGATGTCGATAACTTGAAACACATTTCACAGTTAAAATATTTTGTTTCCGTTGACAGAATGTTATCATGATTCATGTCACTTCACATAAGTGCACCATTTTCAAACTCTTAGGGTATAGGGAAGAAATGTGTTAATTTGCTTGAAAACAGGCGAGGTAAAAAGCTGATTTTAACATAGGGCTCTATGGAAAAGATGTGAGCACCCCCCCCCCCTTCCCCCAAACGCCCTCTATAGTTCAATTTTCTATCCCACAACCCTTTGCAAAATCCAATATGGAGTTTCTTCCCTATATAGATTATTTCCATACTATACAAGTGTACACATACATATCTATGTAGCTCACTTCTTGATCTGCCTTTCACTGCTCTTGCTATTAACAGAACAATAATAGATGTAATATTTTACTCAAATTTCTCTGAAGAACCTACTTTGACCACTTGAACAAAATTACTGATTAGCTACTACCGATAGTATTAGAAACGCATCTCCAACAGAAGCACATGTAAACCAACATGTACAGTTGTTTGCATTGTATGTTTAATAGATTATTTAAATATAACCACATGTACAGACACATCTATGCCATTCACACATATTAATTGAGCAAATACAAATCCCATAATACATTAATACTGAAGGCCACTTTAATTTCGAGAGACAAATGTTTGCGAGTCAGAAAAGATCATGAGATGGACATTTCATTTACCGGTAGATCTTGAGACAAAATATCGTTCTCACAAATTTCATTTAATTATCAAGAACGAGAATAGACAATTTTCGATTCACTACAAGATCTCACGTATTGCGCGAACGTCTGCCACAAAAATCAAACAATTTGATTTTGAATTTTAATTCCATTCTTATAGCTCATTGTTGAAATGTCGGTCTTTCAGAGGAAGATATTGCTTTGGAATACCGTTACTTCATCAGCACTGACCATCATCAAAGTTGAATAGCACATTATTGGGTGTGAAAATACTTTCAAAATACTTTCATGTTCGTTGAATCCTACACAAGGTTTGATGTCACTACGCTAGCTGCTATGACTTTTGTTTGTTCCATTTTTACACAATTTCATGCATAACGCAGGATTTCGTAGTGAACAAAAAATAAAACAGTGATTAAAGCAATTTTAATACATAATTGCAAAACAGGAATAGAATTAAACTTATAAAAAGGTCAAAAATATTTATGCAGAATGTGCAAGACATGTGTGATGCCATTTGGGATTGCATGTTTGTGTTATGCAAGTTTATGGGAGGAGCTATAGCTCTTATGTGTTCACAAAATCCTAATTTCTGAAAATAACAAATTTAATGTCACAAAATATATCAGAAATTACTAAAATACCATTCCAGAGACTAAAGACCAACACAAGAAGAGCTATGAACCCAAATAAAATTTTGGACCCAAAATAGTCCATGCTATAACCTTTTCACCACCAAACTTTCTCGCTCGAAAACTGCCTGCACTTTTTCTTATTCTTCAATATTTCTGGACATGAACCCACATTTTTAGAGTCAACAGAAAAAATTTGAGTCAATTTTCAGTTTATACTAAAAAAAATTGGTTATTTTGTCTCAATCTTCTGAAGGAAAACAAACTTCAGACTTGAAGGGGAATATTTTGTGAATTTTGTGATGAAAACAGGGAACTGGTGATGAAAAAGATAAGCAAAAGACCTTACATAATTGTGTACAAACTAGCCACAAGAATGCAGGCAAATATGATACTGTTATTACAGAGGATTGTAGTTTGAATGAAATCTATTCAAGCATGAACTATTTATCACAAATACACATATCAAACTGGTCTGATGACTAAAAATAGTCAAGAGTGGAAACCAAGCAACGACCAATCATCAGTTTAATGCCTTTTAGTGACTGTAGAAATGATTAACTCAACACAGGAATAATGTATTTTTGTAAGATTACTCATGGTAAAAGAATCTAGCAGAAGAACTGGCTGAAAGTAAGATGGTAATACCTCACTACGGCAATTATATCATTTACAGTAGAAATATTCACCGAGTTTATTTTAGCACATTTGATGTTACAGGAATATTTATTAGGTTTCATATTTGTATTTTATATTTGATTATCTTTTTAGGTTTGTGAAAAAAAAAGATTCTGTAGTTAAATATGTGTATTCACTAGGTTTTAACTAATTTAATGCACTTACATAGCCCCGGCCAGTTTTAATCCTGCATTTTGAGATTATTCAAATACAAAGTAGATTTATTTATCTTGGGGTATTACATGACATATCGAGGTTATCACAAGAATATCGCATAGTATGCACAGAAGCAGTACAGTGATCATATTGACTGGCACATAGCGGTTAATGCAATTCTGTACTGCCTAAGTGCATACTTTCTGGTAATTCTTGTAATGACCTTATTATACATCTTTTCTCTGTTTGTAGTAATACATGCAATTTAAGAAAATAATTAATTTAATGAAAGATAACAGCCAAGAATTCCAACAAAAAAAAACATTTGCACTGTGCAGATGTCTGCATTTAGAGGCAGTTTGTCAACTTCATTCATCCTATGGAAAATGAGATGATCAGTATGGGGTTAGAACTAAGGAATTAAACTATAGAATGATTATCAACAGATAATGTTTCATTCAACAAGGCCAATGTTATACATGTATAAGGAAAAGACATCAGATTGCGGGATAATAAATGTAAAGCAATGTAATTGTTGAAATCTTGAAACTATGCAGTATTCTGATTGATCAATGTAAGCAGATTGAACTTTGACATGAATGACAGTCTCACGATATACATCAATATCCTGGAATATAGTTTTACCGTACTCGACTGTGTTAGCGCCATGCTCAGCTAAGCGCCCATCTCCCACTTTTGGGACATTTCTATTTTTGGGTTCACTTTCGGCTAAGCACCCATCCCCTTCAAAATGACCCTAATTTGACTGTCGTAAAACTTTGTTTTTGATCAATGTTTAACTTTTCCAAATACCGGTAATCGTTTTTATATGATACAGCATGGATATCGACCATCGTGAATCTGTTGTGAATGCGTAAACCACGGTAACTGTGCGAAAACTACGCTTTGACAATTATCTGTTAATGAAAGTGAAATGCGGTAAATACTTCATGCCATATTCAGTTTACCTATGAAAATTGCTAGTTACTAATTTTTTCAAAAATCATGCTATTTATTCGGTGGTATACTTCTTGTAAGATCTGTAGCTAGGATTTACATTATTTTGAATATTAATGTTGGTTTCAGATGTTAACTAACATAAGTGTGATTTATAATGCCTATATACATAAGGCATTATTTCTAATTCTCCCAACTTCAACTTATCTTTGTACAATGTTCAGTGATAATATTTCTCAAGCATTGTGTAAAAGCCACAGATTAAATTAAAAGCCATGGATTAAATTATTAACCATATTAGCCATATATCCCAGACACTGCGAATATTTTGCTGGCTCCAGAAAATATTTTTTAATCACATGGGAGTAAACTTATGGCAATAAGTGAGTGACGATCATTATGCAAATGACACAGGAAACCCTATGTAATCTTGAATGTGACCTCACAACATGCAGATAAACAGGATATTTCATGAGTGACCATACAATATCAGATTTATTAAACTCTTGCCAAAATTATTAAAAACATAATAAAATGAATATGCTTGTTTACTAAATCTGATATGTATCCGTGTGTATTTCAACACAAAATTCATTCTAAATTTAGCTGCATTATGCTAGCGTTGGGAAGTTTCTTTTATAAGATATGGACTTTTTCAAAAAGGCAGCAAAGTATTTTTCATCTGAGAAAAGCTTGGCCATCGTTTGGTTAGAGCCTCTTGGTGTGGCCTGGTCTCTGAATTCTGATAGTTGTTCCAAGGAATCATAATCATCCTTAAAGGTTTTCAATAATTTATTCATGCCATCCAGTGGTTTTCTCTAGCCCTGTGTGAATTTATGCCCCAATGTAGAATCCAATGTTTATGGCACCAGATCAGCCATATTGAATTCAAGCATCAAACAAAATATGCAGCATACATCCCCTGTGCTATATAATCTCTGTGTCAACTTTGGATAAAATCAGCCCAAGTAAATGTGGAAAAAATTGAAAGTTGCCATGAGCCACATTGCGTGCAATATTCCAAATGAGTCCTTAACTATAATAAAGTCTCTCACGTGGTTGAAAACAAAACGATGTGAAATCTAAGAAAATTAATCAACTCTATTTTAAAGTAACTTTATTGAGCATCAAAACGATCTAACTGCCCATGAGGTTTCCAGAAAATCTCTGACTTTATAATTCGATATTTGTAAATTTAAACAGAAAACTTGTGTGCTCAATTAGTGGGCAACTTTGGTCATGTATGCCTAGTATAAAATTACCATTCCCAACAAGTGATTATAAATAATTATGCCATAATTGACTATAATATTTATAAAACAATATTTACCTCGGATAGCATCAAAAATGGTTCACTAGCTCTTTTCTTTCTCTCTGATAATTCAACTTTTGATTCTCTTTCAAAATGAAGACGAAACCTAGCAGTGAAAACAAACATGTTAAATTATATCTTAGATGTATTAAAATTAGGTTTAATAATAACACAATTATCATAACTTTGATTGCGGCATACGACGGAAC
The DNA here is from genome assembly GCF_978046115.1 of Saccoglossus kowalevskii. NCBI lineage: Eukaryota > Metazoa > Hemichordata > Enteropneusta > Harrimaniidae > Saccoglossus > Saccoglossus kowalevskii. The sequence continues at coordinate 24,562,065 of NC_140657.1, forward strand.
CAGTAATTATAAGTGCAGTTCGATTTTTCCTATTACTGTATATCTCAAACGTACTATACAGCATGGGATTTGACTTGGCTGTTCTAAAAGTAGTTTAATCATGTGGTAGATTTATTTCTGTAAAACAGGGCACTCAAAACCTAGTACACATTAGACGTGTAAAAAAGTTGTTTTCAGATGTGTCCATTTATGAATACAGTTTGGAAAATTAGTTCTGAGAAATTATGACATATTATGACAATAGTAAATATTGGTATGGTCGGAGGGCAACCAGGTAAATATGCCAATACTTGTAAGTATTAACTCAGATTTGTAGATTAATTAATAACTATTGATTATGAATTCAATCTAATCTAATAAAAAGAAACTGCTCACACCAAGTTTTTATAACACTCGCCAAAACGTTTGATAGATAGATGCAAATGTTAAAATTCAACAAATGAAGAAATCCTACATTAAGTGACTCAAATAGACTCTTTTTCAAATACAAAATTAGAATCAAATTAGCTTTTTTCTCACCTATTTGGATCATATTTCTGGTCTATCTTTTTGGCTGGTTGGTGGTTAACTTTAAAAACTTCATTGTTTTCGCAATCTGAATTAGATTCTGAGTTACTCTCTTCCTTGGACTGCACACGAGAACGATGAGGCTGAGCTGTAAGCAAACAAACAAACACATAAAAGTTTTAGAGTAGACTGACCCAGTCATAGCTATTTTATTGTTTTAATATATAATTCCTTAAAGAACTAATTTGTACAATTTCTCGCATTGATAGTTGTCACTGGATTTTTGAGGAAATAAATATGCTAATGAGTTGCATGAATTGTATGCTGCCAACCAATAAAAAAGTCAGCTTCTGATCCAACCTGTTCTATGCAACTATAACACATGTGTGACCTGATGCGTAGAATTCTTGCGCAATCGCACATCTACTTTCCTTTTTTGGAAGTGTTCCACTCCCGGGTTCCAAAACGTCACTGAATATACGAATAGCAATGAATACGCCTCAAAATAGACCAGACACGGTAATTCACATCAGACCACATTTAAGAAAAAATAAAGATTATTCATAAGAATCAATGTACTACACATGACAGAATAGTGTGATGATTGAAAGCATTCTTGTGTGAAATTAGAAAGTGCTTTCCACTGAGATGAAACTCGGTGGTATATGAAAAAAAACAAAGATATTATAGATGACTTGATAACTGTCATGCCATTCTGTCCTCAGTTGTAGTACCGGTACCTTCCTCGTACCATATTTGTTCTTTTAGTAGAACTTTAGTAGCACTTACGTAAATGACAGAGATGTGTCTATGGTCAAATTTTAGCTTTAGCTCGTTGTAATGTTCATTAGACATTGCCAACTACATACTACAGCGACCCCTTCACTAAGTTGCGATTTCAGCTAAGGCGCGGGTAGCTGGATGGCTCCCAAAAATTCTATCGTGTTTTGCCAACAGTTGAAATAAAAGAACTAATGTTTTGTTGTATTGTGTATTTAATTAGCCGTTAAAAGGGTGGAAGAGAACACTTAACACCAACTGTCTGTCAATTACTGAGATATAAAGGGTGGCCGCTGCGTAACTCAAGGTGTCAACGGAGGTGTGAAATTACGACTTTATGTACCGGTACTTCTCAGTCAGTCCCCCATTTGATATAGCTCTATAAAATTTGCTACAATGAGTTGAATCCATCATTCCAATCTCTAGTTCTCAACTGAGCAGCATGTCTAAGCAAAAGCTATCGAGCCTGTTCAAACATGTACATAAAAAACTTGCAGTGATCGACTGTGTCAAGATTGGTGAAAGCAAGTCAAAGGTTGCACGTGATCTAGCAGTCGGGGAGTTCAGTATTCGTGGGTGGCTGAAGAATGAAGAAAAGCTGAGAAAATTTGTTTTTGAAAGTGACCAAGAGACGAACTGAACAGCAAATGTGCAAAATTATCAGACAATGATGACATTGATAAAACAGTGACGTTTTACATACATACTAAATAAACCTATGTGTGTATGCACATGTATATGCTTTTTATTCATTTTCAATCCATGAACAAGGACCCTTGGTAAGTCACGACCCTTTATACATGTAAGTCACAGTTTTTGCTTGAAACTTGGCCAACACCCACGACTTAGCAAAGGGTCACTGTATTTTGATAATAGTTTGATATTATTCAACAAAGACAAATGTGAATCACCGCAATTCTAGTTCTCACCAAAGATTGATATATTTTTAATGTTAAAATGGTCGACATTCGGCCATCTTGAATTTGATTCACACATACAGTATTTGTGACATGATGTATAATGTATATATAGAGTTTGAACATGATCAGTCAAGGCATGTCAGAGATATGGCTCTAGAACAAAAAAATGGCGTATATCAAGGTTCCATAACGTGTATTAAGTTTGAACAAAATTCATCTATACACAAACAAGATCTGGTTCCAGATTGGCAGAAATGCTTGTTTCGATGAATTTTCGGCAGGAAATGGCTTGACCATTTTGAATCGCATCGCAAAAAACCAATAGACCAATAATGTTTTTTAATTCTCCCAACTGAGAAATGCAAATAACTAAACACACTTTAGGGTTAAGAGACCATCTATGGCAGTGTTCTGTTACAAACACATAAAAAGAATCACATGCGTCATAAAACCGATCATGACACAGAAAAGGTTCAATTTGCATATTTTAAACTGATGGATGCAAAAAAAGAAGATACTGCTGGAGGATATTCGTTGTAAACACTCAGTGATACGTATGTACTCAGTGGACGGAAAGATTGATGTGATTGAAAACATGTTGTAATTGGTTGAGTGACTCGATAACTGATACTTGGCGGTATACTGAAAGATGAGGCAATGACATGCATAAAGATGTGACTATACTTTGAACAACTCCATATTTGGTCACAAGATAGGCCCTGGTTGGTAAAAAATGTTAATTATTAATTATTAGAATCAACAAATGCAAATAAACTCAAATTCACAAGGAATGATTACACGGGATAATTATCACACAAACATCCCAAACACATAAAAGTTTTATTTCAAATGGCAACCATTAGATGCGGAAGTCAACTTATGATACTTTCCTAAAATTATAAACCAATGTCCACACTTAAAGAATTTGTGAAAAAATACATCAAAATATGCAAAACTTTGGTATTCAAAGTCGTTCACTTTCCAACTTATTTCAGCTTATAAGGCCCTCCAAAAAATGTTTTTGTTTCTTGTCATTGTGCACATCAGCTTGAAACCTGCATCTCAAACACTTTTTTTGCAATTGTGCGTACTGGTAAGAATGTTTTTTTTTGTTTTTGTTTCAGGATGTTTTGTTGATTTAAACCAGTCTTCAATGCATGTATTCGAAAGCACCATTTAACATTTGTTGACCCTTTTCACCACCAGTTCCCCCTTTTCATCACAAATTACAAAATAGTCCTGTTTTATAGCACTTTCCTTCAGAAGATTGGGACAAAAATAGACAATTTTTTTGAGTAAAACCTGAAAATTGACTCAAATTTTGTCTGTTGGCTTCAAAATTAGGCTTCATTCCCAGAGATACTGAAGAATAGAAGAAAAAAATCGTAAAAAAATTTGAGCGAAAAAGACTGGTGATGAAAAGGTTAAACAATGAATACACATGTTTATCTTGTTGTGGTATTAAATAATCCTAATACAAAAAATCAGATTAAAACCTTGTCACGGCATCATTTTTCAATTTTTCCTAGAACATGAGAAACATGAAATAAAGGCATACAGAAAAATACAACTCCAATAGCATTTGTAAAGTGCCAAACTATATATCATTTGAAAATATACCATAGTTTCCATCACCATTTTTTTTGCATCTGCTTGCAAGTAATGTTACGGTAGTTATGATTTTAAAATGAACAAAAATTTGGGAAAAAATGTATTTGAGAGAGAAAAATCAATTTCAGAAGTGTGTGGGTTGAAAAAAAAAAAAAGGAGACAATGTTGCTTGCGAATTAAGAGGAAAAGCTGGAGGCATATATTGGACTAAATTGCAGATTTTTTACTAGTAAAATGAATTTATTGATTGTTTTTCATAGTCAACTAACTGACTTAAATCACCAAGTCACTAAAACACAAAGTGACAAATTTATATCGTTGACATGGTAACTAAAATGTAACTATAGTAACCAAGGTAACTTAGTCTCTTTCAATAAAATCAACATTTACAGACATTTTTGAGATGGCCAGAGTGTACTGTAAAGTCATTAATTATTTGATGGGTTTTAATTTCGTTATTTCCACTCATAAGTGAAATTTGCTATAATAGTAAATTCACATGAAAATGTGTCATTGTTACATGTTTTTTGAGAAACAAGATTCCAAAATATCAAAAAAAAACATTTTTTCACTGGTTTCAATGGTAAAATTATTTCTTTGTATCTCAAAATATTGCTAGGCTGACATGAGATAAATAAGACATACATCATCTTGATAAGAATATTAATATTGTTAAAACATTTCAAATAAATGACAGAGTTTAGTAAGTTTCCAGTGTGACAAATGTTCCAGTTGCATACATGTATGTGCAAAGTAAAACACTAGGTGTAAATTTTGGCTGAGGTAAATGTAAAAAAATAGTTCTTTCAAATTTATAAAACTTTGACACATTTTTGAAACTCCAGATAATGAAAGGTTAACATTTTGTTAAAATTACGAGTCACTAACATGAAAGATGTACTACATGTATTAAAAAATCATAGTCACATGATTGTTGAGCCATATGACCATGAACCAGTATCATCAAGTGACTAACGATAAATTAATCAGTTTGTACCAAGACTGTTGCAAACTGTCGGCTGAAATAGCTCCGCTGTTAGCAATGCACATTTCAATTAAAGAAATGAAGATATCATTAGAAAATGAACAATATGTATAATATCAAAGGAATTAACTTGCTGTTTTCAACAAGAATTCAAAAACATCACTTTTTACCAAAAATGACAAAAATCTTCATCATAATTAGATAATTGAAGATATCACCACAAAATGAACAAATCTGATAGAGGTCTACCCAAGCTACATATACACCAAGTATCAAAGCAATAACAATTGTAGTTTTCAAGAAGGAGTCGAAAAAGTGAAAAGCTGACACGAGCGACGACAGACGACGGACAATCACTCATGATAAGCTCCGCTCGACAAAGTCGACAGCGGAGCTAAAAATTGACAACACTACTGAACAGTATCATAATACTTTTAAACACGATCTTTTCTATTACACCTTTTGATCGGGTAGACTTTCAGGGACAATAATTTTTGATTAGATTAATCAATATCTCTGAATTAACTAATAATTTGTTATGATACATTTGTATGATTTAGATGCTACATCATGTTTTCCACTGCAATGTGAAATTGACTTAGATAGGTGAAATATCACTTATAGTTATTTATTTAATTACATTTTATTGAAGGTCAACTTTATACTAATACTTCAAATGACTTTCCTGTCATCACAGAAGCATTTTGTCTCAAGATTTCCTTTATTTAGGTACAGATATAAGGATTGAGATGTAATGTGTATAATCCTGTACAAGTAATGTAAATACTGTAAATGCATCAATTATTCACTGGGTTTAAATTTTTAATTTTCACTGATAATTAAAATCTGCTAAATTAAATCTACACGAACATGTAAAGTAACAATAAAACTCATTGTTTCCTCAACAAATTTGTGAAATTAAAGCACAGTGAATCTGCTCAAAACATTAAAATAGTGAAATTAAATGTCAGTGAAAATAAATGGTTTTACAGTAATTTATTAAATAGTTCCTGCCTTTCTACGAACTATTTAGATATGCAAATAAAGAAACCTACCTAGTTATGCGAATTACATGTATTGGTTTCAATTTTTGAAGATGATCCAAATGGAAAATTTAAAGTGTGTGGGTTTAAAAAAGGAAAAGTAGACAGTGTTGCTTGCAGATTAAGAGGAAAAGTTGAAGGCATACGTTTTCAAAATTTCAGATTTTCCCAAGCCACTGAAAAACACAAGGTGACAAATTGATAGCATTGACGCAGTGATCAGAGTAAGTGATCAGATCACTGTGGAGAACACTGAGACACGTGATATATCAGTCATGATTAAAATTCCTGTGAAACTAATGACATTTGTATGTATTTTACATAGTGCATGTGATATTTGGATACTCAATTTAAATAATGTATGTAACAATTGCAATAACAATTGTAGTTTTCAAGAAGAAGTCGAAAAAGTAAAAAGTTGACACGAACGACAACAGACGATGAACAATCACTCATTTTTTATAATACATTTGTATGATTTAGAAGCTACATTTAGAGGCTACATCATGTTTGCTCTTAGGTTTTCTCACCTATATCATCAAATCAAACAATTAATTATCCTTATATTTGAACCTCCTGCTGTGTAAGAATCTGGCAAGTTAATAAGGTAAATCAAATATTTAATCAATTATAGTGAGTTAATTCAATAGTGGCCGTATTTGTGTACATGTACAACAAGTTAAACAATCAAAGTTATAAAATAAATAAAATATACAAAATAACTAAAATGTTGTTTTCATGCATGACCCCTAAAGGTTCCACATCCTGGTATTTTCAGGGATACATGAATTGCATTGGATATTGTATAATAGAAATTATTATTAAAAATTATATGTCAATATTTATCATGATTAATTGTTTTTGAGCTTGAAGGACATTTTTGGAGGGGGGATAAATGGGAAATTTTCATTGATATATAATGACTATGTATCCTAAGAAAATACGAGAATGCTATATAGACAGTAGTATGATACCATAGCCACTTCTACTAGACTCATTTTGTTGGTTTGTGTATTGCCATTTCAGATTTTAACAATCACGATACAAGATTTCTTTTGAATACATGTATAAGAAGCCAATCATCACTGATTACATCAAGGTAATTTAAATGTTATAAGCACCGAGCAATTCAAGACATTTCTAGGATTCCATAGTTTCGAATTCTCGGAGAGGAAAAACAAAACAACCACAGACAATTTTAATCGAAATAGAACAAACTGCCTGTCTAAAAACTTACATGTACATGTAATAACAAGATATTGTCTCTAAATGGACAAATCTGACAGAGGTCCACCCACGGTACCTAAATACCAAGTACCAAAGCAATTGAGTGGGTAGTTTTCAAGAAGAATTTGAACAGCCTCGCTCTGTCATCTACAATGACAGCAGAGCTAAAAACTTCAGGAGGGTGATGTTTGAAAAAAAAATTAACAAGCACGAATTGAAGACGAATTATTCAAAATATCTAATTTATATATATATTATATATATTATATAAATTGGATATTTTGCACATTTTATTCAAAACAATCAGTACAGTAGTAAATTAAAAAGCTGCTAACATAATACATTATATGTTGTTAAAAAACAAAGTTTTGGCAACTTCTTGGAGTAATCCAGTAGAAATGAATGATACTCATGAAATATACACATGTACTGTAAAATACTTTATTTTCGCTTGGAATTAATTTTCGCTATTTTCACTGAAGGAATGATTCAGTGAAAATAAAATCCAGCGAATATACTTTTTTCCCTATATTTTACATTAAAAAAATCAGTGAAAATGAGTTCCATACAAAACACCCAACAAGTCTTTTCAGCAAAAAATAATTCCAGCTAAAATAAAGTATTTTACAATATTTAACAGTGACAACACTCAGTGTCAAAATCCATAGTTAATCATTCCTGTATTAATCAACAGAACATTAAAATGTTTTGAGAAAAACTATCAAATGTAAAACGATCCATCTATACTCAAAACTACATGCTATCAGCAGTATTTTATGAAAAACAGTAAAAATACATAATTATATATCTAATAAAACTCCACTAAAATAATGTCAATTTTGTAATAAATGTACTTCTATTCTTGAACAAGTTACCTTGAATGACGTATATATTTCATAAATTAATTAATTTTAATACACTGGGAAAATTAAGAGATATCGAGATCTATCCTTGCCATAGAAATTAATTGATTTTAATACACTGGTCAAAATTAAGAGATATCGAGATCTATCCTTGCCATAGAAAACAGTGTATTCTCTAAAACATGCATGTTATTTTCGCTCTATTCCGTCAATTTTGAGTAGGAAGACCTCATTTCATTTTCTCCATTCTTTTAACATACCAGGTACATAAAAATAAATTAAAAGCAGGTGATTTTGCTTTTACGGTCAAGTCTTTGGCAAACAATTGATGACTGTCAATTTAGTAATTTTTTTGGAGACTAAACTAAAGCTTAGAATAAAATAAATAAATTTTCCTAAGAAATTGAAAATGTATATATGTACTATGCTTACATTCTCTATTTATATAGCGGTTATTAGTGAGCACAATTCACTCGTAAACGTAAAAGATCGTTAACTTTATTATATTTTCATACTTGTATAAAACATGTCTATAAAATGCGAGTGAATTTATGCAGGATGTAGACAACGTCAAATCAGTCTGGGTAACTGGGTAGATATAAACAAATGATAACGAAGGAGGGTGCATGCAAGTTTTTTGTTTTTTAGCATCACTCATCGTTTTATATTTTTACTATTTTCAAGGCCAATTTCTTAACTTTAACTTTTTTATTGAAAAAAAAATATATATATAATAAAATTAAGCAAGCCTAGTCTAGACAGTATTTTTTGAGAACATCATTTCAAAAGTAAGTCTCTCTAGTCTGGATACTAGTACACAATACTAGTATTGTGTATAAATTATTATTAACCATATTAACCAGCCAGGATCTGCCACCTAACAATAATCTACCCAGAGAATACATACCCCGGTAGCAAGGTAGCAAGTATTCTGGTTTATAAAAGAATTTAATAAAATATTTAAAAGAAATAACAGGGAACTGCAATATTTGCATGTGCCTGCAGGGATCATGGGCTAGACAGGATTTACAAAATAATATGCAGTATTTAGGAATCTTTGAGAGAGAATAAAAAAAAATAGTAACTCAATACTCAAACAGAATGTAAGGAGCTAGTACATTGGTCTGCAAATTCATTAAAAAAGGCATGATTTTCAAAGATAGAACAAAATTTATGCTAGTTATAAATAGAAAAATATAAGGTTAATAATTAAATAAACAAAGATGTTTGATCAGCCACAAATAAACTGTCTTGTCATATATTCATATATTCCATTATCATACATCTGTCACCATAAGTTAAGTTACGGCATGCCGTAATTTTGCGGTATTTTACGAGGTATTTTCATTCTACCATATAAGGAAATGAGAATTCCAAATATGAACTGATTACTCGCGCAAGCGTCCTCTATTAATAAAAACAAACATGGCTGCCACCAGAGTTTGACCAGACTCCACACAAAGAAGTTCGCTGATTCTGTTTAAAACATTTTGGATTTCAGCATTCCCAATGGAGGGAAAAGATGTATAATAATAAGGTTATTACAAGGATACCTCAAAGTATGCACTCAGACAGTACGCCGTGCATCAACCCCCCGCTACACGTCGGTCAATACTCCAGCTGTACTGTCTTTGTGCATATTTTAAGGTATCCTTGTAATAACCTCATGGTATGGCAAGCTGATTGATGGAGAGCCGTTTATGTGGAATAGAGAAAATCACAATATATCTCTAAGTTTAACTACCAGTAATCACATCCCACTCTAATGGAGGGTGCACATTGAAACATGCAAACACCTTGCTGCCGAATTCAGAGTGAATTTGAACATTGAAATGTGAAAGTACGAACAGGTTCTGCAACTCAATTCCTACAACAATACTGATACAGAAAACCACAGGGACATTTCATTTCTGAAGCACAGACAGCTGATAAAATCATGTTCACGCTGATCATACATCATACATGACAAAGGAAGTGCACAATTTGAATAAATAAACAGACGCACAACCAGGTTGGCAGATGAGTATATGACATCCAAAAAATTCTTGTCGATAAACATGTATGATGAAAGCATGTATGTTTGTACAGCACACACCTGGGATTATTGTAACAGGCTGTTAGACGTCGCACTGTAGTGCTTGCTGGTGATATCACAGACATAAAAATCACCACATAATTTTGACATGTATAATCCTGAATTTGGGATGACAGAACAATTATTAAATGTAACCTCTGGCTACGCAAGTCAATAATTGTACCATCAGAGAGACAAATCTTCATATTCAGGTGCAGTTAATAATTGTTTAATATCACACATAATTTTTTTTTTTTATTTTTTTTTTCAAATATTTTTTCGGGCCAGGTGCCAGGTGACAGTTTCGGACATTGAATGTTACTGTTGTCTCTCCTGACTTTTTTTTGTAAGTGCAAATTACAAGTGCTAGTGCTGACACATGGGGCATTTTTGCCACAGAAGTCATATTCATATTTGGGACTATGAATGACAGGGCTGTGCAGCCATCTTCCTATCAAATGGCAATTTAATGCGCTATCCTGGCGTCAACCAGGCTTGGTCGAACATAAGCACCTTAACCAAGGTTCCCCTAAATTTGCATTCATTAGTGAATGAATCTCGGCCAGTGGAATTGGCCTTCCCATTGAGTCTGTGGCACACTCACCCAGGGTATGGGTCGACCCTTTTGATGTTCAGCCTAAGGTAGGATTTGAACTTGTGTCTACCGATCATGAGTCAACTACTACAACAACTATTATGCTACCAGTGACCGGTATCATACATAATTTTAAAGTAACCAGAGCTTGACTCTATATACACCAGTGTTTAATAGCTTATTCATAATTATAAAAACATTCAATTCTGTACATTTATACAAATTATTAACTACAATTTCTAATCATTTGTCATTTAGATCAAATAAAAGTGACATAAAAACTCCATACATTAATTGTTTTCCAAATTTTCTAGGAATTCTTAAATCTTAAAGCGATTATGCTTAGAGACCACATTGTTAACTCATAAATATGCATTCAAACGTAATAATTATTTGAAAAACACAAATAAAAATATGATTGATATAGCAAATATGAGAGCAAGATATTTCGTATGTTAAAATGATGACCTTATGACGAAAACGTAAACATGTTTTTTGTTCAAGATTACATCCTGGGAACTTGGCAGTAAAATCTAGGCCATGTGTGCTTTAGGCCTTATGCCAGAAAGGCTAGTGTAACCTCTGCACAATTAAAAAAAAAAAGTTATAAAAATACAAAATAATTCAAATAATAGCCTTGATCGAATCAATGCAGTTTTGTTCCAGCTACTATATGCCACTCCATTAATGTCTAGAATCCATGTATATCACTCAGTATATATTACTCCAATAATGCCTAGAAGCTACGGGATGTTTTTGTTGTAAGACAGCAATCCAGTGGATGGAATTTATGCAGAGTTTCGATCATTATACAGCACTCCACTAATGCCTCAAAGCTTTTGAGGTATTTTGTTGCAATACATGTACAGTACTCTATGGTATATTCCACTTCACTCATACCTATAGAATCAATAGTACATTACTCAACTAAAACCTAGAATCAATGGTACATTCCATTCTACTGACACCTAGAATCAATGGTACATTCCATTCTACTGACACCTAGAATCAATGGTACATTCCATTCTACTAACACCTAGAATCAATGGTACATTCCATTCTACTGCCACCTAGAATCTATGGTACATTTCATTCTACTGCCACCTAGAATCAATGGTACATTCCACTCTACTGACACCTAGAATCAATGGTACATTCCATTTTACTGACACCTAGAATCAATGGTACATTCCATTCTACTGACACCTAGAATCAATGGTACATTCCATTCTACTGACACCTAGAATCAATGGTACATTCCATTCTACTGACACCTAGAATCAATGGTACATTCCATTCTACTGACACCTAGAATCTATGGTACATTCCATTCTACTGACACCTAGAATGAATGGTACATTCCATTCTACTGACACCTAGAATCAATGGTACATTCCATTCTACTGACACTTAGAATCTATGGTACATTCCATTCTACTGACACCTAGAATCAATGGTACATTCCATTCTACTGACACCTAGAATCTATGGTGCATTCCATTCTACTGACACCTAGAGTCTATGGTGCATTCCACTCTACTCACACCTAGAATCAATGGTGCATTCCACTCTACTAACACCTAGAATCTATGGCACATTCCATTCTACTAACACCTAGAATCAATGGTACATTCCATTCTACTGACACCTAGAATCAATGGTACATTCCATTCTACTGACACCTAGAATCAATGGTACATTCCATTCTACTGACACCTAGAATCAATGGTACATTCCATTCTACTGACACCTAGAATCCATGGTACATTCCACTCTACTAACACCTAGAATCCATGGTTTATTCCACTCTACTAACACCTAGAATCTAAGGTACATTCCACTCTACTAACACCTAGAATCAATGGTACATTCCACTCCACTTATGCCTAGAATCTATAGTACATTCCACTCTACTAATACCTAGAATCTACATGTGTATAGTACATTTCACTTTACTAACACCTAGAATCCATGGTACATTCCACTCTACTAACACCTAGAATCCATGGTTTATTCCACTCTACTAACACCTAGAATCTAAGGTACATTCCACTCTACTAACACCTAGAATCCATGGGTTATTCCACTCTACTAACACCTAGAATCTAAGGTACATTCCACTCCACTAACACCTAGAATCTTTGGTACATTCCACTCCACTCATGCCTAGAATCTATAGTACATTCCACTCTACTAATACCTAGAATCTACATGTGTATAGTACATTCCACTCTACTAACACCTAGAATCCATGGTACATTCCACTCTACTAACACCTAGAATCTAAGGTACATTCCACTCCACTCATGCCTAGAATCTATAGTACATTCCACTCTACTAATACCTAGAATCTACATGTGTATAGTACATTTCACTTTACTAACACCTAGAATCCATGGTACATTCCACTCTACTAACACCTAGAATCTATGGTACATTCCACTCTACTAATACCTAGAATCTACATGTGTATAGTACATTTCACTTTACTAACACCTAGAATCCATGGTACATTCCACTCTACTAACACCTAGAATCTATGGTACATTCCACTGTACTAACATCTAGAATCTATGGTATATTCCACTGTACTCATGCCTAAAATCTATGGTTTATTCCATGGCACTAATACCTAGAATCCATGATACATTCTACTGCATTCATGCCTAGAATCTATGGTACATTGCACTGCACTCATGCCTAGAATCTATGGTACATTCCACTGCACTCATGCCTAGAATCCATGGTACATTCCACTCTACTAACACCTAGAATCCATGGTTTATTCCACTCTACTAACACCTAGAATCTAAGGCACATTTCACTCTACTAACACCTAGAATCAATGGTACATTCCACTCCACTCATGCCTAGAATCTATAGTACATTCCACTCTACTAATACCTAGAATCTACATGTGTATAGTACATTTCACTTTACTAATACCTAGAATCTATGGTACATTCCACTCTACTAATACCTAGAATCTATGGTACATTCCACTGCACTCATGCCTAGAATCCATGGTACATTCCACTCTACTAACACCTAGAATCCATGGTTTATTCCACTCTACTAACACCTAGAATCTAAGGTACATTTCACTCTACTAACACCTAGAATCAATGGTACATTCCACTGCACTCATGCCTAGAATCCATGGTACATTCCACTCTACTAACACCTAGAATCCATGGTTTATTCCACTCTACTAACACCTAGAATCCATGGTACATTCCACTCTACTAACACCTAGAATCCATGGTTTATTCCACTCTACTAACACCTAAAATCTAAGGTACATTCCACTCTACTAACACCTAGAATCCATGGGTTATTCCACTCTACTAACACCTAGAATCTAAGGTACATTCCACTCTACTAACACCTAGAATCTATGGTACATTCCATTCTACTAACACTTAGAATCTATGGTACATTCCATTCTACTGACACCTAGAATCAATGGTACATTCCATTCTACTGACACCTAGAATCTATGGTGCATTCCATTCTACTGACACCTAGAGTCTATGGTGCATTCCACTCTACTCACACCTAGAATCAATGGTGCATTCCACTCTACTAACACCTAGAATCTATGGCACATTCCATTCTACTAACACCTAGAATCAATGGTACATTCCATTCTACTGACACCTAGAATCAATGGTACATTCCATTCTACTGACACCTAGAATCAATGGTACATTCCATTCTACTGACACCTAGAATCAATGGTACATTCCATTCTACTGACACCTAGAATCCATGGTACATTCCACTCTACTAACACCTAGAATCCATGGTTTATTCCACTCTACTAACACCTAGAATCTAAGGTACATTCCACTCTACTAACACCTAGAATCAATGGTACATTCCACTCCACTTATGCCTAGAATCTATAGTACATTCCACTCTACTAATACCTAGAATCTACATGTGTATAGTACATTTCACTTTACTAACACCTAGAATCCATGGTACATTCCACTCTACTAACACCTAGAATCCATGGTTTATTCCACTCTACTAACACCTAGAATCTAAGGTACATTCCACTCTACTAACACCTAGAATCCATGGGTTATTCCACTCTACTAACACCTAGAATCTAAGGTACATTCCACTCCACTAACACCTAGAATCTTTGGTACATTCCACTCCACTCATGCCTAGAATCTATAGTACATTCCACTCTACTAATACCTAGAATCTACATGTGTATAGTACATTCCACTCTACTAACACCTAGAATCCATGGTACATTCCACTCTACTAACACCTAGAATCTAAGGTACATTCCACTCCACTCATGCCTAGAATCTATAGTACATTCCACTCTACTAATACCTAGAATCTACATGTGTATAGTACATTTCACTTTACTAACACCTAGAATCCATGGTACATTCCACTCTACTAACACCTAGAATCTATGGTACATTCCACTCTACTAATACCTAGAATCTACATGTGTATAGTACATTTCACTTTACTAACACCTAGAATCCATGGTACATTCCACTCTACTAACACCTAGAATCCATGGTTTATTCCACTCTACTAACACCTAAAATCTAAGGTACATTCCACTCTACTAACACCTAGAATCCATGGGTTATTCCACTCTACTAACACCTAGAATCTAAGGTACATTCCACTCTACTAACACCTAGAATCTATGGTACATTCCATTCTACTAACACTTAGAATCTATGGTACATTCCATTCTACTGACACCTAGAATCAATGGTACATTCCATTCTACTGACACCTAGAATCTATGGTGCATTCCATTCTACTGACACCTAGAGTCTATGGTGCATTCCACTCTACTCACACCTAGAATCAATGGTGCATTCCACTCTACTAACACCTAGAATCTATGGCACATTCCATTCTACTAACACCTAGAATCAATGGTACATTCCATTCTACTGACACCTAGAATCAATGGTACATTCCATTCTACTGACACCTAGAATCAATGGTACATTCCATTCTACTGACACCTAGAATCAATGGTACATTCCATTCTACTGACACCTAGAATCCATGGTACATTCCACTCTACTAACACCTAGAATCCATGGTTTATTCCACTCTACTAACACCTAGAATCTAAGGTACATTCCACTCTACTAACACCTAGAATCAATGGTACATTCCACTCCACTTATGCCTAGAATCTATAGTACATTCCACTCTACTAATACCTAGAATCTACATGTGTATAGTACATTTCACTTTACTAACACCTAGAATCCATGGTACATTCCACTCTACTAACACCTAGAATCCATGGTTTATTCCACTCTACTAACACCTAGAATCTAAGGTACATTCCACTCTACTAACACCTAGAATCCATGGGTTATTCCACTCTACTAACACCTAGAATCTAAGGTACATTCCACTCCACTAACACCTAGAATCTTTGGTACATTCCACTCCACTCATGCCTAGAATCTATAGTACATTCCACTCTACTAATACCTAGAATCTACATGTGTATAGTACATTCCACTCTACTAACACCTAGAATCCATGGTACATTCCACTCTACTAACACCTAGAATCTAAGGTACATTCCACTCCACTCATGCCTAGAATCTATAGTACATTCCACTCTACTAATACCTAGAATCTACATGTGTATAGTACATTTCACTTTACTAACACCTAGAATCCATGGTACATTCCACTCTACTAACACCTAGAATCTATGGTACATTCCACTCTACTAATACCTAGAATCTACATGTGTATAGTACATTTCACTTTACTAACACCTAGAATCCATGGTACATTCCACTCTACTAACACCTAGAATCTATGGTACATTCCACTGTACTAACATCTAGAATCTATGGTATATTCCACTGTACTCATGCCTAAAATCTATGGTTTATTCCATGGCACTAATACCTAGAATCCATGATACATTCTACTGCATTCATGCCTAGAATCTATGGTACATTGCACTGCACTCATGCCTAGAATCTATGGTACATTCCACTGCACTCATGCCTAGAATCCATGGTACATTCCACTCTACTAACACCTAGAATCCATGGTTTATTCCACTCTACTAACACCTAGAATCTAAGGCACATTTCACTCTACTAACACCTAGAATCAATGGTACATTCCACTCCACTCATGCCTAGAATCTATAGTACATTCCACTCTACTAATACCTAGAATCTACATGTGTATAGTACATTTCACTTTACTAATACCTAGAATCTATGGTACATTCCACTCTACTAATACCTAGAATCTATGGTACATTCCACTGCACTCATGCCTAGAATCCATGGTACATTCCACTCTACTAACACCTAGAATCCATGGTTTATTCCACTCTACTAACACCTAGAATCTAAGGTACATTTCACTCTACTAACACCTAGAATCAATGGTACATTCCACTGCACTCATGCCTAGAATCCATGGTACATTCCACTCTACTAACACCTAGAATCCATGGTTTATTCCACTCTACTAACACCTAGAATCCATGGTACATTCCACTCTACTAACACCTAGAATCCATGGTTTATTCCACTCTACTAACACCTAAAATCTAAGGTACATTCCACTCTACTAACACCTAGAATCCATGGGTTATTCCACTCTACTAACACCTAGAATCTAAGGTACATTCCACTCTACTAACACCTAGAATCTATGGTACATTCCACTCCACTCATGCCTAGAATCTATAGTACATTCCACTCTACTAATACCTAGAATCTACATGTGTATAGTACATTTCACTTTACTAATACCTAGAATCTATGGTACATTCCACTCTACTAATACCTAGAATCTATGGTACATTCCACTGCACTCATGCCTAGAATCCATGGTACATTCCACTCTACTAACACCTAGAATCCATGGTTTATTCCACTCTACTAACACCTAGAATCTAAGGTACATTTCACTCTACTAACACCTAGAATCAATGGTACATTCCACTGCACTCATGCCTAGAATCCATGGTACATTCCACTCTACTAACACCTAGAATCCATGGTTTATTCCACTCTACTAACACCTAGAATCCATGGTACATTCCACTCTACTAACACCTAGAATCCATGGTTTATTCCACTCTACTAACACCTAAAATCTAAGGTACATTCCACTCTACTAACACCTAGAATCCATGGGTTATTCCACTCTACTAACACCTAGAATCTAAGGTACATTCCACTCTACTAACACCTAGAATCTATGGTACATTCCACTCCACTCATGCCTAGAATCTATAGTACATTCCACTCTACTAATACCTAGAATCTACATGTGTAGAGTACATTTCACTTTACTAACACCTAGAATCCATGGCACATTCCACTCTACTAACACCTAGAATCTAAGGTACATTCCACTCCACTCATGCCTAGAATCTATAGTACATTCCACTCTACTAATACCTAGAATCTACATGTGTATAGTACATTTCACTTTACTAACATCTAGAATCCATGGTACATTCCACTCTACTAACACCTAGAATCTATGGTACATTCCACTCCACTCATGCCTAGAATCTATAGTACATTCCACTCTGCTAATACCTAGAATCTACATGTGTATAGTACATTTCACTTTACTAACACCTAGAATCTATGGTACATTCCACTCTACTAATACCTAGAATCTACATGTGTATAGTACATTTCACTTTACTAACATCTAGAATCCATGGTACATTCCACTCTACTAACACCTAGAATCTATGGTACATTCCACTCCACTCATGCCTAGAATCTATAGTACATTCCACTCTACTAATACCTAGAATCTACATGTGTATAGTACATTTCACTTTACTAACACCTAGAATCTATGGTACATTCCACTCTACTAATACCTAGAATCTACATGTGTATAGTACATTTCACTTTACTAACACCTAGAATCCATGGTACATTCCACTCTACTAACACCTAGAATCCATGGTACATTCCACTCTACTAACACCTATAATCTATGGTACATTCCACTGCACTCATGCCTAGAATCTATGGTACATACCACTCTACTAATACCTAGAATCTACATGTGTATAGTACATTTCACTTTACTAACACCTAGAATCCATGGTACATTCCACTCTACTAACACCTAGAATCCATGGTTTATTCCACTCTACTAACACCTAGAATCTAAGGTACATTCCACTCTACTAACACCTAGAATCCATGGGTTATTCCACTCTACTAACACCTAGAATCTAAGGTACATTCCACTCCACTAACACCTAGAATCTATAGTACATTCCACTCTACTAATACCTAGAATCTACATGTGTATAGTACATTTCACTTTACTAACACCTAGAATCTATGGTACATTCCACTCTACTAATACCTAGAATCTACATGTGTATAGTACATTTCACTTTACTAACACCTAGAATCCATGGTACATTCCACTCTACTAACACCTAGAATCCATGGTACATTCCACTCTACTAACACCTATAATCTATGGTACATTCCACTGCACTCATGCCTAGAATCTATGGTACATACCACTCTACTAATACCTAGAATCTACATGTGTATAGTACATTTCACTTTACTAACACCTAGAACCCATGGTACATTCCACTCTACTAACATCTAGAATCCATGGTACATTACACTCTACCAATACCTAGAATCTATTGTACATTCCACTGCACTCATGCCTAGAATCTATAGTACATTCCACTCTAACACCTAGAATCTACATGTGTATAGTACATTTCACTTTACTAACACCTAGAATCCATGGTACATTCCACTCTACTAACACCTATAATCTATGGTACATTCCACTCCACTCATGCCTAGAATCTATAGTACATTCCACTCTACTAATACCTAGAATCTACATGTGTATAGTACATTTCACTTTACTAATACCTAGAATCTATGGTACATTCCACTCTACTAATACCTAGAATCTATGGTACATTCCACTGCACTCATGCCTAGAATCCATGGTACAATCCACTGCACTCATGCCTAGAATCTATGGTACATTCCACTGCACTCATGCCTAGAACCCATGGTACATTCCACTCCATTCATGCCTAGAATCTATGGTACATTCCACTCCACTCATGCCTAGAATCCATGGTACATTCCACTCCACTCATGCCTAGAATCTATGGTACATTCCACTCCACTCATGCCTAGAATCCATGGTACATTCCACTGCACTCCAATCTATACACCACTGCACTAATGCCAGGATACAACCGTATTAATATCCCATCATAGTCGGGTACTGACAAGATTTAGTTGGTTTAATGAAAATTGCATCAACATAAACACTGGAAATCGTGCAATTATAGGGAATTCCCTGAGTGCAGCATTTAAAAAGGTCAATGAACACAGAGAATTGAGTGTGTGTAATATCCGCATAAATCTGAATGGTAATGAGATAGTACAGAGACCTAGGCCTATAGAGTGAGTGCGATACTTCATAGATTCAAGGTTATGCATATAAATGTGCAACTTTTACTCAACTCTGAACCTAAATTTTTCCAGTAATCAAAATACATGTAGTACTTTATTTGCTTACTAGTCGCAAGTGCACAATTTGTAAACCAAAATTTGTATTTATTAAATTAAAAATTATTGAAAATATGAATTATTTTGACCATAGATTCATCTCTGCCATTTATATAAGCGAACATGCTCCTAGCAGAGAAAATACAGTACTAATACAATTAAGAGCATAAATGTAAATTCATTGATTCCTAGAAGTCAAACAAAGAATGCATTAATTGGCATCCAGTGTTGACCTTTTCAATAAAAAAAATGAAAAGCAAAATGTGTCTATTGACCTTGCATTCATGTGGTATTCACTGCTAATTGAGAAATCCATTCATCCCAGTCACGACTTGCGATAATTTGCCTTCTATACATAGTATACGATGATAAAGATCAAGATATATGTACAAAGGTATACAGAATGGCTTTTAAAATATATAAATTTTTCCACTAAGTGTCTGTGCAATATAAAATAACACATATATAGTGACATGTCACTAATAATATATGGATAAATGCATTATCACATGACTACGATTCATATTATTCATGGTACTGACGTTTAGTATGAAATATCACTAACTGATATGGCGATATGTACGCTAAATGTCATCAGTCTGCGTGTGCTCGAACAGTAGACTGAAATATTGCTGAGAAATTCAGTGTTGATAACAATTACTTGCATGGTTCTATGACAACAACTCGTAATAATCACGATTTATATTTTTGCTGATTTTGTACTTTCAATTACACATCCTCAAAAGCACTTAATAGATGTTCTGCCTCATTTGCATAAATAAGCATTTAATTTGTAAACCTAGTTGCGTAAAATCATGATTTCTGTTTTGACACTCTGAGTTGGTCACATGATAACAAGAAATTGTTCATGAGAAAAAAAAGGTTATAACCTGATATCACTTATTCGTAAAGCTGGTTGATACGAGTGACGTCTTGGGCTAGTATTATTTAGAGCAGAAAGTGACTGGATAATACCGGTACAGCCAATGCAGCGGGTGATATCATAGGATAACCTCACAGTATTTTGTCAAGCAAAATGGATCAATTAAAAAATACATATATGTACGAGTCATATTTTCTTGTATACCAAATTTAAATCAGACAAAAACTACATTTCATAGAAAACAAAACCTTTAGTTATTCTTTTTCTCAATATTAACATAGAGGCCAGGATATTTTTTTTAATAACTATTGTGCAAAAGTAAAATTATACACTTAGCTTAGTAACCTTTGCCACTGGACACCACAATAATTTTCATTGTTGTACTTGTGGTACATAATATATAGTACTCAATTTGGCACTTTGATCTTGGCATTTGATATGCAAATGAGTTTGTATCAATATCATGGGCAGACCCAACACTGTACAAATGTGATTTTTATATTTCTTTTTGATATTTTGACCACAAAAAGACATATAGTAGTAAGATTATACACAAAGTACTAAAATTTATTCCCTAGTGCATCAAATGGTATGATACTGATCTTAATGTTTTGCGTCTTTGACAATACCTTTGTTGTACGATGCACTTGGAGGTAAATTCTAGTATTTTGTGAATATTTCAACTTTGTTGTAACAACAATTTAAATTTTCAAAATGTTCATCCATCAAAAATACAATTAACCAAGCAATCAGACACCCTTAATTAATTAATACAATTTTCTGTTACTTGGCAAGTGAATAATGGAAAAAATCATGATTAAAAAATAGATCAAATTTATCAACTGTTAAAATATTGAAACACTTTCAAAAAATGAAATTTAACTATAGCATAATAATTAAATCAAATAGATTCTATGTCATCGTTATGTATGGTTGCCAGCACAAATCTGATTCAATGATAAGATTATACTACTAGCAATCCATAGATGTATCTTTTACGCATTAAATCAGTATTATCATGGAGCTTCACATAGCTTCTAAGTAATTACTCATGAGGAATCAAATATCAAATGCCAACCTAGAAAAGAAAAGTCAGACTATCCTATCTCAGATGACATCACAACTGGACCATTAAAGCTTTGGGTGTAAATCATTTATTTCCATATTTTGACTAATTTCGATTTTGGATCATATGGTTTAATAGTTTAAAGAGAAAAGTAGAGAGAGTAGTCTATTCCGGAAAAAAAAACTATAAAATGCGAACAATACAAAGGCAAAGAAAGAGCCAACGTACGTAATATTGTACAGACTTAAGCCTGATACAGTATGAGTGGGTGGAATACATGGAGACCATATCTACCCTACCCCACTCGATTTTGAAAAAGGTCTACTACCTATTATGATGTATATTTCAAGATATCCATTAGACAAATATCCTGAGTGCAGTTAACCAGCAGAAGACAATGATCAACCTCAGTTGTCAGTTGATGTTACTGCCAGGGAAAAAAACACACACACACAAAAACATTTGAGGAGACATTCCAAAAATGTCAACGCTGTTTTCCTACCTCTTTGCACTCGTTTTACGCGACCAAATAGCTTGGAAAGACTCATGATTACAGTTAATGCATTATAATCCTGTCTCTGTCAGCGCCGACTACGATGTGTTCCAGTGTGTATAATGTTATACATATAGTAACCGTGTGTTTGACAAGAAAGGACAAACTAACAGGAAGCTCATTACATTACATTCGACTTTGACAGAGACTGGAAAATGCAAGCACCAATCAGAGAGACACACTTTGTTTTTTTTAGCATCTAATTATGAACAGTATTGGTTTTATGATAATTATGTCGAAATGAGAATGGGCGACATCCATAACGGGCGATAATATAAACATGGCACACGTGTATTACTGTGGTACGAGCAGACACATTTACAATGCTCATTAACTTACGACGTCAAGACAGTAAGACAATTACGACATTACATATCGAGTATATAGCTAACAAATATACAGTTATGTTGTTTAACGTTGCGTGGAAACATTACCTGCGAATGACGACTGCGGCTGACGATTTCTCCGAGTCTCTCGCTTATCTTGTAGTTGCTTTTTCTTCTGTTTTACGCTGAATGGCTTTTTGCGAGGCATTATACGACGGGCGCTGTCAGCAGTATTCAGCAAAGTCACGAATTGTCAGATAAAGATGAATTGGCACAATACTTGAAATATGGATACAGTATTGCGATATCTCGTCTGATATCAACAGACAGGAACGTCGCCATATTAATTTCCGTTGCATTCTGGGAAGGGTTGCGCAATGTACTGTATCAGTCGTTGACACCATCTATTTTTACTCCCGTGTTTCAAGGATGTGATTGTACTTGACAAGTAAATAAATTATTCACGAAGTTTAAAGAAAAAATGGAAAAGTAAAACTAATACAAAAAAGAAACAAAAAAATAAAATTCTAAATGGTACACAAAGGATATTTTCACCATGAAAAATGATGTATACAAACTATCAAATAAGCTAAGCAAGGAGCCATACAATAAACAACTGAGACTCGAATGCTATAGCCTGAAAAAAAGTATAAAAACCTGGTAAGAAAGATCCAAAGCGAATTTAAAAGTAATATATTAAGTAAACTTGAGAATCTGAGTAACGTGAACCCAAATGAATATTGGCGTCTCATGAAAGAACAAGCCGACAACAAGTGTGACTATGTTGAAAAGTGCAATAATGTTCCAGCACTTTAAAAATCTGAATGAAATCACGGCTACAAATGAAATAGACCCAAATATTAAAAAAGACTTATAAACTAATATTCTCAAATCAACTAATCTTGACCAACCCATATCACAGTTAGAAATACAAAAGGCAATAAGCAACCTAAAAAATGGAAAATCACTCGGAATAGATAAAATCACCAATGAAATGATAAAAGCAAGTAGAAACATACTGATAAACGAAATCCAAACACTGTTTAACCTAATATTGGAAAGTGGCCATTTTCCTAGCTGTTGGAATATGGGAATCCATAAAAAGGGGTAAAACAGACCCCAACAACTACAGAGACGTAACCCTTACAAATACCATGAGACTCCTTGATCGCATTGACAAGGAAAAATTATAATTAAAGAAGCTTTCGACTCCATATGTCATGAATCTTATGTTTAAACTTGTCCAAAATGGCATTACTGGAAAATACTACAAAATCCTTAGATCAATGTATTCAAATTCCACAGGATGAGTAAGAGTAAAATAGCTATATAACTAGGCTATTTCCAATCCAGAAAGTTATTAGACAATATATACATAAACGACATTAAAAGACAAAAACACATTGATCTATCACAAATTGATCCACCAACTCTACTAGACAGTCAGTTGTCATGTCCTTTATACGCAGATGATCTTCTTTTGCTGTCAAAGTCACACACTGGATTACAAAATGCATTAAACTCACTTGAAAAAATGGCAACTAGAGATTAACATCTCAAAATCAAAAACAATCATTTTCAATAAATCAGGGAAAAGTCTAAACAAGTTTAAATTTTATGTAAATAAAAAAGAGCTTGAAAAAGTTTTTTCCTATACATATCTGGGTATTAAAATTAATTCCACAAACTTGACAAAGCCTAAATTGACTTTAAAAATGAAAGCTCTATTCAGTCTAAAACAACAATTATGTTCAGAAACAAATATCCCGGTAAAAGTATATCTAACGATATACAATATATAAAATGAACAATTTTGCTTTATTGCTCTGAGGTTTGGTCATGTGTCGTCAAACCTAACAAACTGCACAACACCAGTAGAGAAACTCCACCTGAAATTCAGTAAATTTGTTCCAAAAGTTGGCTGTAAAGCCACAAACATTGGTTGCCTAATGGAACTGGGTCGCTACCCACTGCTCATAGCAAGTCTTACCCAAATAATTAATATTGGCTGAAAATTGCTAATAAGCCGGAAAATACACTGGTCAATGAATGTTACAGACTATGCGTACAAACAGGCACCTACAACTGGGTATCAAGTATTAAACGGCTACTCAAATTATTAAACATGAGTGACGTATAGAATAAAAACAGTGATAACCATGACAATCTAATCTTTAGATTTAAAGAAAAAATGCAACTGCTATATCAAAAAAATGTCAAGGAATCACTACATGATGATAACAAAGGCGGAAACCACAAAAATAAACTACGAACCTATAGTAAGGAAATAAAACACCTTTGAAAATTATCTGGAAACTGTTAATCCAAAACAAAGGTCGGCGATGACCAAGGTAAGAATCAGTGCACATACACTGCAAATAGAAATAGGAAGACATAAAAATATTGATCTGAACGAAAGAAAATGCTTAATATGCAACAATGGTCAAATCGAAGATGAAACACACTTCCTTATACAATGCAATTATTTCAAAAAAGAGAGAGATGACCTCTTCAACAAACACACAAAATACTCCAGGACTATGAAAAGTTTATAAACATACTAAAACTAAAAGATAAACAAATATTAAAAGAGTTAAGTAAATTTATTTCCCAGTGCTTTATTATGAGGGAAGACAGTTTAAAAAAGGATTACCAGCTGCCTCATAAGAAAGAAACACTTTTTCTTTTTTACTATGCATGTTTATTATAAATTATCTTTTTCTTTTTTCTAACTGTTATGTATTTTATTAGTTTTAGTTATATTTGTAATTTTGTTTTGTCAACAATATGGATGACACTCATTATTTACAGCGCCTTAGCTGCCCGGGTATAGATTTTATTCAGATGACGTGGCCTAGGAGCGCACCCCCTTAACGAATTTCTGGACCCGGCAGTGGTGTTCGTCGCGCCGCAGCTTAGTATCCTCGGGGCGGACATCCGGGCATTTTCACCGCCTGGCAACCCACGGCGGTGAAAACAAAGGCCCAAACCTCACAGAAAACGGTACTTTGGGATGACTGTTGAGACTACTCTGAACAGTGTAACAAGATTAGCCCTACGTGTGTAACATATATAAATTTGGTTGTTCAGGATTACTTCAAAGTTGAGTTTGTGTTGTTTTCTCGAATGTTCACCGGCTCGACCGGCGTTCCACAGCAGCGTGCACAGAACCCATAGAAATGCATGTACAGTGGTGCGCGTCGTAGCAACGTGGAACGTCTTGTGACGTAGCTCCGTCCCCGAGGATACAGCGCGTATAAAATTGTCACATTGTTTGTTTACATGAAATTCGAACACTCGCTACGTGACGATCGTCGTTGTTAAAAATAGTACTACAGTACATTACAAGTAGATCTTAATTAAACAAATAGTAATATGATTTTCTTAATGTTTAGTCACAGAATGTAGTTTATATATTCTGAAAGCTTGTGAAATTATATACAAGTATTATGAATTTAATTATCTCAAAAATGCCCGAAGTCCGAGGGCGATAAGCATAATAGTTTAATCCGTGTTTGTCACTTTAAATTTGGGGAACTACCAATGACAAGACGGTTTATTCTATTTTGACGTTAAAATAAATCACGCACAGCTTTGTCAGTCATATTTTGCTTTTAAAATCAAAATTAGGAATATAATTTAACTGAATGTTGGCGAAACCTGTACTTGGATCATAAATCTTTGAACAAAAATTGCATATGGTTTGCAGGTATATATAATAGAAACAAAAAGATTGTCATCAATGTCACAATCACTCTGACAAAATAATCATTTTGTCGCAATAAAGAAAACAATATTTTCCTATTCACATTCACATATATCATAACTTCTCAACTCCCAAAATACTGACAGAAAAATCACATAAGGAAAATTGATGTTGAGTTAAAATGCTGCAGGTGTTCACTATTTTGGGAAGTGTCAACGAATGGATTGCCAACCATTCTTTTTATATGGGAATATCGTTATATAAAAAGAATGGTTGGCGTAAGTAAATTAAGAACTTTGAGAGTTAGGGAACTTTAAATAAGTTGTACATTTTCTTAACTTTCAAACTTAATAATACGATAGTCCTTTCAAGAACATTGCCATTTGTTTGAGTTGAACTCTGGTTAAGCCGACTATTTCGAATTTAAACAGATCGAATGGAACGGGATATACACATTGTACCGGTACATCACTTGTTGAGAAACAACGGTATATTGAGGGTTGACAAGGGATATTTTCGTAAGCTGTAATCAATTGTTTTTATTTTTGCAATAATGTAATTTAAATAAATAACAAACGAAAATTCGTGAAAATGAGCAAGGTGTAAAATGTAATCAGCTATTTTATTCGACCGTAATTTGTACAAAGATCTTATTTTGTGTAAGCGTATAATATATATTTTACAAATTAAATGTCGCAATTCGCATTTCCAATTTTGATTCCTAAACACAAATTATCAAATATATTATAAAAATGTAAAATGTAATTAGGAATTTATTTTATACGTAAGTGTACAGTAAATGGAACTTTCATTTTATTTTCTGTAACAAAGTAAATAGCTTTTTTATTTGCCCCCTTGTGATGTATCCGACACGAAAATCTGCAAGCCATTCGACATATTAATTCTATTGAATTTTTACCTTCCGTTTTTCTCTTGATACATAAACGCAAATATGCTGAGAAATGTTAATTTGATACAGCTATGAATATTATATTGTTGCGATTGTGTACCACTGGTATTCTCACGACTGAAATATCCGTTGCCGAAAATAGAACCCTTACACAGCCAAGGGATGTGCTGCAGTGGTACAATTTAACCAGAGAATCGGTACAACTTATGCGCTACAGTGTAACATCTTCCCGCACCCCACTAAAAAACAGACAAATATCAGGTTTCACATAGAAATGGTGACGTAACAAAAACGCCACAGACCCACGCCGCTGTTAGCTGTTTATTTGCGACAATCATTATATTTTTTCTACTTTAATTTTCTTTAATTTCAGTTTTTTATTTTTTTTTATTTTCTTGTGTTTTTTTATTCTCACTTTGTTTGTTTGTCTTTCTTCACATCTGTATTTCATTTTATTCAAAATCCTAATAGGGATACGAACGCAATAACGATAATTATTATATCATTTACTAAATCGATTGTTTCGACATCGTTTTAAATTCAGTCTTTTACTTCCTTGAGTGTAGTAAAATTAGTTTGCCATTTATTACCAGTCAAAATCACTAGAGGGACGTTGTTTTGATTAGCTTTTGCTGTGTCGTTTATACAATGTATTACCAACAATTGTTTCTGTAACATCTTGCATGCATTTTTTTTGGTGTCTATAGCTTGCATTTTTTTCACCAAATATTCCACACCCCCCCCCCATTATTACACTGAAGCATTAGGAGATGAAAAACATTTTCTGCTATTTTGTACTTACAATATAGAACAAAGAATAAAACTGTTTGATGAGTGTGCAATAAATATTTACACAATGGATGTGAATTCCATATTTAAAAAGATTATGGAGAATAACATAGCCTTAGCAAAATATTTGAAGAGCACAATTTTTAAAACCACAGAAAGTAATTAATTTTTTTTCTTTTATTTTACTAACATTTTTCTTTTATTTTCCCTTTTAATTTTATCTCTTTTGAATTTTATGGTACATTGTATTTGTATTTATGTTCCTTACCATACACAAACCCTCTGAAGGTTTTTAGTAATTAAGTCATTATTATTCCATATGGTCGATCCCGGAGAATGTGTTGTACACAGAGTAGAGTACAGTTCAGCGTGATACTAGTTACAGCGCCATCACCACTGATCAACTGCTCGCGCTCGTCAGAAATCTAAAAAAAAAGTTCTCGAGAAAGTTACGTGATACACCTTATATAGCAAGCGTAGTCGTTTCAATTGATATATGTTTCGTAGGGGTGTCTTGACGGGGAAGCGTTTCTCGTCACTTCACTCGAAACGTATGTCCACCACGCACCATTTATGTGTGATATATGTTCGCTGAATATCTCACGGGCAATAATTATTGGATTCAAGTTTATGTCATCTCAGTCATTTCCCCATCTCTGCAGTTTATCTTCTAAACGAACACCCCCACACTCGCACGTAGTATCCTTGTTGTATCGCCCGTCCTCTTGGTCAGTTATTATATAAGGCGTTCGTATATTACATATTTCCCCAAACGACACTGGGGATAATATAAATAACATTATGAACCAACTTATTGTTAAATAAACTGGCAGTTGAATTCAAATAGTCTTGGGGAATACAAATATACTCGAATTTTCCCTGCAAAGAAAAACATTGCATTATTAGTTTTATCTAAAAGCATTTGTTATTTAATCTAGTTCTCAATGTACGTGGCTGCAATGGTCACGCTATTTTGTTTTCATACATGTATAAGG
Source organism: Saccoglossus kowalevskii (assembly GCF_978046115.1). Lineage (NCBI taxonomy): Eukaryota > Metazoa > Hemichordata > Enteropneusta > Harrimaniidae > Saccoglossus > Saccoglossus kowalevskii. Next base: position 24,591,485 of record NC_140657.1, read on the forward strand.
TAAATAACTGTTGAGCCCAACTTGACAAATCACAGGCAGATGAACTCGGCATATGAAAAAAGAAACACTTCACTTGGATAATGGGTGTTAACGAATAGCTTCTATAGTTAATGAAAGTATCTCTTTTAAATTTTAATAAAACGTGAGTTTCAACAGGGATAAACATATAAATTGTCATTCAATAAACTTTCATGTCTTCATGAAACGGAATGTATGCAAAACGTGAAATTGATTTATTTTGTTATTTTAAAATAAAAGCAAAAGCAGTGCCAGGAAATTATATTTACAGCTATTGTTGGAAGCAGTATCAGGGGGAAATTCTCTCCACGGGGGTTCTCCACCCTTGTCAAGGGGGAATCTCGTCTCGTCTCTCTATCTCGTCCCCTTGAGGTACGGGATCGGGAATGTCACTTATACTTTACAGTCAAATAAGACACACACAACGAAATACGTTTCAGCTGTCGTCTTAGTCGGTCAATCGAGCACTCTACCAGACACAGCGCCCTGGGGAAAAGTCCCCAAGACTCTCACAAGGCTGAACCAAGACTCGCCCAAGACTGGACTGCCTCAAGGCTCGCCCCTGGACTGGACTCTCGACTGCGTCTGTCGTGGAGTATTCGCCAAGACCAACTCAAACTCTCTTTATTCATTTTCAAAACTCTAACCAATTACAAAACAGTAAAAAGACTCTAGGGCGTAACTTTCAATCATAAAGCCAATTACACTAAGTACTGAATACGTCATATCTTTTGATTAATCGTTCACTACATTAATAACTATGAATATAAACTGTCAAAATAGCGACGGATATCTCGTAATTAGTTTCAAATCACTGAGCCAAGTTCCGTCCAAAACTTCAAATAGGCCTAAACGATGACAGACATAACACAGCAATTCAGCTAATAATCAGCTAATTAAGTCGGTCAACAGATACGCAAAAACAAATTCATGACAGCAGCATAGCATTTTACAGTGAATTCCTTTCGTTTTTAATTTACAACTGGTTTACTTGATTCGGCCATTGGTTGCGCTGTTGCACTGAGATAACCACTGTGATATGTGCGGATGACAATAAAGCTGCGAAGTCAGAGTACCAAGCAGATCTGTCATTGTTTTGGCCGCTAGTCCTCGGTATTATTCATATCACATAACAGAATCATATATATATAATGTCCACTCTACGCCAACGCCCAAATGTAAGCAATGTGACGATGACACACGGTATTTTATTACAGGAAAAAATTTACGTTGCTTTCTATGCTTTATAGTAGTAATTAAATAACATTGTATTCGTTACTGTAAAGTATTTAATTATTTTACTATTTGCTAATCAAGTTGTACATCTTTTGTTAGTATTATGCTATGTTCAGACTCAGACAGTTACATATGGTCCGTCCTAGCGCAGCGTGCCCCCTGTTTTTTGCCAAATAATGTACGCAAAAAAACATTACAAGACGTTCATATCAAATTGAAATACTAATCTATATGAAAACACGTAATTATAGTATAATTGAGAAATAAAAAGTCGGAATATTTTTTTTTTAAAAAACGAAATTTATATTTACACTCCCTATCTTCCAGTTCCAAAGCCCTTGATATGCGAAGCTCTTTTGAAATATAGTAATATGTCTCTAATAGAAAAATTCATCAGTTACTATTATTTTTATAACATTTTCAGATTTTTCAAAATCAATTTATTCAGGCTTTTTTTGATTGGTCGATTCGCCCAAACCACATTCGTCTTAAGTCGATTCATCCCACGTGAGTGTAATCGTCCCAAAGTCGATTTAAAGTTGATTCTAATGGTTTGAAGATGGCTCTTATAATATTGTATCTAACAGAAACTATTAAATTTTATCGGATTTTATCCGATATTATCGGAGAATAACTGCCTTGGACGTCTTGGAAGTAAACCATGGAAGGTTCTACTACAGTGCCTTCCATGAGTAAACCGTAGATCAATAACATTAAAACCGACAAGGCCCGCTGAGTAGTTCACGAGTCCCGGACTTTCGTGAGAACTCCGTCAACTAATGGAACGCGATACCCACGTTTTTCTAAAGCATGCCAAGGAGTTGCTTGAGCCTCCCCAAGCCGGTGACTATTATTTAAAGATGGCGGCATTCCTCTGCTATGATAAACCTGCTCGACTGGGTGGCCACATACACTGTAAATTTTCTTCCAAATAACAAGATCGCTCAATGATCTGAGTTACCAGACAAACATTATGGAGTTCAAGTTCAATGTCAACCCTGTTCTCGGCGATGCGATTTCAGTGTTTGATGGTGCGGTGATGCCATACCGAAAACACAGGTAAACAAGATATTTATCAGCAAAACACAGACTTAGCAACGGTGGGCCATATTTTCCAAAATGACGATCATATAATTTACTACAGTATATATAGATTTTCCATCCAATTGTCCAATATATTTTCCCACAAACCTCAATGTGGGTTGTTGATTGGAAAACTAGGCGATTGGGTAACCGAGATGTTACTCCGATATCGGTACCCCCAATCAACTATTGTAAAACACGTTTAATTAGCCATATGCCATTTTAGTAACTTTGACTCAATGCATGAATTACATGTAACAAAATCCTAATTTAGGTAAAGTAACAATCTTATTGTGAGAATATACTTCATTTCAAATTAGCGACATCTTGAAATTGTGAATTAGCGAAATTAGCGAAAATAACATGTTAGCTATTAGAGACATGTTTTACAGTACTGTGGAATACTTTATTTTAGCTGGAAATTAATCTCTGAAAAGACTTTTTGGTGATTTGTGCGGAGTTTATTTTCACTGATTTTTGATGAGTTAAATGTAAAATACTGGTATAGAAAAAAAATCATCCTTCCAGCAAAAATATTGAAAACAATATTATGACTCACACATAACTCTGAACTGAAAATATGACGTAATCACAAAATAAATAACATGCCTACACATAAACAATGAATTATTAACCACTTAATTATAATAACATCTGGGCTCCAGTTCAGCTGTTATAGAGTAAATTAGTGTTAAGTATGGTGGCTAATTCTGTAAAATACTTTATTTTTGCTTGGAATTTATTTCTACTATTTTTACTGAGTGGGTGATTCAGTGAAAATAAAATCCTACGAATATACCTTTTTTCCTAGGTTTTAAATTCATTTAGTCAGAAATCAGTGAAAATAAATTTCATGCCAAAAGACTCAAAAAGTCTTTTCAGCGAAAATTAATTCCAGCTAAAATAATGTATTTTACACTAGTACATCGTTTTTCATAGCCAACATTACCAACTTATTCAACCACTTGGTAAAGATAAGGGGTGGACCATTAAAAATCTGGAGGACAGCAATGTCAGAAAAACTATGCAAAATTTTATTCTTCAAAAATTCCATTTTCATTTCTGAGTCATAGTAATTTATGATTACAACAACATTTGCTGAGCTAATAACAGCATCCTGGAAGCATTGTATGTCGTTTTGTTATCAGTTGAACTTGAGTTGATAGTTCATTTATTGTTTATCCTTGAAATCTTGACTTCCCCTGATGACAGTCCTGTCATGTGACCTGACTCATCTATGTCTTGTAATGACGTCATCTGTATTTTGGTTGGCTTTGTTGACAAACCATGAATCACTGTGTTTTGTTTTGTTTTGTAGTTCCGATTCTTCAAATCAGCTGTTTACCATCATTGATGAAATGGGACGATCATCAGCAAAGGTGAGTTATATTCAGTATTCTCCTAATTCACATCTGTTTCTTTATATTGCGAAAATTAATTAGTGACATGGGATGAAATAAAATCATTATTATTATTGATACGAATCATAATATTGTTAAAACGTTTATAAAATTTGATTTTGTGAGTTGCTAGTGTGAAAATAGTGTTCACAATTATATACAATTTGGTATATGTGCAGTACTAGTAACATGCTCAGTAGTTCAACCTTTGAATTGGGCTCAAAATTGGGGCTCAAAGTCATAATAACCTCATTATTATATATTTTTATTTTTTTTATTTAATCACTTGGTGTAGGATTCCCACAATTGAGAAAATTATTAAAATATTTCTAAAACATGTGCTAACTTGGAAAACCACATAGTCATACTGTTTGGAATTTGCACTTTCTCGTGAGGTAATAAGCAGATAACTCGTGCAGTAGCGCAAAATTACGACACTCTGCAGCTTATAATGATATGGTGACAGATGTATAATAATAAATTATAACTATATTAGTATATAATTACAAATAACATCTGTTGGTTCGTACCTGTCAGTTTTTCATTTAAATTCAATACAGCTATCAAATGTGATAGATGGATTTGTCATTTTGTTGACTTCCACTTAAAATTTGCATAGTAATTGGAACAGGAAATAGGTTATCTTGGCCATAATTGAGATTTCCGTTAATCATATGTGAATACTCCTTGTCATTTCATTCGCAGTTGTTTAGATATCTCAAACTACTAATCATCATCTTTAAATGAATCTAAACTATACAGAGAGCCAATTAGTTGTTGGTATTTATATATTAATCACCTAATTTGCATAATTAATCAATTTTCAACTTTTACACTGATATTTATATATTAATCACCTAATTTGCATAATTAATCAATTTTCAACTTTTACACTGATATTTATATATTAATCACCTAATTTGCATAATTAATCAATTTTCAACTTTCACACTGATATCTCAGGTACTAATCCTCACATTTCAATGACACTTTGTACATAGATGCTCTAGGACATTGTACAAATATGATCAGTTTTGGGTTAAAATCTGTTCATATTAATTCCCATAATAATTCATAATTTCTTGGTTCTAATCACATTTCAATGAAACTTGGTACATCGATGGTCTGTTACATTGCGCAGACCTTATTAGTTTTACACTCAAATCTGTTCATTTTTATTTTCTGATTTGCATAATTAGTTTTCAGCTTTTCAATCAATATCTCTTTCTAAGCTTTCTTTGATTTTGCAAATTAATTTTGTAAATTTAATGCAAATCAGTAGGATAATAAATGATGCAAAAAGTCAGAAAAAAAAATAATGGATGCATTTTCACATATTTTTTTAAAAAAAAGTGCATGTCATGGTGTTACTGTTTCCCATCACGCAATAAATACAATGTCTAAATAAATACATGTACATTGTTTACATCATCGGAATTCTTATGTAGCGACTATGACGCATTAAATTTGTTGCAGCGTTTTTGGCAACTAAAACCATTACTCTGTAAAATGTATTGCTCTAAACGCTACAGTCATTGCGCTGCAAGTATTTGAATTTTGAAAAAAACACACTTGTTTTACATGTATAGGACTCCTAAAGACTTCACTTATGAATTATGTAATCATTCATGATGATGTTCAATTCTGATGCACAAATTAAGTACTAGTAAATGAAAGCTATTATAGCAACATATGTATTTATAACCGATGTTGGAATAATATAGAAGACTTTTATTCAGACAAACACTTAAGTACTGTAAAATAATTTATTTTTGCTAAAAAAGGCTTTTAGGGTGTTTTGTATGGAATTTATTTTCACTGATTTTTGACTCCCGTGTGCGAAGCACAAAAGGGAGTCTTTGCAGCTACCCTGTCTGTATGTCTGTATGTATGTATGTATGTATGTTTGTCACTTTTTTTGTTCCACCGTTATCGCAAGAACCACTAATCAAATTTTGATGAAACTTGGTACATAGATGCTCTGTAATAATGCGCAGAGTTGATTAGGTTTTGGTGAAAATCCATGAATATTAATTACCTAATTTGCATAATAATTAGCTGATTTTTAGCTGTTCCAGGACTGTTCCACTGATATCTGAAGAACCACTCATTGGATTTTGATGAAACTTGGCACATGGATGCTCTGAACTAATACGCATATTTGATTAGTTTTGGGTAAAATCCATGAATATTAATAACCTAATTTGCATGATAATTAACTGATTTTCAGCTGTTCCATGACTGTTCCACTTATATTTAAAGAACTACTCATTGGATTTTGATGAAACTTGGCACATGGATGCTCTGAACTAATGTGCAGATTTGATTAGTTTTGGGTAAAAATTGATTTATATTAATTACCTAATTTACATAATGATTAATCAATTTTCGGCTTTTCCACTGATATCTCAAGTACTAATCATAACATTTCAATAAAACTTGGTACATAGATGACATATGACACTTCACAGACCTGATAGTTTTTAGGGTAATTTCAGTACATATTAATTACCTAATTTGCATAATTAATTAATTTTCATCTTTTGATATTTCAAGCAATAATGATCACATTTCAATGAAACCTGGTACATAGTTACTTGAGGACTGTGCAGAGACCTAATTAGTTTTGGGGTAAATATTTGTGCATATTAATTACCTTATTAGCATAATTAGTTAATTTTCAGCTTTTCACCTGATATCTCAAGTACTAATCATCACATTTCAATGAGACTTGCAACATAGATCTTCTAGGACTATGCAGAGACCTGATTAATTTTGGGGTAAATAATTGTTCATATTAATTACCTAATTTGCATAATTAATTAATTTTCAGCTTTTGATATTTCAAGCAATAATGATCACATTTCAATGAAACCTGGTACATAGTTACTTGAGGACTGTGCAGAGGCCTAATTAGTTTTGGGGTAAATATTTGTGCATATTAATTACCTTATTAGCATAATTAGTTAATTTTCAGCTTTTCACCTGATATCTCAAGTACTAATCATCACATTTCAATGAGACTTGCAACATAGATCTTCTAGGACTATGCAGAGACCTGATTAATTTTGGGGTAAATAATTGTGCATATTAATTACCTAATTTCATAATTAGTTAATTTTTTGCTGTTCCATGGCTGTTGCACTGATGTCATAAGAACTACTCATTGGATTTTAATGACACTTTTAAAGAGTACTCATCACCACATTTCAATGAATCTAGGACTATACACCATAATAGTTTTTGGTAAATATTTATGCTTTTTAATCACCTAATTAACATAATTAACATAATTAATTAATTAATACTTGTATCTCAAGTACTAATCATCACATTTGAATAAAATTTGGTACATAAATGCTCTAGGACAATAGGCAGCCTGATTAATTTTGGGTTAAAATCTGTTCATATTAATTCACTAATTAGCATAATAATTAATATTTTTTTGGTTCTAATCACATTTCAATGAAACTTGGTACATAGATATTATATTACAAAAATCTTATTACTTTTACATTGTGCAGACCTTATTAGTTTTACATTTAAATCTGTTCATATTAGTTACCTTATTTGCATAAGCTTTTCCATCAATATCTCAAGTTCAAGTAATTTTTAATTCATTTTTAATGTGTCTCCAATACTCTCAGCACACGGGAGTTCTTTCTAAGCTTTCTTTGATTGATGAGTTGAATGTGAAATATCGGGAAAAAGGTATATTCCCTGGATTTTATTTTCACTGAAGTATCCCTTCAGCGAAAATAGCAAAAATAAATTCCAAGCAGAAATAAAGTATTCTACAGTATTCCACCAATTTTAAGCACTGAACGACTTTCTATGGTTGGGTCAGTTTTATTTTTAGTAGGATCTTACAATCAAGGCAAACTCATTGAGCTCGATGCAGTACTTTTACAGTGGTACTTTAATCATTCGTCTTTTGTGATGCAGGCCCAAGGTTTGCGTGGACCAATCACATCAGCTAGTAAGTTACGACTATCTGATCACCGACTGTATGTAATGAAAGATGCTGAAAGTAATAAGTAAGTATACCTCGTTTTAGGGATGAACCTGGCTAACTTACTAAGTAAAAATGCTGTACTACGAGAGCTACTATCGGTAATTCAATTTTCCATCAAATAAATGAAACAGACGAGGATTTCTAAATTTGTTTCTATGGAAACAATGACTTTCTGATTTAAGTGATAACATAATCATTGTTTAACTACAGATCTAAAACACAAAATCTAAAGTTAGTTTTTCAGAATATGTTAAAACTAAGTGAAACTGCATAGAAGAAAGTAGTGGAATGATCTGAGCTAATTTGCATAGAAATAAGTAATTTTGATCTCATTTTCATTTTTATTTCCTTTCCAAAATTGGTAGATAGGGTAATCAGAAATTCCTCAGGTCATGAAGATCCTAGCTGAAGGTGAATGTTGCTGAACTGTTTTTTTCGGAACGTCACCTGCCTTGAACTAATGAACTAATTCCATGCTGATGCAAGTAAATCCACATGTAAATGACAAAGTACATTTTACTTTGTTTCACACAATAACAACATCTTCAATCAAAATCAACGTCTTTTATCTTGGCTTTAGATATAATAAATAAATATGATTGGAAATGTTTTTTTGAATTGCAAAAAATTACTACATTAACTTATAATGACCCATCTATAATCGGCCATCTTGAATCAGTTTTTGAAAAATATTACCTGGTATGTAACTGCAATCCAGTATGTATTTAATTGTTTGTATTTAATCGGATCATGATGAAATAAAACTCTAATTAATATTTCTTTATATCACAGAGGTTTGGGTGCAGTTATTGGTATTTTAAAAGTTGGCAGAAAAAGACTATTTATTGTTGACATTCATAATACTCAAAATGAAATGGAACCATTATGTGTGTTAGATTTTTATGTTCATGAATCTTGTCAAAGGAAAGGATATGGTAAAAAACTGTTTGAGTACATGTTGAAGGTATGTTTGTTAACCAATCACTTATTGTAAACATTGCTAACTTGTTATTGTTCATTCAGTGTTAATATTGGTGAATTTTAACTTATTTATATTGTCCATTGCCAACTTTTTGTTTAGTGTTCATTGCTAACATATTGTTAACATTGTTCATTGCTAGCATATTGTTAACACTGTTCATTGCTAACATATTGTTAACACTGTTCATTGCTAACATTGTTAATTGTTAATTTATTGTTAACTTTTTGTTAACAATCTTCATTGCTAACATATTGCTAACATTTTTCATTGTTATTAATTTATTGTTAACATATTGTTAATATTGTTCACTGGTAACTTATTGTTAACATTGTTCATTGCTAACTTATTGTTAACATTGTTCATTGCTAACATTGTTCACTGCTAACTTATTGTTAACATTGTTCATTGCTAATGTATTGTCAACATTGTTCATTGCTAACATTGTTAATTGTGTTCATTCTAACATATTGTTAACATTGTTCGTTGGTAACATATTGTTAACATTGTTCATTGCTAATGTATTGTTAGCATTGTTCATTGGTAACATATTGCTAACACTTCATTGCTAACATATTGTTAACATTGTTAATTGCAAACTTATTGTTAACATTGTTCATTGCTGATATATTGTTAACACTGTTCATTGATAACATACTGTTAACATTGTTCAATGCTAATGCATTGTTAACATTATTAGTCCTTGTTCGGACGGCCATTTTGTTTTAAAGAATTCAGTTCTGGATCCGTATCCGAGACATGTCTAGATTGATCAAGTTCAAACTTCACACACACATGGTACATCATGTCACAAATAGATATGTGCATTTGTTTCATGATCCGCTTAACAATAGCTGAATGATGGCCATTTTAAGGCCAAAAATGCATCAAAATCACGTATTTTCACAATTCCGGAACCGGATCTCAGTCATGCATGGATGGATTTTGTTCAGATTTAGTGCATATATTAAACATAATATAAGCTTGATGCATACCAATTTTTCCTCGGATCAAGTTCAAAATGGCCAACTGGCGGCCATTTTGTTTTAAAGAATTTAGTTTTCGATCCATGTCTTGGACATGCCTGGACAGATCAAGTTCAAACTTCACATACCCATCATACGTTATATCATACATATGCCTGTGCATTTTGGGCCAGTCCTTTTAAGGTCAAAAATTCACAAAAATTGCACATTTTCACCATACCGGAACTGAATCTTAGTCATGCGTGGGCAAATTTAGTTTAAATTTTTTTTTGGATTGTGTTGAAAATGGCTGACTGGTGGCTATTTTGTTTTACTGAATGCAGTTCAACATCCATATTGTTGCCGTTGCTGCTTTGAATGTATATGTCACTCAAATATGAACGGAACGGGGACGTGTCATTGACAATGACTTGTTTCTAATACTTTTACCATATTTCATACATTAATATATTGCATGAGTTGTGACATGTGCTCATTGACTTGCACTGTTTTACTTTACAGGCAGAGAGTGTCCGCCCTCAGCACTTAGCTATTGACAGACCGTCTTCCAAATTTACATCATTTTTAATGAAACATTATAAATTAAGGACCACAATATCTCAGGTATGGAATTATGTTTTTTTAATATCTTTATCATAACAATAATGTGCCAATCCCATGTGGGATAGTAAAAGAGCTGCTATCTAATATTTTTAGTTCAAATTGATTGTAGTCCAAAATATTATTTGTCGGAAATGACTGTTTGTAATGTGTAATGATGTCCATCTGACCATCCATACTAATACTGTGGAATACTTTATTTTCGCTGAAATTAATTTTCGCTGAAAAGGCTTTTTGGGCATTTTGCTTGGAATTTATTTTCACTGATTTTTGATGAGTTTAATGTGAAATATAGGAAAAAAAGTATATTCGCTGGATTTTATTTTCACGGAATCATCCCTTCAGCGAAAATAGCGAAAATAAATTCCAAGCGAAAATAAAGTATTCCACAGTATCGATAATGAATTGTTTTTGCAAGTGTTTGTAGTGCATAGTGCATTTGCCATAGTATTCATATTCCATGTTTTGGACTACTGTATTTGCTTTATATAAGTGCATCTCCAATAGTAGTGCATGTACTACAAACATTGCATTTATTCTATGCTGGATCTTTCAAATATCACTTATTTTTGACTATAAACAACTTCTGCATTTGCATAAGTGCATACAATTCTTATAGAGTACAGACAACACGTGACATGGCTGTGTCACAATGTCATAATTTTATGGACTATCCGGCATCAACAAAACTTGGTCAGCCACAATAACGTGCAGTAGACCATTTCTATGCTTCACCAAAGTTGATTCATTTTTATTTATTTATTAAGACTGTAGCCACTCACCCAGGGTGTGGGTTCTTCCCTCTTTTTTTTGTTACTCAACCCTAGGTACGATTTAAACATCTACCAATCATGGAATGGTGCAACCACCACTCTACTACAAACTAGTAGTACATGTACATTTCACTTGCATTACTGTTTTACATAAAATGGCTGTAAGACAATAAATATTTAGCATACTAAGCAGTGTGCTGGTTCAATATAAGCTTCAAGTACCGTATAATCTCTTGAATAGGCGTCATTTTTCGAACATTTCAATCTTTCCTGATGCCTAGATTAGAGTCTCATTGACGTCTATTCAAGAGTATGATGTTTGTAGTGGCTAAGCGTGAATGAAAAAACTTTGTTTCGACAATGAGCTGTTATCACTGTAAAAAGTGTTAAATTCTTCTTCAATGCTCAGTTTATCTTTCGAGAACAACTAATTAAATTAAAATAAAAATCATTTCGTTTACCCATCGAAATCAAAGCCAAAAGATTGCATTACAACATTGGTAAATCTCTTGTGTTGTAATTCAATACAAGCTCCAAATAAGCTCAATAAGGTTTTTTTTTTTTTAGGTGAACCACTTTGTAGTTTTTGATGGATTTTTCTCTGGACAACCTGATTTCGTTTATGTGAGAAAAAAATCCAGGTTTAGTGTAAACAAGAGACCGCCATTGCCGCCTCGTGCCCATAGTAGAGATGGTAAGTATGTACATGCTAAAAAAGTAGTAAATACATTTGAGTACATTTAAAATACCATGCATTACCATGAATAATACAGTACAGTGAGTAATAAGTACATTTCTGTACATATTAAGTAAGTACGGCACTTGTCTTACCGGTACTTTTCACTCATGCTCGACTAAGCAACTAATGTTCAACTTATTGCCCCCCCCCCCCTTTTTTTTCCCCCAAAAAATATTTCCCCTAATCTGGCGAATGATGAATTGGAATTTGGATAGTTGTTCGCAGACGTGCTCAAACGCCTACCCCATAAAAATTATGATTTTTGGAGGTGAGTACCCTGGGTATTAGGTCAGACAGGTATAATCGTACATAGCAGTTAATCAATGCTATATTAGTATAATTGATTAACTAAAATGTCATGCATGTGAAACTGAGATTTTCTCACATAGCTGTTGCTTCTTGTATTCAAAGATGAACATGCTAACATAGTTTTGAGTTAGGAATTTCTTAACATTTTACTCAACCATTCCCCAATGACTGAAAAAAAACTAAGGGTACCTGAAGTATTTTCTGATTATGGATTTTGAACCGTTTCAATTACAAATGGCCACTGGAGTAGGGCTTAAAGGGGAGCAGAGGTGTGGCTTTTGACACTCTGTACATGAAATCTGAGATCTATGAATGAATTCTGTCGATAAAAATAACTTATATGTGCTGCGAAATGCCCTAAATATCGGGTATAAAACGAGCTGTGAAGCAGACGACAAACTTCCGCTTTTCCTGGCGTCATTTCGCCTCTAGAGGGCCAGTCAAATGACGTCATCAGTGAACACTGATAATTGAACCCATTCATGCTAGTACGTCAATCCCATAGAAATGCTACTATGAAAGACCTTGTTAACTGACTACTTAAAAGTTGAAACATGGCGAGGTGTTGTGTTATAAATGCCGTAACGATTCATGTTATGTTTCTCGAAATCCCAAATAAAAAATCACGTTGTTGGTTGCGAGAAATCGGCGGAAGAACTAACCTGAAAGTGAAGACAGTACAGCGTTCTGGCTATAGTAAACAGTGAGTGAATAAATATTGTATGGGTTAAAACTAAATGAGAAATATGCTAATATCACTTGAACCACAGTACTCCTTTTGCCTAACTTTCCCACTTTTTAAACGATCGCTTAATTTCCGACCGCACTGTATTTTTCGACCGGAAAACGACCACATTTTTACCGTGTTTTTTTTCTCTCGCTCGTATATTGAAAACACCGACCGCTCGCCCAAACACTGGTCACCGGCACAGGAGTAGTCAAAATGTTTGGGGATATACAACACGTGTTAACTATTATAAATTCTGAACGGCTCTTCAAATCTATACCACTCTGTATCGTTCACGAACAACTTCATCTGTGTCAAATACTAGAGCCGGTACAATATTGTAAACAAATGCCATGATATCTCAGTCATATCGCTATTGTATACACTACCTTTTTTATTCTTGAATAGCCGTCAAACATTCAAATATATTTAGTTTTTAACTATCTATAATTATATGCACGCACTTTGACCCTTTGACCTAGATTTGATTGGGATGGAATATTTTATTTTAAACAATATTCTGATGTTACTTACGGCCCCAAAAATGTTTCAACACAATTGCGGTATGACTGTCCGATTTACAAGTGCATTGGGTAATACATTAATAACCATTCTCACCAATCGCTAGCTTAGGAGCGAGTAGGAAATCAAACAGCCGCAGGTCACCCAGAAAGGACTGAGAAATTTAAAAAAATTATATTTCCACAAAGTTAAATAAATCTGGCTGCATCAAAAGCTTGAAAACTAGTTATAATATTTTGCAAAAAACTGGGTGATCAACGACATCATTTTAGGGTGCAATTGAATTTTAAGTACTTCATTGCGTAACTTACTGCGCGGCGATGCTGACATCAAGTGTGTGGTAACCGAAGTTTGACCCCCAAGTCACGCACTGAACAGGCGCGTTACCTTAGCAATCTTTTTCTTTCACGCTCTGCGCGTTGATCTTGTAAAATTGTTATTAGTTCTGACGGTGCTGTATGCAAACTTGTATATTTTGAGGTTGTTTACTTAGTGCGCTGCTTTTCTAATTACGCAAATTTGTTTACAATGTTGTACCGGCTCTAAAAATTTCAACATTGTAATATATCAATTTCATAATAATTACGCAAAGTCAGTTATTTAATATTGGACACAGATGAAGTTTCCTCCGCGAATGATACAATGTGGTATAGATTTGAAGAGTAGTTCGGAATTTAAAAATAGTTAGTACCCGTTGTATCCCCAAACTGTATCACTCAAAACCACTATTTCGATCACTCCTCTGCCAATGACCAGTGTTTGGGTGACAGGTCGGTGTTTTCAATGGGTCGGTGAGAGAAAAATTACGATAAAAATGCGGTCGTTTTCCGGTCGGAAAATACAGTGCGGTCGGAAATTAAGCGATAAGCAGTCGATTAAAAGTGGGAAGTTGGGCCAAATGATTACTGTAATGATATTAGCGTATTTCTAATTTATTTTTTAACTCAAACAATATTTATTTACTCACCATTTACTATAGCTAGTTTGTCGGAAGTTTGTCGTCTGCTTCACAGCCCGTTTTATACCCGATATTTAGGGCATTTCGCAGCACATACAAGTTGTTTTTATCGACAGAATTCATTCATAGATCTCAAATTTCATGTACAGAGTGTCAAAAGCCACACCTCTGCTCCCCTTTAACCTTTTCACCACCAGTTCCCTCTATTCATCACAAATTCACAAAATAGTCCTGTTTATAGTCTGCACTTCCCTTCAGAAGATTGGGACAAAAATAGCCAAATTTTTTTAGTATAAATTGAAAATTTACTCAAATTTTGTCTTTTGGCTCCAAAATTAGGGTTTACTTCCTGAAATACTGACGAATAATAAGAAAACAGTGCAAAAAAAAAATTAGGCAAGAAAGTCTGGTAGTGAAAAGGTTAATGCTATGGGAGAATCACAAAGTCATTGTTTTCATAAGCAATACATCATTGGTATGAAACGAAATTAATTTGTTCCCTCACTTGTTATATTTTTTTCTCTTTTTCATTTATGTAATAGAATGATAATGCCATGTATTTCAAAATCTGTTCTCCAGCCATTATCATACAGGAAATGATAGTTGATGCAGTGATCACAAGAGGGCGCTGTTTAGGATGTCAGATTTTTTTTAGATACACGTACATTATTTTTTGGTAGTCTATTTGGTATGAAACGAAATTAATTTGTTCCCTCACTTGTTATTTTTTTTTCTCTTTTTCATTTATGTAATAGAATGATAATGCCATATATTTCAAAATCTGTTCTCCAGCAATTATACAGGAAATGATAGTTGATGCAGTGATCACAAGAGGGCGCTGTTTAGGATGTCAGATTTTTTTTGGTAGTCTATTTCCTATTAAAGTGCACCAAGTTGTGTTTGCTATGAGTTGTATACATACACCTTAAAATATGTTTGTTTAATTCGAGCTTGGTTGTTTTTTCAAATTTTTATTTAGATTATGATAATGAACAAGTTTAGATATGGAACCATTTTTTTTAAATGGGAGACGAATGCATTTAAATCTTAAAACTTTTTCCAATATTGCCAATATCAGCGAGGTTGAATTGACTCCATTTTGACACCTTTCAATACTGTGCTGATGCTGTCTACTATTTGATTTTAAAAATCTAAACAGACCACCCTTTCAATATCTTTAACACATCTCCTCCTGAAAGCCTCATATGGATAATCAAAATAACTAAGAGAAAAAATGGCAGTAGTAGACAGT
Source organism: Saccoglossus kowalevskii (assembly GCF_978046115.1). NCBI lineage: Eukaryota > Metazoa > Hemichordata > Enteropneusta > Harrimaniidae > Saccoglossus > Saccoglossus kowalevskii. The sequence goes on from NC_140657.1 coordinate 24,607,082, forward strand.
AGTAGTACTACAGTAGTAGTAGACATTGAGTTAAAATATGAATCATTATCACCATATCACACTCTGTCAGTTACATAAGAGCACACTCACCATCCCAGTGTTCTTAGCTCAGGCAGGCTATCACCTCTGCCACACATGACTTTTTAGTCCCCGTTCGGACGCAGTCCGAAAACGGGGACTTATGTTTTGCCCTGTGTGCGTCCGTCCGTCCGTGCGTCCGTGATCACCTGTATCTCGAACATGCATGGACCGATTAAGTTCAAACTTCACTCATACATCACACATTATATGGGACATATGCACATGCATTTTTTTCATGATCCGATTAACGATAGCCGAATAGCGGCCATTTTAAGGCCGAAAATGCATCAAAATCGCACATTTTCACCATTCCGGACCCGGATCTCAGTTATGCATGGACGGATTTTGTTCAAATTTGGTACATACATTAAACATAATAGGACCTTGATGCACGTCATTTTTTTTTTTGGATCGGGTTCGAAATGGCCGACTGGCGGCCATTTTGTTTTAAAGAATTCAGTTCTGGATCCGTATCTGAGACATGCTTGGATTGATCGAGTTCAAACTTCACACACACAAGGTACATCATGTCACAAATATGTATGTGCATTTGTTTCATGATCTCATTAACGATAGCCAAATGGCGGCCGCTTTAAGGCCGAAAATGCATTGAAATCGCACATTTTCACCATTCCGGACCCAGATCTCAGTTATGCATGGACGGATTTCATTCAAATTTGGTACATACATTAAACATAATAGGACCTTGATGCACGTCATTTTTTTTTTCGGATCAAGTTCGAAATAGCCGACTGGCGGCCATTTTGTTTTAAAGAATTCAGTTCTGGATCCGTATCCGAGACATGTCTGGATTGATCAAGTTCAAACTTCACACACACAAGGTACATCATGTCACAAATATGTATGTGCATTTGTTTCATGATCTCATTAACGATAGCCAAATGGGGGCCGCTTTAAGGCCGAAAATGCATTGAAATCGCACATTTTCACCATTCCGGACCCGTATCTCAGTTATGCATGGATGGATTTTGTTCAAATTTGGTACATACATTAAACATAATAGGACCTTGATGCACGTCTTTTTTTTTTTCGGATCAAGTTCAAAATGGCCGACTGGCGGCCATTTTGTTAAAGAATTCAGTTCTGGATCCGTATCCAAGACATGTCTGGATTGATCAAGTTCAAACTTCACACACACATGGTACATCATGTCACAAAATAGATATGTGCATTTGTTTCATGATCTGCTTAACAATAGCGGAATGATGGCCATTTTAAGGCCGAAAATGCATCAAAATCACGTATTTTCACAATTCCAGAACCGGATCTCAGTCATGCATGGATGGATTTTGTTCAGATTTAGCACAATGTGTTGTACATATGCAGGTGCATTTCGGTCATGATCTGCTTTGAATGTATATGTCACTCAAATATGAACGGAACGGGGACGTGTCATTGACAATGACTTGTCACGCTATGATTTGCCGCATATCAATACGCAGGTGTTAGGTTATTCAAGAAGGCGGTCCATACCCAGTTGACAAGGAAACTATTAAATCTTTCTCTTACACTTTCCATACACTTTCCATAACTTCCATCTGCTTTAGTTTCAATTCCACGTCAGAATTGTATTCATTCAGAATACGTTTTAAAGTTCCTGTGAACTCCGCCATATTTAAATATAGTTCGGGTTTGACCCTACCGAAGACTCTTGATTTGCATAAATGCATAATCCAGCTGTGGCAGAGGTAGTTATTTTATAAAATACATTGTCATCTGTGAAAGTTTACTTATACTATAAGACCTACAAAATATTACAAATTATTCCTGAGATTTAGCTGAAAAAGAATATTTGAATTATATTTTTTAGAATTTTAGAATGTTGAGTTTACCCATTATAAGCATCCAATCCTAATAGTACTAGAGATATCATGTGATGTCTGCGGTATAAATTATACTTGACTGTTCTCTATTTTCAGGCTATGCGAGTAGAATTCCAGAAGTGAGTGCAGACATATTAAATAATGTCAGACCTGTCTCGGGAAGCGCTGGTGTAGATAGAAGTACAACACAAAATACTGCAGGGAATATCTTACAGACTCCCCAAAGGCCACACAGTAGACAAAGGTCAGACAGTGTTATTTACTCACTTCACAATTCTATTGACAACTTCTATAATTGATGTGTAACTATGGTAACTTATTTTTGTTGCTTTCAGGTAATTTTTCAACTTCTGACACCATTCTTACTGTTTATCAGTAAATTGACAGCAATTGTTCATAATTTTCCCCTCAAAAGTTTGGTGCAATGTTTTGCAAATTTGCATTTTTCTATAATTTCTTAATTTAGAATCACAGGGATGTAATTTGCCATGTGTGTTGTATTGATAATAAATTTTGGAACAATTTGGACATAAAATTATGCAGGTTCATTCTGTAAAATTTTTCTTTGGTCGAAAATTAACAATGAAATTATAGAAAAATACGAAAACATGCTGCACTGAAAGTTTTGCAAGAAAATAATGACATTCAAAAAGTTAATCAAATCCTGACACCGGAAACTCTGAATTTACTAATTCGGTATGTCTTTCAGTGTCTCCAGCCAGGGATTAGGCGCACAAGCCAATAAATACAGTAGATACGGAAATAATCCATTATCCACGCCCCCTGCTACGAGAAGACAGAATAGTTACACTAAACCATCAGATTCTGCATTTACCAGGAATAGTCCTATTTTAGGTGAGTATTGTTTATGGCATTTTAGGCAATACACCATTGTCCATATTTGGTCTTTGCATGATGTCATTTATTTACAGTTATTAGTTTAACATTGCAACATGTACCTGTACATCAATCCAGGGCAGTTAAATTACTATCAATCCAGGGCAGTTATATTACTATCAATCCAGGGCAGTTAAATTAGTTTCAATCCAGGGTAGTTAAATTAGTATCAATCTAAGGTAATTAAATTAGTATCAATCCAGGGTAATTAAATTAGTATCAATCCAGGGCATTTAAATTAGTATCAATTTAGGGTAGTTAGATTAGTATCAATCCAGGGCAGTTAAATTAGTATCAATCTAGGGCAGTTAAATTCGTATCAATCCAGGGTAGTTAAATTAGTATCAATCCAGGGCAGTTGAATTAGTATCAATCCAGGGCAGTTAAATTAGTATCAATCCAGGGTAGTTAAATTAGTATCAATCCAGGGTAGTTAAATTAGTATCAATCCAGGGTAGTTAAATTAGTATCAATCCAGGGTAGTTAAATTAGTATCAATCCAGGGTAGTTAAATTAGTATCAATCCAGGGCAGTTAAATTAGTATCAATCCAGGGTAGTTAAATTAGTATCAATCCAGAGTAGTTAAATTAGTATCAATCCAGGGCAGTTAAATTAGTATCAATCGAGGTCAGTTAAATTAGTATCAATCCAGGGCAGTTAAATTAGGATCAATCTAGGCTGGTTAAATTAGTATCAATTCGGGGTAGTTAAATTAGTATCAATCCAGGGCAATTAAATTAGTATCAATCTAGGGTAGTTAAATTAGTATCCATCCGGGGTAGTTAAATTAGTATCATTCCAGGGCAGTTAAATTAGTAACAATCTATGGCAGTTTAATTAGTATCAATCCAGGGTGGTTAAATTAGTATCAATCCAGGGTAGTTAAATTAGTATCAATCCAGAGTAGTTAAATTAGTATCAATCCAGGGTAGTTAAATTAGTATCAATCTAGGGCAGTTAAATTAGTAACAGTCTATGGCAGTTAAATTAGTATCAATCCAGGGTAGTTAAATTAGTATCAATCCAGGGCAGTTAAATTAGTATCAATCCAGGGCAGTTAAATTAGTATCAATCCAGGGCAGTTAAATTAGTAACAATCTATGGCAGTTAAATTAGTATCAATCCAGGGCAGTTAAATTAGTATCAATCCAGGGTAGTTAAATTAGTATCAATCCAGGGCAGTTAAGTTAGTATCAATCTAGGGTAGTTAAATTAGTATCAATCCAGGGTAGTTAAATTAGTATCAATCCAGAGCAGTTAAATTAGTAAAAATTTATGGCAGTTAAATTAGTATCAATCCAGGGTAGTTAAATTAGTATCAATCCAGGGTAGTTAAATTCGTATCAATCCAGGGTAGTTAAATTTGTATCAATCCAGGGTAGTTAAATTTGTATCAATGCAAGGCAGTTAAATTAGTAACAATCTATGGCAGTTAAATTAGTATCAATCCAGGATAGTTAAATTAGTATCAATCCAGGGTAGTTAAATTAGTATCAATTTAGGGTAGTTAAATTAGTATCAATCCATGGTATTTAAATTAGTATCAATCCAGGGCAGTTAAATTAGTATCAATCTAGGGTAGTTTAATTAGTATCAATCCAGGGTGGTTAAATTAGTATCAATCCAGGGTAGTTAAATTAGTATCAATCCAGAGTAGTTAAATTAGTATCAATCCGGGGTAGTTAAATTAGTATCAATCTAGGGCAGTTAAATTAGTAACAGTCTATGGCAGTTAAATTAGTATCAATCCAGGGTAGTTAAATTAGTATCAATCCAGGGCAGTTAAATTAGTATCAATCCAGGGCAGTTAAATTAGTAACAATCTATGGCAGTTAAATTAGTATCAATCCAGGGCAGTTAAATTAGTATCAATCCAGGGTAGTTAAATTAGTATCAATCCAGGGCAGTTAAGTTAGTATCAATCTAGGGTAGTTAAATTAGTATCAATCCAGGGTAGTTAAATTAGTATCAATCCAGAGCAGTTAAATTAGTAAAAATTTATGGCAGTTAAATTAGTATCAATCCAGGGTAGTTAAATTAGTATCAATCCAGGGTAGTTAAATTCGTATCAATCCAGGGTAGTTAAATTTGTATCAATCCAGGGTAGTTAAATTTGTATCAATCCAGGGTAGTTAAATTTGTATCAATGCAAGGCAGTTAAATTAGTAACAATCTATGGCAGTTAAATTAGTATCAATCCAGGGTAGTTAAATTAGTATCAATCCAGGGTAGTTAAATTAGTATCAATTTAGGGTAGTTAAATTAGTATCAATCCATGGTATTTAAATTAGTATCAATCCAGGGCAGTTAAATTAGTATCAATCTAGGGTAGTTAAATTAGTATCAATCCAGGGTAGTTAAATTAGTATCAATTTAGGGTAGTTAAATTAGTATCAATCCATGGTATTTAAATTAGTATCAATCCAGGGCAGTTAAATTAGTATCAATCTAGGGTAGTTAAATTAGTATTAATCCAGGGTAGTTAAATTAGTATCAATTCAGGGTAGTTAAATTAGCATCAATCCAGGGTAGTTAAATTAGTATCAATTTAGGGTAGTTAAATTAGTATCAATTTAGGGTCGTTAAATTAGTATCAATCCAGGGTCGTTAAATTAGTATCAATCCAGGGCAGTTAAATTAGTATCAATTCAGGGTAGTTAAATTAGCATCAATCCAGGGTAGTTAAATTAGTATCAATTTAGGGTAGTTAAATTAGTATCAATTTAGGGTAGTTAAATTAGCATCAATACAGGGTAGTTGAATTAGTTTCAATCCAGGATAGTTAAGTTAGTATCAATCCAGGGTAGTTAAATTAGCATCAATCCAGGGTAGTTAAATTAGCATCAATCCAGGGTAGTTAAATTAGCATCAATCCAGGGTAGTTAAATTAGCCACAATTCAGGGCAGGTAATTTAGTGTCAATCCAGGTAGTTAAATTTTGAAAATTATTGTTGAATTGTTCTTTTGTATTTCATTATTCTCCCTACAGGAGGGTCATCTGGCAGTGTGGTACCCTCCAATACAGTGGTAACCAGGGATGCAACGCCACCATTTGGCAGAGCTGCAAACTTTGAACTTAATACTCATTTACAAACACAGACTCGAGATGGTCATTTAAAACTTGCTCCAACAGCCACAGTAGTCACCCAGAATACCTCATCACCATCATCAGCTGGGGTTACTATGGAAACCACATTGCCTGGGACAAAGTATGTATTTTACTATGCCATTGTTGGTATGGTATATAGTTTTTCAAGGCCAGACTGTGTATTCCAGGGATAACATTTTTGCTCTATTAGAAGCACATGCATTAATGTAAATGATCAAAACATCTTCCTATTTTGTCTCACCAAAACAAGTCTGTATGACTTAAATTGGCCTTCATTTGAGATGCACTCCTAGTCTTTCTCGTCAATTTCACCAAAATGTTTTTTCAGTCATCATTTACACACAGAACTTGTTCTGTCAGAAAAGTACATGTAGAAGTACAAGGCACCCTATCAGAACCTAGATCATCTGTCAATACAAATCGTGTAATGACTACTTTTTGAAGTTATTCATAAAAACCATAATAAACAAACTTTATTTGTATCTTTTTTTTTTATTCAGAACTCAGAGTGCTGGGACGACACCTACTTCTCAAAAAACAAGTATTGGAAGATCTGAGGAAGCGATGAGAAATGTTGATGAGGCTGGAAATTATTGTTTATCTAATCAAGAAAAAAGAGTTGCTATGGATTCTTCATGGAATGTGTTAGGTGTACCACCACGACATCCGACCACGGCAACTAACAATCCACAATATTATAATAGTAGAAACTCTCACTGGGCAGCCAACAGGTTCTGGTAGTGTGAGCAGAACTTACACTCGGTGGCCAACAGGTTTTGATAGGAGTTGTAGAACTCTAGTTGTGACAGACAATGAATATAAATATGATTGTAAATGGACAAACAAGAGGCATTGAAAACATTGCCTGTAAACACAGTATTTGTGCTTCACTTCCTATGAATACTATTCCTCCAGATGAGACTGAATTCCTTCATTTGTGTGCAATCAATTTTCATCTGACTCTTTCATCCTGTACACTCTATAGCATTCTGTAATGTTATTCCAACAACAAAAAAACACTCCAGTAATATCCATATACCATGAATTATGTTGTTTCCTCTCAAACCAAGGAGATTTTCTACCTAAATCTGGTATGTAGATTTATTCACTGAAACCATTGCATCTGTGACTTCCGCTTTCAATATAGGTACTACTGAAGTAGCAAACAATCTGTGCAGAGTGCCAAAAATAACTTAACTTAAATAATTTGTTTTGCTCTAGCAAAAAATTATTTTTGTTTTTTAAATGCAGCTTAGCTTGATAGAAAAGTACTTGATGATGCAAAGTTGTTAATGACATGCAAATGTTAGCTAATGAGATGCACATTTATGCCAATAAGATGTACTTTTATGGTAATTTGGTCTAATTTATGTTAATGAGTTGTACTTCTCTGGATTATGCTCCTAAGATAATGCGTATACTTAATGAGATATTTATTTTACACAACTGTAAATATTTTAGAACATTCCATTTTTCCAGTGTCTCTTTAATTTCTTTTTCTACAGATTTGAGAACATTATTCTTCCTATTCTTTTACTCTGTAAGTCCGTTACTGTGATCCCAAGTAATGCTTACCAACTTCTCATTGAATTAGAATAAATGAATAATTAGCCAGTGTACTCATCTGAGTGCAAAGCATAGTTAGGCAATGCAGGTATTTCAGTTCAATGGATAGTTAAGCAATGAAATCGTCTGAGTTTAATGCACAATTAGGCAATGTAGGCATCTGAATTCAGTGCATAGTTAGGCAATGTTATGTTTTGAACAGGTAGGGCAGATTCACTGCTAAGTTCTTGAGAAGCCGCCTTGGTTGGAGTGCAATTGATTCATGAAAAATATCCTTAGTTCTACTCATCATATTGTGTGTGAATCAACTACAATTTCTTTGATTCTGGATGAACATTGTAATCATTAAGCCACATGTTAGGTGTATAGTACTGTTCACAATAATGTATTCCAATTATGCTGCTATAGTTTACTTAATTGATTTGTTCCTTCCAAATAGCAATCCATATGCTGACACTCGACTCAGGTACCCTCCATTCCACTGTTATACGCATAGCATTGTAGTATATTTCTCACAACAATGTCCCTCGTATATTGAAAATAATTTTTTTTCACCACTATGAATTTCCAAAATTTGATAATTTAAGGACATTTGTGATGACATTTTGCGAAAGTTGTTGTAACTCCTTTTGATAAAAAATACAATGAAATGCCTTCCATAAAATTTGTTTTCCTGTGACGCTTAAAATTCACAGACAAATATTCAGAATTATAATTGTTTCCTCTGAGGGAGGATTGAAAGGCATTACCAATTGTAAGTACAAATCAGTAAGTTCTCATTGTTGACTTGAATACAAACAGGATGCATTTTGACGTAAATACAAACATCTTTTTATTCAACAATGTAGATATAATTCTTAAAATTCGTATCACTCTCCCACTAGCCATTATCTTAAACGTCAACCAAATGAAATGGATAGCCATTTTTTTTATGTGTATATAATGAAGATATTTATATTAAATTTGTGTGCGATTTTGTTTTTCTAATTTATATTTTTTATTCACTTTAGACTGTAAAGTTGTGTATTTCGTCTTTCATTAACATAGTTGCCACTCAATGTACAACACTTGTTTTCTATTAAAAAAATGAAAAACTCTTTGCAACTTACGATCCACTGGTGATACATTTTAATTAAAATTTTGTAATTACAATCTGAACAAAATAAATTCAATAAAAATAAAATAAATCTATGTATTTTTGTTTATTTCTAGCTAGATAATATAATATTGGTTTTATAAAAAAAATCTTGTGATATGTATAATTTTTTTTCATGCTTGTGTGTTTTATGAATGTTTATAAAATTCAAATGACAAAATAGTGGTAAATGCATGAAATTCACCAAATTTCAATTTGTAATTTCAATTTCTTCGCTTTAGAAAACGTATATCTGTCAACACACACTGTTTCAACTGTTTGAAAAAAAAATAGTATTGGCCACTCAAACATGGTTACTAGTAGTAACAGAAGTGATATGTCGCCTATGGGCGTGACTCATACCATAGACCTTAGAAAGAAATCTCTTTCTAAAGATCTATGCTCATATTAACGACGTAATTCACAATCGCCTCTGAGTGTTAAAGCGCGCTGTGGTACCACAGTCTCTTACGTATAGCGGATAATTTTAAAAAAAAATAGTATTTATTGATTTTCAGCCCCAAGTGACAGTGTGTGGTACCCCTGCTTTAATACCCAAATTTTACTATTCAATACTCATCTACTCTATGATGACCTTATATTTGTGAATAAAGATATACTGAAACAATAATAGTCAAGAAAAAAAAGGGTAGAAAGTTGAAAAAGTGTCTAAGATTTCCGCTCTCTGCGAGACGCGTACGTCATACGAGTAAGACGAGTAGTTGCCGTTTCTTTTTGTTATACTGCCCTCAGCGGTATTTGTCACTACAGCGCAGCGGCAGGAAATGTGGTAGATTCTACGTTAGATTGCCGATGGTACACCGAAAATGATTAACTTTGGTACTTCAAAACTTAATCAATTGAATAACCAAACTGTCACCATTTATTATAACTATAATCCCAGAACCTAAATTAGTTTGGACTGACAGTATGTGTGCGTCCGTGGAACGGGCATGATTAAATAGACATACAATAAACATATTTGGAGAACTTGGCACTGGATGATGCAGAAAAAAATGTATTGTGAACACATTTAGGCGAATATGGATTGATAATGCATAGTGGGAATTAATATGCCTCACTTCAAATCTCTTAAATCGCTGCGTTCTTGGTCTAGGCATGGAGCTAAAAATGCTCCATGGTCTAGGTAGGTCGTGTCAGCTAACAGGAGGGGGCGGTCGCTCCTCGAAAAAAATGTTGGGGCGTCGCCCCTCCAAAATCAAGCTGAAACCCTTTGTGTCAGCAAAATTTGCCCCTCAAAATGTTGGAAATAGCGGACCCCATAGTAAGGTCGCCCCCTCCATGCAAAATTTCGTGTCGCCACCTCTGTATTCTGACCTAAAACGGTACGGAATCGTGTTTATGAAATATTTTATTATGAACCATCGTCGTTATGATGTAACAAACCGTCCCAGAACTGGGTCATTCATGATATATGATAGGTTCCTGGGGGGGGGGGCAATGAGACTACCCCAGGGTCCAGTGAAACATTTGTGAATTACACGTATTTAAAGAAAAACTCGTTTATCCTCATATTTATAAGCAAAAAAAATATTATTTTGTTTCAGTTAAACAAAATACACACAACTGTTCAGCAACAAATGTAACTCTAAAATGCTGAAAACTGCGATCTATGTACACACAACGAGAACATATTGTTATGCATTACATTCAAGTTGGATATATGTTTTTCGGGCAACTGTATAACCCCTACACCGGCCACATTTGTTTTTCTCCAAGTAAGATTTTCCCATCAAAAATACTGCTACTTGTACTAGTACATGTAGTTCACTCTTTGAAATATTTCTAAAACTAATTGTATGTCGGATGGCGTTGTTATATACATAGAGTTTGAATATTGATGACATGGAAACTCCAAAAATAAACTCGTAAACGCTCAAACTACTTTTACCGAATGTACTTTTAAACGCCGGACTTAAGTTTGCTATATTTAATTATTTACGTTTCCTGGTCATAAATAATTAAGTGCACAGAATGGGTACGGAATAAATCAACGTTACGACTGACCGACACGCTACACGCTCTAAGCCCACCTGATATGTTATCCACTTAGCAACGGACAGTCAGCGTACTAGTGAGGGCCTTGTCGCTTCCTTGGTAACAACGCGCAGAAGCGTTCCATTGTTGGATAGGCGAACGCGTGACACCCGACAGTGGCTTATCTGGACTGTCTCCGACGTTCTGTCATTGTTCATTATTACCTATGTAGCCGTTTGTAGAAGTGGCGTATCAGTGTACATAATAGAAAGTGTGAACCCCCGTTTCATTCTCCGGACATACCCCAAGACAACACGTCAATATGGCACAGGGAAAGAGTATTTTAATGACTCCCGATCCATATCATACGCCTGGGTAAGTACGATAATTTATATGTCTGTTTTAGACCGTAGAAATGCAGGATACCCCTGTCCGTACAACGGACGTGTTCATGATGTACGCATTGCTACAAGTTATGTCCAAGACAAGTACTAACCCTAACGGACCGGTAACAGTAAACTTCAAGATGGTCAACGGGACGATATACAATTAAATTGCCTGTACACATGACTCCATACTTCGGAACGGAACGGAGTGACGTAACTTACAACTTCGTTAACCGAACAAATGCACCTGTTGGGACGTTTTGTTTATTCCTTCGCTAAATTTGGTGTACTAGTATACTATGTCCGTCACCCCGGGCAGTTTGACCGGCAAAGTCATCACCGAGGCAGTGTGACCGGCAAAGTCGCCACCCGAGGCAGTGTGACGGAACATACTCGTCATCCGTCGATGTTGCTTAGCTTTCTACCGTAACTTTAAAAATGCATGTTTACGTCGCATTCGTGGTTTTTATTAACTTTCACGTTAACAACACGTCATCGCACCCTATACAAATTTAAACAATGCTCATTTGTCGCAATAAAAAAAGTTTTATCACATTTGATATGTTGGTTGTTGCACAGGTCTTCGCAACCTGTGTAGTGACGACCCTGAAATCGGAGCACATGATCCCAGTTGCTTGTAAGGGGTAGCACTGGTATTAGTGTATAGTATTTAGTTACTGTCATTGTATCCAGACAATGTGTTCCTAAAAGACACGTAACGCGGTCAGTTTAGTACATGTTTAGATCGATTTAATGACACCATGGGAACAGAGATCATGAAAACACCTGTTGTCTATATTTCCGGACACCTGGTTAGATGATTGGAACATAAATATTGCCAGACCTATTTCATTAAATGTGTCATGACATTATTTGCTGTCATGCTGCATTCCGGGCAGCATTCATTGCTCCCGTTCCACCCAGTGAATACCAAAGACCGCGGTGAAATTTACACGATGTAGCCATTTTGTTGCTATTGTTACCACACAATGCTTCACCGGGGGCGATCATATGTCGATTACGGGACACTAAGAAGCCACTGTTTTTATTGATGTGTGTTATGTCGGCTTCTGGAAGGCGTAGTTGAGATTGTCAATTGATAAACAAGTCATGTTCACCGCCGCAAGTTTTTTTCGTCGACTTGTTACTCTCTAAACAGTTTAATATAATAGCGGCAAGTTACTTGTTAGTACCATGGAGCTAACTCCATGCATGGAAGGTACTAACGGAGTACCTTCCATGCTCCATGTGAGTATGAAACTTGAAGAATAGCAGAGAATTACAGTTTAAATATCATCCGATGGAAGGAACTATCGTAGGAGTCAGTCCTGACTGGTACGACAGAGGAGAAAAATGAAATTGTATTGAACTAGTATGTAGTTGTCCAAACCGTATAGTCATAACGCAATGCGAGTAATTATTCAAGGCGGCGCTTGATTCTGACAAAACAAAATAGTTACGAACGTATTTATAACTGTATAGTTGTAGCATTGAAATAACTTAGCAAGGACTTAATGATCTTTCTTGAGATTCACAACCAATCACTGAAAAGCTACAGTAAACTCAAGCCGTTGGGGTTGAACATATCTTGAGGGGTTGGCAAGGGGTATTTTCGTAAGCTGTAATCAATTGTTTTTATTTTTCGTAATAATGTAATTTAACTAAATAACAAGCGTAAATTCGTGGACACGGAAAAGGTATAAAATGTAGTCAGCTATTTTATTCGTTCGTAATTTGTACAAAGATATTATCTTTTGTAAGCGTATAAAGCATTTTCCACATTAAATGTCGTAATTCGTACACAATTTCCAATTTTGTTTATTAGACACAAATTACAAAAATATTAGTAGTTTTTACTGTAATTGGAACTTTCCTTTTTATTTCCTGTAAAAACGTATAATGCATTTTTTAATCCCTGTAACCCCCATTTGCCCCCTCTATCTTTACTGGCTTCGTTTGTTGTCCGCGTTCGATTCATTTTACGACTGAACGATGTTCCGTTTTCACGTCAATTCTTTTTTAGTAAGGTCGCATAACAACGACAAGCGCTACCTCTTTCCCGAACAAATGTGATGACGCCAATACTATGAAAGTAAAAAAATAACAATGTCTACGTATTATCATCTTGAACTTTCAAGGTATAATATTCCAGCTTACCGCCGCGAAGAAAGGGATAAACGGATGCAAAACCGTGTGGAATTTGTTTGAACAACATTCTTTATCCCCAGGTCTTTCCAGAAACATCAATGCTCCTGTGGGGATGCTACTGTATTTATGTTTCAAGAGTTCAATGATATGAATAACAAATTAATCTTCTGGAAATGACCGTTTATTAAACCAATGGAACGTACTAATTGGTGAAAGTCATATCGCTTTCATCGGAAATCAGATCATTTGAACGCACCATTGAACAGATAATGAAATGTACAAAGGTAACAAATAGTATTCATTGATTTTCAAATACATTCGACTTGACCTTGGTGATGGAAATCATGTTCATGTTGAACAATTTAAAGGGCGACAGTCGTCGTGCCGCGTCCTGTTCGATATGAGACTCATATCGACATACAACGCGTGTAAAATACATTGCGACGACCACCACGCTTTAACTTCGGCCCGTCTCCCTTCTATCATGTTCCATGCGGGTACGTGTATTTTATCTAATCACGGCCAATCTGTAGAGCCCACATAGAGGGGTCAGAAGAGTTACTTCTGCTCGATTCTGTTCATCGTTTCATTGTAAGTCCTTCTAATAGTCTGCCAATCAAAATTATATTTATCGAGGGGGGGGGGGGGTTATCGACCGACACCCGCCACATATCACGTATGTATTTTAGTACGTTATGTAATTATTATAATCAGAACAATGGTGTATTGTATTCCAAATTATATTTCGTTTTGTTTTGCAATTATATTTACTGGTATTTTCATCAAGAATGGTTGTGTTTAAAGCGGGGGGTTGTCACCTGCGCACGCGCGGGAATTGAGTCCCAAGCAACGATAACAACACGCTAAAAACGCAAATGCTCATGGGTAGACGCTTGTCTGTAAACAATCACACGCTATGGCCATCTGACGCATGCGTAAGTGACGACTCCCCCGCTTTAAGGTAGGCCACAGGGACTGTGGGTAGGCAGACCCCTATTTTTTAGTAAGTTGGTCATAAATCGCAGGACAATGTTCATTGTACAGTCATAGAGCTAGTAGTGTCCCATGGCGCAATGAAATAGCATACCTTTGTGTAAATAAAACGAACCTCATCATTGTCAATATATGACCTGTTCAGCCTATGTCACCTGCCTACAATTTCAGATATGGCATAATATCTTTGCTATAGAAACCTGTGGTAAAATCATTATAATAGTGTCAAAATAACCATTATTATTTTCACGAAAATTAGGCTGGTGACCCAAACTTTTTAAAGTCAATATCCTTATATTGTCTGGGAGTACAACTATTGCAAAATGAATAATGTATAAGCTTCTACCTTGAAGCCTTTCCGAATTTAATGTAAACAAACAATGTAATTACACGCGTCGCTATGGTTTCCATATCAAACGCGACGTTGCTCGAAGACTGCTATGAGGGCGCTGGATCACAGGATCACACCCAGCGAGATAGAGTTTTAAAGTAATTGGCAAAGTTTCTATTCAGACATTACCGTAAATTTGTAAAAAAAGATCCTCCGGCATGTGTTCGAATGAAAATTCCGACTTAAACTAGTTTGCACAAAATGTACTCACACTCACAGTCTAATTTTCAGTGCATATTGTAATTACGGCAACAATTGTATTGTCAATGACCTGTGACACGAGTGGAAATCGAACCACAACAATTGTATACATGTATACATAATTCGATTACATTCATCGTCATTATTCTCTGATTTGTGTACATTTTATACTTTTATATCTATACCATTGTTTCCAACCGTGGTAATCGCTATTGCCTGAATTTTACTTGGTGCATTGTGTGTAAGTCTTTGCACGTCGCCTTTTGCTTTGCTTCATTGAGTGTGTTAAAAAAAGCTGCTGCTAAATGTATGGAAAAGAGGGCCGTGGCATTGCTATAAGTTACCATAAACTTGGCCCAGTTGCCATGTGACGTAATAGCTCGACCTTTGAACTATTGGTATTTGACGTCATTTTCGATTGAATTGAGTTTGTGTGACGACTGTTATACTAGTATAAATACGTAATTATACTTGAATTAACTCATGAATATTCCAAGCGGAAGTCGCCATTATCCACCCTTAAACACGCGATTTGTCACGCCCTCCATCGGAATCACTTTGTGGGATTAATTCCGCGAATAGTTTGGGTTGTATACCACATTTGCTATGGTAACCACGGAAAAGAGTACCCAGGTCAAATACTAGTATTTCGATGCAGAATGTAGTACTACGTTTACGTCACGTTACGTTATTCTACAATTACCCCCGGTATACTTAGTAGTTGATACAATATGCCATTCGTGTCAAACTCATAGTCACGTGATCATCCGGACTATTTTGGCAAAGTTCTGAGTTGATATGGTGTACGTTTCATGAACTTACAGCCATCAACTGTAATTTTAACTTGCTAATCAACATACATGTATCAAGTAAAATATAAATATACTGTTAGCAACCGTGTTTATTTTTTCAGGTACTGTGGTTTTTGCCCCCAATTCAAGTACCAGATTGGTGAAACCTTCGGTAAAACAACGTCACAACTCCTCACAAATCCACATGTAGCCAGTTCTCCACGTCCTGTGTTGGCAGAGACTAGTCCTCGGCCGGGGGTTGAGGGCGTTCCAGACAGAAGGGCAGAGTTTCTTAGAACACGTACCCAGAGCTGGGGCGACCAGAAATTGATAGGGGAGATGGTACCCGGATATACCGGTAAGTAACCCTAACATTTTAAACTATAGTCCTTCAACCGAGTAATAAAAACAAATCGTAGGGTCAAAAACGACGAATAACATACGGTTATGCAGGTGTAAATGTCTCATTGTATACCACGACTTTTACACAATTTTCTGTCAATAGCGCCATCTAGCGATAGACGTTTATGTGACGCAAATGGGTTCATATCGTGCACGTTTTGATATGTATTTAAGAGGTTTACAATATTCTAAATGATGAACAAATACACAACCACTTAGACAGTTGATTTGAATGACAATTACGTCATTTTGACGTCACATAAGCGTTTCGTCTCTTCAACCCTTGGGAAATACATGTCTTCTGATAGCTAGGTAGTTTCAGCTTGGCTAAATCACGGACTTAAAAAGTTTATGTCGAATTTTTACAAAAACGTCGAATTTTAGTGAAGTACTGCAATGAGTTTCAACTGATTGTTCGATGTGTGCATTGATCACCGGGCGCCACAGTCAGCTGGCGCACACGTGATAATAAAATAAATACGATATTTACTATAAGGGGGCCGCCATCTTGAATGACGCATAAAACTAAATAATTTCTTATTTAGTTTTATGCGTCATTCAGGATGGCGGCCCCCACATAGTAAATATCGCATTTATTTTATTATATCAGATGTGCACCAGCTGACTGTGCCTGGCGCAACCCTTTCAATACGTCATGGTTCTTTCCTCGTACCGCCCTCACAGGTTACATCCCGAAAGGTCAGCACTACTTCGGTACTAGGTACGCAGACAGCTCTCTGAACGCAATCTCAGACTTCGAAAAGGATCAGCGAATTCACTCCAGTAAGATAAATGAACTGCAAAGTGGCAGAGTTTCACTCTCCGGTCGTGATAAGGTATTATAAAAATATATATCTTACATATATATTGGCTTTACATTATATAACAATCAATTATACTGGTCACGTGGTAGTCGGGAGTGATTCCTTACAGACTAGATTGTATTGGTCTCAGGTGATTGCATTTTTAGTTTTAGTTGTGTTTGGAGGAATTCAGCTAAAAAGGACAATCCTGAGAAAAACGCGTAATCATTACAAGGGTAGATGCCGGGGTAACATTTAGAATCAATAAACATCATGATGTTTAGGGCTATAAATTGGACGGATACGTATGGTAACTTTTACCAGGAATCCGCTCCCTATATAGGCTGGTCTGGATTTGATTTCTGGAAAATAAATTCGGCGTCGTAATAACACCATAATTATACGTTTTACTGTTCTAGTTGATAACAACCCGCTACCCATCGCCTATGAAACCAACTGCCAAGACTGCCAAACCGTATTGTAGTCTGTACTCCGACCAGCACTCAACCTCACCGTACTTGATGAAAAACGAAGACTCCAAGAAATGCTTCATGTCAGGTAGGAATGTGAGTGCGACGGTGATTTTGTACATTTTGATTTTCCATCGTAACTTGTACGTCTGTACCATCGTAACTTGTACGCTTGTTCGATGCGTTGGTGTCGCAACTTTCACGTCTGTACGGTGTATAACATGAACGTTGACCAGGGGCATACACTTACAATGACGCCACTGGCGCCAGGGGCGGACTGATGTGTGCTTCTGGAAAAGTCCAGAATGGCCGTCGGGCCTCAGTATGACTACTCAGTGTAATTACATTGTATTTTGTATATACAGTGGTATAGATGTGTTCACTCTTTAAAATTCAAGCGTAGAAGTGACTGTAATATGGCTGTATAAAAGGCTAGATGTTCATTTGTGTTTCGAAGATACAAG
Source organism: Saccoglossus kowalevskii (assembly GCF_978046115.1). Classification (NCBI taxonomy): domain Eukaryota; kingdom Metazoa; phylum Hemichordata; class Enteropneusta; family Harrimaniidae; genus Saccoglossus; species Saccoglossus kowalevskii. The sequence continues at coordinate 24,624,762 of NC_140657.1, forward strand.
TTATGTTTAGTCGTTCGTAAATACATGTAATAGTGTTCTTGAGTTCGTGAATAAACAATCATAAATAGTTCATTTGTGTGGGGACCGTTATGACAGACAATATACCACTATAGCGCTATTGCCATCCCCCGTTTTTGGTAGGTCTATTGGCGGGGAAGTCCAGGGCCGGTTTTTGTCCCCAGTCCGTCCCTAATTGGCGCATTACATTATGGGATATGCGTGCGTGAGAAATAACTGTTCAAGCAGCTCAGTCAAGAACAAAATAACCTCGATGTCGGAGAACATTGATGAACAAAATTTTCTCATGAGAAAATCAAAAATTGAATTAGTCTAGGAGCAATATTACAAACATTAAAACAATTATATAATTTTATTCAAAACTGCGAGTAGAGAGTTATCCCTGTCCATAAACCGGATGTTGTATATTTTATTGTTTTAGGGAAGGAAGTATAAATTGCTATTTTACCAACGTTTACACATTATATTGACTTCTAAAAATCTAATTTTAGAGCCAATGTTTTTCAATCTATGTTAGAATCAAAGGTATAAGCTTTTTTGTTACAGCCATTATGTCAGCACTGGACTATATATACTATAGAGTCTATGCTCTACCATCATGTTATTACATATATTCTAAAGCTCAACCCCTGATTGTTCAATTCATATTTTAATTGCTTTAGATCGTATCATTGAGATGTATGGAAAGATAAATGACAAGAATGTCATCAATTTAATGTCCACACCTAGTATTTCAAACTACATTTCTTGATTGCAGGATACACTGGCTTTGTGCCCAAAGCGAGAGGTCTGTTAGGAGTGGGATATCCTAAGCTTACGCACAATGCACTAAACGAGTTCACCACGGAACATGGTAATGTGTTGAAAAATCGTTACAAGCCAGTGACCCTGCAGCGTGACGCATCAAAAGTCCACGACTCTAAGCTGATATACCCAATCAGTTCTGGACTGGTGCCTCAGTATACTGGACATATACCTGGTAAGTACATCCTGCTGACCTTTGACCCAATATTTTCTGAAAGCTGCGTATGCTTTGTACACTAAAATTTCGTCTCACAGTACCACGGTGGTTGTTCACTTTGTTTAATATCTTTTTGAATTCACCGTAAGTTTCAAATACAAATAGAGGAATCCGTCATAACAGCATTGAGTTTCTTGCAATTGCAAAAAACAAAAGTTATTACAATATTGGCGTTGAGGGCGCTTTTAATGACGAGACTTTAGTATTCAAAAAACGCAACTTAATTTCGGACTTTCGACACTCTATTTCAGTGGTATTATTATTCACGAATTATGTTTTTAAATACATATTATAATGCCTATGCAAATATATATTTAAAATGTGTTTTCCTGCCAACTAAGCCGTGTACTGTAACTCCAGTTCAACTTGTAATGAACAGGACAGTTTCAACTTCAAGCTGACAAAAAAATAAAAATTAAAGTTTTCATGGATCCATCATTCTCGGCTATCACTGTAACAGAGAGACCATCCTTGATCCCTGGGTATTAACTAAATTGGGTATTGTGAAAACTAAATAAGTTTAGTTTCGATTTGGTGGATTTATTAAAAATAAAACACAGATGAACGATTTTGGAACTTCCCTGAGCTTGGAACAGAACAAGGACGGACAAAGCGCCGCGCAGACGACAAATAGCTTTTTAACCCTAACATCATTATGATACACCCTTTGAGCGGTTTACGAATCCCAAAGACATTTACAAATCTCTTACAAAATATATCAACCCACAGTTGTTATGAATACGTCTGCCGCCATTCTACCTATTGTTTACTTTTTAGTTTACCTATTTGTCCGAAACGAACGACTTCGTGAAGAATTAATCCCATTAAACTCTGCTTAGGGACGCCATTTCGTGAACAATGCATGCACTTTTGTTGAACGTTGAATATTACTTTCTTGATTGTAGGTCAGAAGTTCCGGTATGGTACCACCTTTGGTCATAGCACCCTGAACGCGAGAAGAATACGACGCGAATCCAATCTCTTATCTGCCACTATGTAACCATGACAACGGTTGCCATCTTACAAAGATTCCGTCCATTTATAAAACTCAAACTACTTCCATTGAATATATTTACTTCTCCAAGAGTGCAGTTTATTTGTTGTGTTTGGTTTCAATGCAGCTAGAATAAAATACAAGAAACACAGTATATTATTTTTTATTTTTTTTCAAGCGCCCTCATGGGCTAGTTCTCCCCCGTGACGAACCGTACTAGTATTTCCACGTTGTAAAAGCATTTGCATTTGTGTCGTTCTGTTTAGTAGCACGTGCAGACCATATTGCTATTTTTGGTGGATAAACATCATAATAAAGTCATGGCAAGGAAAAACGATTTATCATATGTGGTCACGAACTTGAATGTGGACGTCATAACAGTCGCCATGGCAACTAAAATGTACTACTCATAATTTCAATGCAGTTGTTGGAAGTGAAACACGTTGCATTTCACGATGTAACTAAGATAGGCTAAAGCGCCACAGACGTCGTGCAGTGTGAATTTTTCGTAAACAATGTATTTTACACGCGTTGTGTGTGTTGCATGAGATTCATATCAAACACAACGCAGTACGATGACCGTGGAATTACTCTACTACTCAAAGTATATGAACGAAATGTGATGTATTTCGTCAGGTTGATGTAAACAAATTTGCCAGACTGCATTTGTTGTTAATATTTTAATTATTTTTTTTTGTTATTGTGTTATTTTTGTATTACATGTACATGTTTTTGTATGTGTATTTTTGTATTATTTTTTTTTCTTTTTTCAAATAAAATATCTTACCGTACTAAGTTGTATTTTATCTTATCCCACTCCAACCACCCATGTTCCGACTACTCTCTTCAGATCATATCATATCTAATTTTATCTTATCCCCACTCAACCCACCCATGTGTCGAACCACCACGATCAGTTCCTTTATATCCTATCATAGTCTGAGGTTTTATCTCACCAGTCAACACAACTATCCGTCTCTAGGACAAGATACCATAAACAGACTTTCATGGAATGTGCAAGGTTTGAAATATAAACTTTTAAGCGTCAATTTTACTGATTAGATTTGGAATATAACGTCTCAGTTCTATTAGGAATTTGGCGAGAGAGTAATAATACCCATTTGCAAACAAATCTTTCCCTTGGTTTAAAGTGTCCAGTACATGGCGTAAGAAACAACCTTCATTTTGCAGTTTTGCAGTGGATGTCTGTACTCTAGTTTGTAACACGTGTTTTTATAGTTATTCGCATAAAGTGTCATTCTCCAAGATTGTATATTGTTATTTTTGAGAACAGTGCTTTTAACGTTGACAAGGGTAATTTGTTTAGTGGTACGTACGTCACCACGGAACACGTTTATTTTATAATTACTTGGAAAGAAATAATGGAATTAAGTTATTTGAAAATGATCCTATCGGCATCATATTAACATCGTCATCTACCCTGGTATGACAATGAATGCAGTTTTAATACTCAAGGCCATAAAATATAGTCTATTGAGGTATTTCCGCAATACTCATGATTTGGTGTTTATAGAAACAAATTGTGGTTTCAGCTTTGACCTCTTGAACGGACCAATCACAGATGAAGATATCGTGGAGAGAGTACGTAATGTCAAATGTCAATCTCCACGCAAGATGGCGCTTCTTCAAATCACCTCTGCCACATCTTGATTGTGTATTTATGCAAATCAAGGGGCATTGGTAGGGTCAAATCCGAACTATATTTAAATATAGCGGAGTTCGCGGGAACTTTAAAACGTATTCTTAATGAATACAATTCTGACGTAGAATAAACCATAGCAGATGGAAGTTATGGAAAGTGTATGGGAAGAGAAAGATTTAATAGTTTCCTCGCCAACTGGGTAAGGGCTGCCGTTTGAATAACCTAACACCTGCGTATTGATATGTGGCAAATCATAGCGAGAAAAGTCATGTGTGGCAGAAGTGATAGCCTGTCTGCGCTAAGAACTCTGGGATGGAGAGTGGTCAAATGTGGCAAAGCACACGGTCCCGACGGTATCTTGGGTGATTTTTTCATATCATCTAATTATTATCAAGTAAAAGGATGTTTGAAAGTGTAATTTTCTTTGGTCAAAGGAGTTGTACCAATTTATAAAAGAAAAGGTTGTTCTAACACACCATGCAATTATAGATGAATTAATCTTCTGATTATTTTTATTATATTTTTTAATTTGGGCCCCTTGCCCCAGTCGGAGCATAGGCTACCGATGATCATTCTCCACTGCCTTCCTTCTCAGGTCGTGCCAGCTGTTACTAATGCTCCTCATCTCCGCCTCAGCGTCCCTTCTCCAGCTGTTCTTAGGCCTTCCTCTCTTTCGCTTGCCTTGAGGGTTCCAGGTCAGGGCCTGCTGCGTGATGCTCGTTTGTGGCTTTCTGAGAGTGTGTCCTATCTAGGACCATTTTCTCTTGAGGATCTGTCTTTCCACCGGTTCTTGTCCTGCTCTTTCCCACATCTCCAGGTTGCTGATCTTGTCTGACCACTTGATCTTAAACATTTTTAGTAAACTGTTACAGTGAATGATCGGTTTCTTCATTTGGCGAGGTACTGGGTAAAGTGCAGCCGGGTTTCCAGAGGGAACACTCCACAGAGGATAGTACATAATTCAAAAATGCTTGACAAAGAAAAAGGTAAATTTTATTGCGCCTTCATTGATTTGCTAAAGCGTTTGATAAAATCGAACATCAAAAACTGTGGCACGTGCTTTTAAAAGGAAGAGTTGAGGGTAAAATACCCAAGATGCTTGATAATATATACAAATATGTAAAAATAAAATACTGATATTTTTATTGAATATTTTGAATGCCGATTGGCATAAGTCAGGGAACTGAAAACAAAAATATATGTTGAGTTTGTTTTTTGTTTTCAGTTCTCAATTTTAATGAATTGCCACAAATGTTATAAAGCACAGGTCAGCCTGCACCTTAATTGAGACGATGCAGACTTGCAGACGATGTTATATTTTCATATATTATATTGTGCCAAAATTGAAACAGAATGCATTTTATATGCAAACAACAGAGACATTCTATATTCAACAGCCAAATCCTGTATATATGGATTCCAAGATATGACAAACTATACTAAATTCATACAAATAATGAGTAATAAGGACACTTCACTAATCAAAGAAACCATAAAGAACATTGAACAGTGTTACAACATAAGGAATATATTACCGGTATAAATAAACAACATATGCCATATTCTTACATATTGTAAATTGTCTTACTATTCACGGATAGTGTTATGTCCGCTCAACTATGTAAAAACTTTATTAAATTGTTAGCCCCCCCCCAATTAATTTCATTATTTTACGGTATATATTAATAAAGAATTCTATTCTATTCTATTCTATTCTATTCTATTCTATTCTATTCTATTCTATTCTATTCTATTCTATTCTATTCTATTCTATTCTATTCTATTCTACTCTATACGTTAACAGCGACTGCTAAATGCAGTCTTATAAAAAATAAAAAAAATGGTAAATTGGCGTAAATAAGGATAAAATGGAGAGGTGGTTGAATATCTGGGTATTCTTTTCTCTTGTCGGATTAAATAGTGTAGCGCCACACATACATTAATATAAATCATGGTAATGCAATCCAGTGGAGGGAGACACTACAACCTAATACTAATACAACCAACATTTTGCCGAAAAATAGGCTGGTGACCCAAAATGTAATAACTACACAGACCAGAAGTACAATTTATTACAAAAATAGATAAATTCTGGGTATTTTTACCCACTCAATATAATACTTCTATATAGCTTAGATACAAGTGATTGTGTCACGTGACACTCTTGCAATTACAATACGATGAGGAAATAATTGATTATTATTCAAACTTTGGTTGTCAGGTTGGTCAACACGATGAAAGAGCCAACCGTTAAAACGACACAGGTAGCATTATTAAATAGATCAACCGTTGGGCGTGCCCAACTCACTTGAGATACCATGAAAGTATGCATTCGACTGTAGTGCAAATTTCTTTGAATGCACCCTATCAAATTAAATCGCGATGACCGTCAGCCTGAGTGTCATGTCATCAATTTGTTTTCACGTATCTGTTGATCGACTTATTTAGCTGATTACTAGTGAATGGATGTGTTATATCTGTCATCGTTTAGACTCATGCGAGGTCCTGGACGGATCTTGACTCAGTGATTTGGAACTAATTACGATATAACCGTCGCTATCCGGACTACTATTTCTGACAGTTGGTATTCGCAGTTACTAATATAGTGAACGATTAATCAAAAGATATGACGTGTGATTGGCTGTATGATTGAAGGTTACGCCCTAGAGTCTTTAAACTGCTTTGTAATTGGTTAAGGTTTTGAAAGTGAATAAAGAGTTTTAGTTGGACTTGGTGAAAACATCACGAGAGACGCAGTCTAGGAGAGTCTTGGGTCAGCCTTGCGATAGTCTTGGGGATTTTTCCCCAGGGCGCTGTGTCTTATAGAGTGCTCGACTGACCGACTAAGACGAGAGTTGATACGTATTTCGTTGTGTGTGTCTATTTGACTGTAAAGCTTAAATGACTTTCCTGATCCCGCACCTCAAGCAGACAAGATAGAGAGACAAGACGAGATTCTCCCCTTACACGTGTGGAGAACCCCGAGGAGAAGATTTTCCCCCTGATAGTTATATGTTTTTCAGACGTGTTCTTGAGAAACGCGACAACAATGGTCACTGTCATTGAACAAACACGGGATGAGAACAAACCAGCAGATCTAATGATGATATCCAGTTGTATTTATTTCAATGATAAATCAGAAACAGATGCAGTTTGGTGGGAGAACTTTTTAACAAACCCAGCCGCGTGCTATATACTAGTAGTACATCGTCTCTATACGTAACGCCCTCTAGCGACAGAGGGGTTGTATGACGTCAACGGGTGAAGGGAATGCCATTCATATCACCGATAACGTTTTGATCTGTAATCATCCGCCATTTCACCTATTTACGTCACTTTTGCGTCACAAAGTAAATGATGACTGAATTACTAATTTTACACACTAAAAAGAAACTACGCCAGAAAATAATTTTAAGGGTGAACCTGAAATTTAGCGAAGCGATATGTATACGTGGATGGTCATTGGTTGGTTCATGACGCTGTGAGCGATTTCATCAAATGAATAGTTATTTCACAATGGAAATATATGGCGTAAAAATTAATTTCAGTAACAGGCAAATGTAAGTAATAGTTACAGCAATTGTAGCCGAAGCGCTCTCATTTTGAGAACCCACTAATTAGTTGTCATGACAACTATGTTTGCAACAATGCAATATTCGGTTTCAACTTGGTTTCTTGTTCTCTGTAAGTTCAAAAAATGCGAATAAAAATGGCTAAAATACAAACTAAATGGGGAATGATCGCGAAAACAAACAAACATTATTTCGCATTTTGATACTTTTAGAGTCATTTTCAAATTTTCTTTTCGAAAAAGAAGACGAGCATAGTTTCAACGTAACAGTTCTCACAATGATGTTATTCACGCTGCTAAAACCAGAGAATAATTCAATATCAACACAACATCCGAGTCATTAATATCAGAGGAGAATATGAATAACATGCATTACGGTAAATAACTTATTGCATTTGTTGCTAGTCCATACAATGCAATACACGTCACATTAACATCACATTAACCGTAGACCTTAGAAAACCGTAAGGTCTATGCATTAACCTTCCCAGCACCAGGATCGACACACTAAGTCATGTTCGATGCGGGTTCCATGCGACATGTACAACGCGAGTAAAAATACATTGTTTATGCGAAATTCGCTCTGCTCATCGACTTCTAGACTGACATAGTCATATTGTTTAATATTATAATCCCTTTTAAGAACATTGTATTATATCTCGCGTAATTTCGCAGCGAACCAACATTTGATTTTTTTAGAAAATGCTATGGCTGGGCCAGTCTAGACGATTTACTTCACTCGTGAGAAGCGTATGTCGGCAGTACTTCAAGGCCCTGGAAAGCAAACATCGAGGCATCATGGGAGACCAAACTACTACAAGATAATAAAATCGTATAACAGGCTATACACTAATGCAATGGACTTTAGTTCTATGGCCAACGCAACGTAAACATCGTTCGGGCTATGCTGGCACGGAGCCAATGAGGTACAGTTGTTATCAGCGAAACAAGCCAGATCCCCTAGACGAAATGCATGCTAAATCTAGCAGCACAAACTCACGCTCTTATTTTGCAAAATATATTTGACGTTATATCGCGACTTGATTATAAACTGACGAGAGTGAAAACAAACATGTTGAATCTAGAGAACAATTTTTTATAGTTCTCGATTTAATTGTTCTCCCGCGATAGCTTAGCGACGGATGGTGGCGCTATCATCGTAAAACCAGTGCAATGTACGTGAGATAATGCTATTTTAAGTTCAAATACAAATCGATACGGGGACGCAGTTGTAGTGCTAGTAAATCACAGTTTCCGTGCCGAACAACAGATAGATATCCTTTAGGTGGACACGAATAACCCAAAACGGGCAAGGAGCCAAGTTTTAAATGACCAAATGCCTGCAAACACAATAGACTGGCCCGGACAAGTAATCGGAATGCTACACAGAACACGTACTACACGCAGAGAAAAAAAGACCAATCTTATCGGCATTTCACTCATTGGGTCGTTGCTCAGCTCAAAGATTGTAATCTCCGCCATTCTTTGTGAGTTGTGGATGGTGAAATAGCTGAATTACGCGTAACCGCTCGGTACATCGCCCCTAGTAACGCTACCATTCCAACAACGCACTTAAAAAATAGTGAATAAATAAGCCAGCTCAACACGCAGTGACGCATGAATATCGGCGTCCCCCGGATTCAACGAAACTGAGGGGCTGGCCTTGTGGTTGCGAGGGACGCTAAACGCGTAGAACGTGCCAGCACTGAGCCTGTTGTATACACATAGGAGTTCGTGAAAAGCCGACGGGGGAGAACACTAAAGAGGGTTTCACCACAAGGTTGTACCCTAACAGGTAAGGCGATATATCTGTCATGTTTTATAGAATAGGTATATTATCGTAGAATTAGAATAAAAAAGGTGTAAAGTTGCTGAAGCTGGGATGTCGTGGACGTGTCCTACTTTCCGTGCTACTATACACTAGGGCAAATGAGCATAAAAGGAACCTACGGCACTTGCGTTATTTTAAAGCGAAACCACTCACACATACACCCATACATAAACCATGGCACGCCTATGCTTATATGGAGGACATGTTACCGCTGGCTACTACACTAGTACCTATAGTCCTAAGTAGTATTTTTCGATTGGAAATATTTAAAATATAATACATAGCGAAAGCATACAACAATTGTTATTATTATAAGGTTTGACGTACATGTATTCCATTTACAATTACTACTGTTTCGAAATAACATTCTCGTGTACTTTGGACGGGGTATTGGACAGCACGGACTGTTTGTGATATAAAATAACTCTTTGACCTCTTTTTTTTTTTACTACGAAGTGTTCTCTAGTGGCATTTGCATGTAACCTTTGACCCGAGTCCTAGTATTATCACAATACCTTGTTGATTTGGATCATCAATAACATGAACAATGGCGACCCTTTGTGACCACGAGAGGCGGACTCCTTTTTTTGTGCAAAGAAATATGCCATTATCGATTAAGTCCCATTCAGAGTCGGATTAAGCCATTAGCCAGAGGACTTCCTGTCATGTTTATTGCATTGTGCCACCTGCCCGGTTTAACAGTATTGAAATAATAAAACCGATCACAATCTGTACACATCCACTTGACTTGGCACAATCAGTATATTATCACCAATTAAACTTACATCGACATGTGAATTTATAATTAGTAGTCGAGTTCAAAACACAAACCAAATCAAATTTAATTACCTACACACTCATATAAATGAAACGATTAAATATTTGTTAATTTTTAAGTTTTGGAATTATTCTAACAAAATAAGAAAATGAATGGTATTTATGCTTAATCACGTATCAAGAAGAAATTAATTTCTCGCGTGATTACTGTAAAGTTTAAGGTTGGATCATTATTTCAGATGAGGTGGATATTATTCATTCGGTTACGGTTGTTTTTAAAAAGACGCGCGCATATCAGTGTGTTTAGTTTGTTGTTGGATATAGCCGAAACTGATTACAATGTGATGTAGTTAAAATCGTTCGTGTGTTATATAGTTTTTTCAAACTAGTAATCAAATTGACTATAACCTAGCAACACCGGCACAAATAATAGTCGATCGGTCAACTAAATCGTAAATATTTATTGCGGACTATTATTGTATCACCTCTGAGACACGTTTATTACACTGAATGGTAATTAATAATGCGTAAAATAAACATAATATAAATTTATAATACATGTCAACATCCGGGAACTCACAAGTCTGGTCCGGAATCCACAGGCAGTCCTGGTATATAGTAAAACACACACATATATATCGTTTGTAATTAGGTCACGTATTCGCAATTTTGTACGGTTTTATCACAATCATAACACCGGGTAATAACAATATTTAAAGATAATCAAACAACCATTTGCGTATGAAATATTGGAAGTCAGTATACCACGAATGTTTAGTCATTTCGTTACTAATATAGTCCGTATTTTTCATATTATAGAACTGTGCAGAGATGTCTTTATCCTGGAGACGTGATTTCGGCGCGGATGCCAGTATATTACGAGGGGAGCGAGTTTCTTTTCCGTTCGACTTGCCGTCAACGACGGTGCACGGAACACTAGAGCACCTCGTTATACCGTATTTCGGGGGAACAGCTGGCGAGAAACAGGCGATTATATTCGGAGACAGAACACTGACTTTTACTGAATTGAATGCACAGGCAAATGCATTGGCCAGGTCGTTACGGAAACGTCTTGGTTACGGGAAACACAGAAACCCAACATGTATCGGGTTGCATATGGGTCCGAGCGATAGCGTTATTGTAGCTATCTTCGCAGTCCTGAAATTAGGAGCAGCTTACCTCCCTCTTGATCCGAAATATCCGAGTAAAAGGTTGAAGCGAATGGTGGAGACATCGAAACCGCTATGTGTTATCACAGATGACGAGAATTGTGTGGAGATGGGGAGAATCGTGCAACAAATACAGAGTGAAAAACGACCGGATTTGTTTAAATTTGACGACCTATCAGGGAAGCAAGCTATCAGGCTATACGACTATAGATTAGATGAAAGCGATTTACTGACGGACACTTCATTTAACCGCGACTCGCCGCCGGCCTGCATTCTGTACACATCTGGTTCAACTGGACTTCCCAAAGGAGTTATAATCTCCCATAAAGCTATTTTACATCGCGTTTCCGCGCTCTGGAGCTGCTTCTCTCTCACCAGTGAAGACGTGGGATGCTTCAAGTCATCGCTTAGCTTTGTCGATTCTATCTCGGAAATATTCGGTTTCACGTTGCATGGCAATCCCATTGTGGTTGCACCTTATTGTATAACATCGACGCCAAAGCACTTCCTCGATCTCCTTGACAACAGTGACGTCACGTGGTTGATGTTGGTACCGACACTCTTGGATGAGATCCTATGTGTCTTAGAAAAACGTTCATCTGACAGTAGCAGCGACAGTGACAGTGACAACGACAGCGACGGCGACAGCAAGAGTGGAACTAATACATTGCAAAAAATCAAATACTGGGTTTCAACAGGTGAAGACCTTTCAATCCAACTTGCTCAGAGATTTTTTGATATTTTCCCAGAACAAAGTTTGTGTAATATTTGGGGTGCCACAGAGCTCACCGGGGATGTGACACATTCTGAATACAAGTTAAAAGACATGGACGACGTGAGAAAACTTGGGAAAATGCCCATCGGTGCCCCAATACAAAATACGAACATCTATATATTGGATGAGAATATGCAACTTGTTGCACTTAACGAACGCGGAATAGCCTATGTGAGTGGACCAAATATTAGCGATGGGTATCTGAACGATACAGGAACAAACAGTATTGAAACACGACACACTGTTTATGACGCCTATTTTGACCCAAATAAGGCTAAAGCAGATACTAAACGATTCTTACCAAATACCTTTGACTACCACCCTCAGCACCAGACGCTCTACAACACCGGTGATTACTTACGCGCTGTTAGAGGAGCAACCGGGGAGATACAGCTTGTGTTTGAGGGACGCATGGATTCCCAGGTCAAAGTTCGTGGCTTCAGGATCGACCTAAGTGAAATTGATGCTGCTGTCTATGAGATACCGGGCGTGATGCGCGCGCATACGTTCTGTCACACAGGGGATGATAATAAGAAGACATGCGTGTCTTATTTCAAAGCACGTGACTTCAGTCCAGCATGCGATGTTGATATAGTAACAGAACATCTGAAAATGACATTGCCATCATTCACTATCCCGACTGGAATTGTTCCTGTAGACGAATTTCCACTTCTACCAAATGGTATGTGTTTACACAATCAATTCCCCCTCCAAGTTATCTATAATTGTAACTGAGTGGTTGAAAAAAAGATACTACATAATTGCATAGCACGTATATGTACCAACTTCAACCAGTCACCAGTTTTCAGACAGGTAACCTCTTGCCCACAGTTCAAATTCATAGCCCAATTTATTTTAGCTGTTTTGGTGTTCACCTTTCGTAATAAGTGAAATTGACACAAAGTAGTTTGCTATATTATTTTGAATGGCATCCCCTAGAGAGGAACAACTACTGGGTAGACATCTGTCTATGAGCTTCTGTATTATCGCTCATGAACACGATAATTAGATACTTATTCTTTCAGAAAGTTATATAAACCATTTCAGGTACCCAATGTACAGCTAGATAAATATCAGTGATATATTAATGATATTGTTATACTTCTTTGCATACAGGAAAGGTGGATCCTGCTGCACTTCATGTGGAATATAAAGAATCTTTGATGACTCCAGAAGAAAGGGAGAAAGAGAGAGAAGAGAAACAAAGACGTGAAGAGGAAGAGATCCAGAGGCAAAAGGATGAACTCAAACGAATTGAGGAAGAAAGAAAGGAGAGGCAAGAAGAGCTGGCAAGACAAGCTGAAGAAAGGAGGCGAGAGCAAGAAGAAATGATGAAGAAAGCTCAAGAAGAATTTGAGAGGAAACAGGAGGAAAAGGAAAAACAATTACGTGAGGAGCAAGAACAACTGAGACAAGAGCGGGAGATGTTAGCAAAAAAAGAGGAGGAAGCTTTAGCAGAAAAGGAAAATACACCAGAACATGAATCAAGTAATGAAAGTGAAAATGAAGAAGAAAAGTCTTCTTCTGATGAAGACAAAAAAGAAGAAGAAAAGGAAATAGACGAAGATGAAGAACTTGGATCAGATGATGAAGTTGTTTTGACTCCCACAACAATGACAGATGGATTGACTAAATTTGCAGTCATAAAACTTACTTCAGCACATGAACAAGAAGAAGGCGAAAAAGCAAAACTTGTAACAGCACGCTCAATTGAATCTGACACTAAAGATACAGAAGAACAGACAACTGAAGATAAAAATGATGTAGGAGTAAAGAAACCAGAAGAAGAAAGTGAAAACACAGTAGAGGAAGAAACAAAACCAGTAGATGAACTTACAATTTCAGAGGAAAATTCAGATGTGGACAATAGTAAAAACAATGATCCACCAACTCCACCAAACTCACCACTGGAAAACAAAGAATTTCCATTTAGCGATGACAAAATAGAAGAAACAAAGAAGGATGAACCAATGGCAGCTGAGCAGGCAACTCCTGAAAGCAAAGAAGAGTCTGTGAGAGAGGAAAATGAAGATTTGAAAGTGAGGAGACAGTTATTTGCCAATGATGAGGACCAACCAATTGCCATTGAGAATGGTGAAACCCAGGCAGTTAATCACGCCACAAATGAAGAGATTGTAGGCGAAGAGAAAGATGTTATAAAGACAAATGAAGACCAGATTGTTAAAGAAAATGGAGAGATAGCAGAAGTCAAAGTCCTTGATGAAAATGGCAATGATGATGAGAAGAAAATAGCAGAGGAACATATAGAAGAGCAACAGAAAGAAACTAACAAAGAAAATGAAGATGGTGCAGACAATGAAATTGACAGGGATGTGCAAGCGGAGGAAATAGAACCAGAAGAAATAATAGAGCCATCAGAAAATGAACTTCTAATCATAGATGTAATCTCTGAAGTACTGGGATTATCAAAAGAGGAAATCAGTATGGAGAATGACTTTTTCTTACTAGGTGGCAATTCGTGTAAGTATGTGAATTTATATCTAACTTGTACTCAACAGACATAAAACAAAGAAATGCACATTTCTTACAAAACAGGGGCTATGTGAATATACATATTGTGTTTGTATCATCCCATTTAAGAAATGTCAGGCCATTCTACTACAGTGAGATAGGTAATAGTTTGATTAGTACAGAGTCTTCCTCGTATTGAGAGGAAGACATGATAGATCTATTCAGCACCAGTTCCTGACTATTTCGGACCAGTGAATGTCCCACATTCTATTTCGGACCAGTGGAGATACTTATCTGTTCTGAATCAATTGATTTCACACTCCTTTATACTCAACCGGGTGATGACATCCAACTCGATTTAGAGCAAATGCATCTGTAATAGAAGAAGATGACTTCCAAATACTTTTGCAGATAATTTTTTCTGCACTTAATTAATTCATCCACAGACTATTGCATGCTAAGAAACTGTATTGTAATGCTCCGCAGTACAAAAAACTGATGCACACATCCCTTAGTATCCTGTGTTTTAAGTGCTAGAAGCTTAGTGCATTCAAAGCTGATGTTCCTCTATTGTCTCACATTAACATGTACTGTTGTATTGTTTACAGTAAACGCCATCTTGGCTATCAACAAACTACAAGATGGTGGTCTACTTATGAAGATTGAAGACTTTTTCCAAGCACAACATCTTGGTGATCTGCTGGATATAAACTACGATGTTACCAATGACGACTTTGATATTCCTGAATATGAAGCTGTATCACTTCACGAATCAACTGTTAAAGAATTAGAGATCGGTTGTCAGTTGGCCGTTGAAGGATTTGTACAAAAGGAACCCTTAACAGTAGCTATGGACATTCCAGTAGAAGAGAAGAAATCCTACCTGGATACTGGCATGAAAATGGTAGCTATTGATGGGAAAGACTATTCCTTCCTGATAAGGAAGAAAGAAACACACCAGGTGGTTGGCATGGTAATTAACATGGATTTTAGTGAGCGTAACCTTGACGATGCAGAAGTACAACAAATTCCATCATCCCAGCTGAAAGCATTTTCTCAGTATAGCACTGATGTCGAAAAGTGGGCCAAAGATGAACTGGGTGTAACAGACAGTAAGCAGTGGTTGGTTCAATTAGTGACTGTGATATCTGAGAACATGGACGTTCATTTGAAGGCTAGTCTGCTGAAACTAATGCAGCTTGGTAAGTATTTGGAACTAGTTTTAGATGTGAAAATCATGAATGAATTACATTTTTTGTAAAAGTAATATTTGCTTTGCGTCAGTCTCCCATAAATGACATTTGTATATTATGGAAACAACTTTCTAGAATCTTAATCCACACATTGAATAATAAGATTGTTTTTGTATTCATTATGTTCTCATCCAACATCACTTCTTGTATACCATAATGTCCATATATCTTTCTTTACTGACTATGCACTTGTTTTGATTTTTTTTATTATTTACCAGTCAATGTCCAGGAATATACAAGAATAACTCATAATGAAATGTATTCCACATTAACACCAATAATATTTACTGATTACAAATGGAAAATATCCCCCAACAAATAATTTGATAGAATCTCTAAAATTGACTTGAATTTTGAGTATGTAACTGTAATCACAAAATATGCATTGTGTTCAACAACTCACATATGAACTATAACTAATATAATATTACTTTTAAGTACTGTATTAGAAACTCTTGGAGGGGGCAGCTATGCAAAATATTTGTTTTCCTTCACTTAGTGTTGAGTTTTTTTTTCAATAATGAAATAGCTGTAATATTTTTCCTCAAATCAATAGGCAATTTTTTTGTTCTGTCATCACCCCCCAAAACTTTCTAATAGCCCATCCCTAAATACAGTATATGCATTCATTTCTACAACATGTATGGATTGCACTATGTATTTATTTATGCTAAGTAATGATTTTTATTTTACAGAAACACTAAAAGTTGCAAAGCAGAAGAATTTTGTAGGAGCATGTGGCATATATACCCACCCATTAGCCACCAGCGTAGCGACTGCAGTCGGATTGGAAACCAACAAACTATTTGACCCCATAAAAGATTACACATACGATGGAGAGAAGTACTTTGACAAGATTGAGCCTCAAGATACAAGATTCTGTGTCATGTCCAAAAAAGTCTGAAGAGCGCTTGAAAAAACTGATTTTATGAGTATAATTAAATATTTGTATGCCGGGTGAGGTTACACTTCATATATATATATATATATATATATATATATATATATATATATATATATATATATATATATATATATATATATATATATATATATATATATATATATAAATATTGTAATATTTCTAGGCAAATCATCTCATTCATATGTTGACATGACAACGGATGACTTTTAGCTATTTTTGTGTGTTTACCAAAATAAATATAGCCAATATGCAAACTGTATTTAAGAACCGGAAGTAGTAGCAGGTCATTGTCACCTGCTACCCTGAGGTAGACATGCTAGCCAACACATGGAGTGACCTGAGCTGCTTGCCAACAACAGTGTCATAGTGACCTGATGTTGGACCATAGTAATCTCCTGACTAACCCAACGTCATACATTGTAGAGACCTGCTGTTGGCTGGCACTGGTTCATAGTGACCTAATGCTACTGGGTTGTAGCTACCTGCTAGCTGTTACAGGGGGATATTAATATACATCTAATTTGACTCGGATAAACTTTGTTTAAATATACCCTGTATAGTTTAGTGTATATATAATGACAGCAGATCTGAACCAGTTAAACCTGTATGTATCTTACATATTAAATCATATTCTTCATTATTAATATTATGGGATGAAATTACACATTATTACATTTTTTTAATATGTTTGTAAATAACAAATAAGCTTTAACATTATATCTATTTAAACACAGTTGAATATTTTCCTGCGATGATTGATAGAGGGCAGTGTTCACACACCGTTCATTGTTTGATGTGATCAATCATGTCAGCACTATATAAATTGCTATTTATTGTGCAAAATGTAAATTAATAGAAAGAATATAAAATTATCGAATACAAATTATTGGAGACGCTTTATTTTTGTGATAAAAATTGGTGCTAAAATTTGAATATAATTTGATGGGATGTAAATATGAACAAGGAATATTTGAATAATTTAAACTAATTTGTGATAAAATAATTTTGAATCATGTGGATTGGAAAGTGAATTTTCCAGTTTACCACATGATTGTAAATTTAACCGCACAGTTTTCAAGTTCGATCTGGGTTCAAAGTGAAAAACTGTGCGAGTAAAATAAAAAAAAGTTTTAGCTTAACACGTGTGCTGCATTGCACGATGACTTTTATAATAGTGCTTTAACAATTTTCAAAAAATTCGAAAAAAAGAAAGTAAAGTTTTAGTATAATCAAGATTTGAAAAAAGGTGAGTGAAACATAATCAGAGTGAAAACAAAGAGGCCTGTATTTTCACAAAATACATGCTTTCATGCTTTGCTTAATTATTGCATTGTGTTATAAATTGCGAAATTTCAAAAGACATTTTGATTTTTGAAAATGTAATTTTCACTAGCAGTTTGTTTAAATTACTCAGCAAGAGATATTTATTAAAAATAATTGTGCAAATTCTTTTGTTTGTTTTTAAATATTAATTGCAAGTTAATTTGTGTCCAGGCAAATTTGCAAATTCTTGAACAAGTTTGAAATTGGACAGGTATTAAATACATAAAATAAACAGTAACTTTTAAGTAATTTCCTCTAATGTTTTTATGATATAATCAGGTTATAGAGATGATAGTAGTTGCGCCATAAATAGATTTCCTCACACCCTACTGTGCTCTTCTAGCAACAAGCTCTGATCACTGATCTACACAACACAGTTGTTTCTGTGTGGGCATCTATTGTGGCAAAAATTAACTATCTTTTCTATATAGAACTCGTATGGTACATGTGTAGCCCCTTAAAAGACGACTGTTCATAGTGTCATTATTAACCTGCAAGGGTCTATATATTAATTTTTGCAGAGATTTGCTCAAATTTAAAGTTATTAATATGATCTTCACAGAAATATTTTCACTACTACCTACACAAAACACATTAGGTACAGATTTCTAATTCCTTCAAACAATAATTCTAATCTTTTTAACTAATAAACTTTGGGAATGTCAGTCAAATTTTGTGCTAAATAAAGGGTTTTTATGTGTTTGATGTAGAGCTAGTATTGGTTTCACTTGATACTTATCTTACAGAGAGATTTGTTCAATATTTTTGGGGTGGTACTTTTTTGGAGTCTGATAAAATTTGTTTATCTACATTGTGATAAGTGATAAAAAAAACAGAATTCATTATATGCCTTCATTTTCACACATATTTAATACTTAATTGATTTGAGAGATGGCTCGGCATCATGTATATGGATTCTATGTACAGGATTCTAACACATGCTGTGTAACAAATGTCACACTTTTAAAGACACAACATGGACGAGAATGTGTAATTTTGATTATATTGTTTACTGGTAGTTTTGCATATTGAGGAACACAAGGTATTATGATTATCATTAACTATATAAAAAATGTTGTCCAGGACACAACTTGGTATTCGATTTGTCCGTGAATAATGTACAACTCTAACATGTATGAATGTGCATTGAATGCTTTGGTCATACAATAGCAATCATCAAACCAATCTGATTAAAATCCGATGTAGGTATGAGGCTCCAATTTAATTTTTTGTTTTTGTTTTGTTATAACCCTTTATAATTATTTGTATTTTAGTTTGAATATGTCGATTTTGTTGGTTTTTCTTGCCGTTAATCACTTCTTAGAAAATTGTGTCCCACTCGCCTCCAACTACGTTAATAATGTAATATAAAGGGTTATAAAAAAAAAAATATTAAAAAAAAAATTAAAAAAAATTGGAGCCTCATACCTACATCGGATTTTAATCAGATTGTCATCATACATGCATATGTAGTGTTTTGAATTTCTCATCAAATATATTTTTGTTTGTGATAAAACATGTTTTCATCATTAAAAATTGTCATACACACATCAACAGTTGCAAATTTCTGATGGATTATGTCACTGATGAATAATTACAACTGTTTCAAAGGGTAAAACTTTGAGGGACGGCAACACAAACAATATGCAGCTGGAATAAGGGTATTATTCTTTTGGAACAAGGACAGAATTTGTCAGCATCAAGTCAGACAAATGATCCTGAATGTGAATTACAACTGCAAAGCCAGACATAGCTTGACAAGGTGGCGTAGGT
Organism: Saccoglossus kowalevskii; assembly: GCF_978046115.1. Classification (NCBI taxonomy): domain Eukaryota; kingdom Metazoa; phylum Hemichordata; class Enteropneusta; family Harrimaniidae; genus Saccoglossus; species Saccoglossus kowalevskii. The sequence goes on from NC_140657.1 coordinate 24,644,327, forward strand.
GGCGCCACCTACACCAACTTGTCAGGCTAAGCCAGACATAGACATTCTTAAAATCAACACAGTCATCTTGTATTAAATAACTATGTATTGTAAACCCATGACACTGTTGTGTACATGCTCATTTGTGTATCTCAATAAAAAACATATTCAATCCAACCCAGCTTCAGTATAATGAATTTACTCATGAAAAAATATCACTTTAATTCTGTTTTAGCTTTTTTTTTTTATTTGGAAAAGTTCAGAGTAAAATCAAATATGTTTTTCAGGACATTAATGTTGGAAATGTGTTTGGGCAAACATACTACCAGTACTGTATATGCATTATTTATTCACTGGGTTTTAATTTTGCTTTTTTCGCTGATAAGTAAAATCCGCTAAATTGAATCTATGTGAACATGCAAAATAACAATAAATCACATTGTTTCCTTGACAAATTCATGAAATTAACACACAGTGAATATGCTCAAAACATCAAAATAGTGAAATTAAATATCAGTGAAAATAAATGGTTTTACAGTATGGTTGATAAAAATCAGCTAAGAGTTAGTTTTCGCAGTAATACAGACAGTTTTATTAGGGCATAATTTTTTGTGAAAATGAAGTGCAAGTTCAAGATCATTGTGAAAAGAGCATTGTTTTATTCAAATGTTAGTTTCTTATATACAATGTAGCAATACAAGGATTCAATATGAATCTAGCCTTGGCATCCACATTTAAGGCTGGAATATGAATCTGATATGACAGTGAATCCAAGGCTAGGAACTGAATCTGAAACTGATGCTGGAAACTGAATGTGAATACAAGACTAGAAACTGAATCTGAAGCTGATGCTGGTAACTGAAGGTGAATACAAGACTAGAAACTGAATCTGAAGCTGATGCTGATGCTGGTAACTGAAGGTGAATCCAATACTGGAAACTGAATAAGAATCCACAACTGTAAACTGAATACTGTAGAATACTTTATTATCGCTTGGAATTTATTTTCGCTGAAGGGATGCTTCCGTGAAAATAAAATCCAGCGAATATACTTTTTTTCCTATATTTTACATTAAACTCATCAAAAATCAGTGAAAATAAATTCCATACAAAATGCCCAAAAAGCCTTTTCAGCGAAAATTAATTCCAGCGAAAATAAAGTATTCCACAGTATTAATCCAAGGTTGCAGCTGAATATGAATCCAGGACTGGAAACTGAATCTGCCTTTGATGTTGGCAACTGATGGCCACTAAAAAATTGTTAATTTTTTGTGTTCTTTCATGCTGTGTTGTTGTCTTTCTATTTTCTTTGCTTGCTGCTTCAGTGATGTCATCATTTGCTGTGCTGCTGCCATTTTGTCATCAATTTGTGCTGTCATGGTTTTATCTCTGAAAAACAATGTATTTAGAAATGTGTTTTATGTCACTGGAAGTACAGTCAACAATTCAGCATTACTCTTTGGATTGGTTGCCATAGGTGTTTCTATTATACGCAATACATTTAAATCAGTGAATACTTTATATCTGAAGATGGAAATACAATAAGAATTCTAAAACTTTCACCCAATTATAAATAATTAGTTTAAAAAAAACAGTTACATGTCATTGAGGACGTCACAGCAACCTTTCTTCAATGCCCTACCAAATCACTGAATACATTGACTTCTGAGCATGAAAATACTTACATGTACATATTACATCTAATGGCCTACTGAATCACTGACTACAATAATATCTGATGATGAAAATACTTCTGTGCCCACATTATATTCAATGGCATATTAAATCACTGAGTACATAAATATCTGAAGATGGAAATACTTGCATGTCCATATGACATTAAATTGCAAATGGAATAACCAAAAACATTGATATCTGAAGATGGAAATACTTACGTGCCTACATTCCTAATTCTCGCTTCTTTTAATTTTGACATTTCTCTTTCAAGCTCCCTCATCTGTTGATGGATCTGGACAAGCTGTAGATGAATAAAAAATAGAGGAAAGAATGTCATTCCTGCTAGAAACAAAGTTGTTTCCTGTTCTAGTCAGAATTTTTGTTTACCATTTTGCACATTTTTATGTGTTTTTTTTATAATTTCTTTGATAATTTTAGAGGGAATGGACATAACATTCAAAATATTATTTTTGAAAAAAAACATGGAAAAAATGGCAGATAACAAATTTTGTCTTTAATCACAAAAATACATCATTTATTTTACAGATTTTCCCCAACATTTTGATCATAGAAAATACAAAAAAAAACAAAACAAAATAATGGTGCCATTATTGTGTCTACCATTACCTGAATATTGAGATTCTTTTTATTTCTGAACTTTACTTCATGTCTATTTCTATCTTTAGTTATTTTCATTCTTTCATCACCTGTTAAGAAAATTTATGATTTTAGACAAGTCATGTGATATGCAAGAAGTCAGGGTTATATATACTGTATTAACCTTTTCACCACCCTATTTTCATCACAAATTCACAAAATAGTCCCGTTTATAGTCTGCACTTTCGTTCAGGACAAAAATAGCAAAATTATTTGAGTAAAAATGAAAATTTACTCAAATTTTATCTGTTGGCTCCAAAATTAATGTTCATTTCCAGAAATTTTGAAGAATATAAGAAAAAAGTGCAGAAAAATTTGGGTGAGAAAGTCTGGTGGTGGAAATGTTAACGTCAAGGATTTGCTCTGTTTTACGCAAACATCAAGGCAAATTCTCTAAATTGCAGATTTCTTACCAAGTTTTTTATTGAGAAAATCAAAAACATTTCTTGATTTCCTCTGACTGACATTAACCATTTGAGCACTAAAGTCAACTTTTGTCACCTTTCACAAAATAGTTCTATATACCATATGTGCATATTAAGTAGGTAATTTGCATATCATTAACCATTTGAGCACCAAAGTCAACTTTTGTCACCTTTCACAAAATAGTTCTATATACCATATGTGCATATTAAGTAGGTAATCTCTAAATTGCAGATTTCTCACCTCCAGAACCTCCAAGTTTTTTATTGAGAAAATCAAAAACATTTCTTGATTTCCTCTGACTGACATGGCCGCCAAGTCTTTTTACATTTTTCTTTTTCTTCATTTTATTGAAAATTCCTAACTTGTTTTTCTTTTTCAATTCGGCAATAATATCTAATGACTTTCCTACAGAATGAAAAAAAAGAGTTGTTAATGAGGTAGTGCTTTTTGCCACAAATTATACCTGCATGTCAGAGGTCTCCACAAAGACGACTCTTGTCAGAGTAATGGTTAGCATTACCATATTTGTCCGATATACTGTCCATCCAAAAGCGTTGTTTTAGCAGGTGGGCAATTTTTGGGTTTGTCAATTTGTTCCCAGGCAGGTTGATGCAAGTGAATTGATATATATATATGATATTGATTGATAAATAACATTTCAGTGAAAAGGCATAAGACAACAAAAACAAAAATGTGACGGTCACACAGTTAAACAAAATGCTCAAAAGCAAACAATAAATTCCTTCTTACCTGGAGGTAAAACAACAGCCTCCACTGGTTCCCGCCTGCCTTGATTAGTTTTTCCAAGGCCATCACTGTAGTAAAAGAAAATTACAATAAACAAGATAATACAATCACAGTATATTTACTACTGAGAAATACAGGCAAGGCTGTGATAGTTTTACTATGGTTTATTTCAAACAATTCTTAACATATTAACCTTTTAAGCACCAAAATCAACTTTTGTCACCTTTCACAAAATAGTTCTATATACCATCTGTGCATATTAAGTAGGTAATTTGCATATCATTAACCATTTGAGCAGCAAAAGCAAGTTTTGTCACCATTCACAAAATAGTTCTATATACCATCTGTGCATATTAAGTAGGTAATTTGCATATCATTAACCATTTCAGCACCAAAATCAACTTTTGTCACCTTTCACAAAATAGTTCTATATACTATCTGTGCATATTAAGTAGGTAATTTGCATATCATTAACCATTTGAGCACAAAAGTCAACTTTTATGACCATTCACAAAATAGTTCTATATACCACCTGTGCATATTAAATAGGTAATTTGCATATCATTAACCATTTGAGCAAAAAATCAACTTTTGTCACCTTTCACAAAATAGTTCTATATACTATCTGTGCATATTAAGTAGGTAATTTGCATATCATTAACCATTTGAGCACCAAAATCAACTTTTGTCACCTTTCACAAAATAGTTCTATATACCATCTGTGCATATTAAGTAGGTAATTTGCATATCATTAACCATTTGAGCACTAAAGTCAACTTTTGCCACCTTTCACAAAATAGTTCTATATAGCGTATGTGCATATTAATTAGGTAATTTGCATATCATCAACCCTTTGAGCACCAAAATCAACTTTTGTCTCTTTTCACAACATAAAATCTACAATTTTTTCTTGGTAGGGTAATTTTGTGATTACAAAATCATAAAGGTACAGTACAAAATCTATACCAATTCATACAGGGGTGAACTAAAACTTGTTTGGTCTGATGTATGGACCCGTAATTATTAATTTGATCATAACTATTTAACTTTGTGATATATACATAAAAAGGATGCTCCGAAACTGATCGACTATCACACGAAATATGGTAATATATTTTATTACATCATATTCAGGATAGTGACCATCTTACTGAAACTATTGATGTTTCTACCAATTTTTGTGATAATCCACCAGTTTAAAGTACTGTCAAGTAATTTATTTTCACTTGGAATTAATTTTCGCTATTTTTCGCTGAAGGACTGAATGTTTCATTGAAAATTAAATCCAGCAAATATACCTTTTTTCCTATATTTCACATTCAACTTGTCAGAAATCAGTGAAAATAAATTCCATACAAAACACCCAAAAAAACACTTTTCAGCGAAAATTAATTTCAGCTAAAATAAAGTATTTTAGAGTAAATCATTTGGTTTAATTACCAAAACAGTGAAGGCGAAGAAGACTGCATTACAGGCAAGTAAACACTAACCCTAATTTGTATCCCATTTTTGCCATTAGTTTAGAACCAATCCCCTTTGTATGAGCTTCCCAGTCACCCAGTGATCTTGTGGCACCAGTGGCTTTCCACTCCAAGTCACCCATATGTAAATCATCATCATCATCAACATGTTCGTTTGCTGGGTTTTCTTCATCAGAACTCTCATCGGTGGCTTCTGAAAAACAAAATAGCAGCTGATGAGAAATATGGCAAGGTAGCGACAATCCTAGATTGCGACCATTTTGTTCACCATGGCTATTAAATTTAATCAATCGTACTGGAAACAAATTCTCTGTAACATAAAAGAGACTATACGGTTTATAAACTCCTGGTGGCACACTTCAGTGTATTTTGTTATCCGCTGTATTTAAATATTATGGCATACAAGAATCGTTGCACATTTTGCAAGTCTGAGTAATAAACCAGGTAGTTTGCAACAGAATAATGTGATTGGAAGTCGATCTCATCCAGTCAGTGAATCAGTGTCAACTAATAATGATACAAAGGACATCAGAAATATCTAAATTTTAACATATTTGGTGTTTGTGAAGTGTGATATCTATATTATAACACATTGGTGGTCACACTGATGTTACTCTGCGTGAAACACTAATAAGATTGCAAAAATGTATAAATAAAATAAAACCACACAATTGTTTATTTTACAAATTTGAATCAAGACCTGCAAGCAATGGAAAATTATATTCTTTTGTTCATATAGAAAAAAGTGCAAAACATTTCACCAAAATATTGATTTTAAAAAGGTTTCTGTAAAATACTTTTCACTATTTTTGCTGAGGCAATGATTCAGCGAAAATAAAATTCAGCGAATATACTGTTTTCCCTATACATCTTCCATTCAACTTGTCAAAAATCAGTAAAATTAATTCCAGCCAAAATAAAGTATTTTACAGTAATTAGATGATTACACAAAGAAATTAATGACCTACCGATTGGGAATAGGACATCCACTGGAACGGTAACCGTATCATTCAATATTTTAACACAATAAAGATGTGCTTCATTATCGGCAGATTCTATTTTAGCTCGATGCCACAGACCATCATCTTGTAAAGCTAAACACCGACGACCAGGAGTCAGTAAACTATAAGAAAAAAAATGAATTAAGAACCAATCATAAGGTGCCTTTGTGGAATTTTCACCTGGTTAGATAGTCTTACAATGCATCTTAGGCCACCTAGGCAAGTTCAATATCCATAGTATTTCCATAGTAATCAAGTAAATGTCTTATTTTCGAGGCTGACATCCAAGAATTTTTCACTATCTGGCAACCATCATGGTAAAAAAACAAAGACCGAAAACTCTCAGAAAACAGTTTTTTGGGATAGTTATTGGAACACCCCGGAACAGTGTAGCAAGATCCCCACTACATATGCAAGTTGATGACTCAGGATTACTTCAAAGTTGAGATTGTGTTTTTTTTTTATCTGTTTTCACCAGGTCTTCGATCAGCGTTCCACAGTAGCTCGCATAGAGCCCATATAAATACATGGTACAGTGGTTTAAGTCCTAGCAACGTAGAACATTCTGTGACAAAACCCCAGGAACATTGTCATGGAAATGCATCCTAATATTAATCTGACTAAGACTGAGTGAACTGCAGCTAATGAATGCTGCTACAATGCTTCAGAGAATGCCACTTTTGTATTGTTCGAAAACACTCCTGCTATAGCTGTTACAATACCAATCATTTCAAGAATTGTCAATCAAAATTAGAAATCGTCTGGAGTATGGGCTTGATAAAACATGTAACGATAAAACAAATAGCATGTAGATGATATCATTCTCAACACCATTAAATAACATCAAGAGTTGGCCAACGGTTATGTCGATAACTAGCACATGTACAAACCCAGGTGAGATAAAGCAAACAAATATGTATCGATATATACAGTACAGTGAGCATTGCATATACTGGTATGTGTGTAGACACTGACCTGTAGTCGGGATCTCGGAAAGGCTGGATGTCTTCAACATTGACAATGTATCCATGTGAAAATCTAAATCATGGATAGAATAAATACTGACATATGAATAATTATCTATACATGTACGTTGGTATGTGCAGTGCCCTCTACCTTAAAAACACTGTCTGTGAAAGGACCAATCTGTGTTCATCTCAGACTGTTTTTGATACTGATCTTACACAACAGTGATATTCACAGAGCGTAATTTACATTCAGTAAACTATTCAGAGTGTCCACCACATTCAGCGATGGAATTTAATTAGTTATATTCAGTTGCCACACACATGAAACTGACATGAAATGGAATCGCATATCATACTGTAAAATAATTTATTTTAGCTGGAATTAATTTTCGCTGAAAAACCTTTTCGGGTGTTTTGTATGGAGTTTATTTTCACTGATTTTTGTCAAGTTGAATGTAAAATACAGGAAAAAAGGTATATTCGTTGGATTTTATTTTCACTGAATTATTCCTTCAGTGAAAATAGCAAAAATTAATTCCAAGCGAAAATAAAGTATTTTACAGTGGCTGCATAGCCTTGGCTTAAAAATCTTTTGTGTATGTCACAGTGTTTAATGTTCAATAGTTTGTTCATACCTGCATTTATCATCGAATCTACATTCTCCATCCAGGAAGTGTGGACACGGTAACATGGAATTACTTGTTGGATTACAAAATAACACTCTTACTTGTCCCTGCAATCAAAGCATGTTAAGAATACACTCTTATTATCAACAGTGAAGGGCACTGCTATTGAAAGACAAACACTCTATTTCACATTTAATGTATAAATCTACACCACATTTGTTACTGTTTGTGTCATACATGCATGTTTATCTCACCACTTATGTAAATAAGTCATGACATCATAAATGTTTATTATTACATCTCGGGTGATAATTATGTCATCACAGGTGATGATTATGACATCACAGGTGATGATTATGACATCATGGATGCTTATGATATCACAGATGATAATTATGACATCATGGATGCTTATTATGACATCACAGATAATAATAATGACATCATGGTCACTTATTATGACATCACAGGTGATAAATATGACAGTAAAACGTTTGATCCTGACACCATATGTGATGATTAATCACCTCTGATTTACACATACTACCGGTAACTCTATAATGCTTATTCTTAAGATATACAATGTACTCCCAAACTCCATGGTATTTAACTGATATACATAACATGGATAGTAAGATAAAGAGAGATTGAAGCACATTTCTTAAGATGTTTTACAATAAATTAAGTTTTTTTCACTTTGCGCGATTTATGAAACATCAATTAAATGGCATTGTTCAAATATCAACCAGAGGGTAGACTATTTTCTAAGAATATTTTCATTTTTTCTACATTCTTCTAGATATACAAATTATCTATAAAGTTTGGTTCGTATGCAAACTATAAATTCTTTATCATTTAAAGATATACACCAGACCTCTTAGATTTACATTTTTTATAATCACATTAATACTACATACCAGGGTATTAATAAATCTCCTAAACTTAATTTATATTGTAAAAACTTCAAATTCAGTTATTGTTACATACACAAGTCTGTGTTGTAACCTACCTTGTCATTTTCTGTTTCACCAAGTGACTCAACAGAAAGTATTACCGCATTACAATACTGAGTTGGTCCCCATCCAGGCATGTACTGTACACTACATGTAGTACCAATTATAGCATTTACAGCTGCCTCATCATCATCATCTTCATCTTCGTCATCATCATCTACATCCTCATCATCTTCTTCATCGTCATCTTGACATTGCTGTCCGCTGATCTCATTCATGGAAGTCTGAGAAATAAAAGTTTTGACAGCACAACCAGTAACAAATCATATTAAGAAACTGGTGTTTGCTTGTTGATGTAAAACATTGCTGACACACCAAACAAACAGTGTACTGTAGAATACTTTATTTACACTTGAAATTAATTTTCACTATTTTCACTGAAGGAATGATTCAGTGAAAATAAAATCCAGCGAATATACCTTTTTTTAATATATTTTACATTCAACTTGTCAAAAATCAGTGAAAATAAATTCCATACAAAGCACCAAAAATGTCTTTTCAGCGAAAATTAATTCAAGCTAAAATAAATTATTTCACAGTGTATTGCATACATGTATATGTAAATTTACAGTGTTGTCACCAGGCATTTATGGACTTAAATGTGGTTTGATTAAACTATCATGTTGTCCAATATTCGTGGGTATAACACAAGTTTATATAAGGACAATATAATAACCTGTGACAGAGCTGATCCACTGGCAGAAGCTTCCAAATTATCAACAAAACCCAATAACTTGCTCTTCTTCACTGAAAGTAAACTAGCTGAGAGAGAAGTACATATATAGACATGCATTAATTATTAATAAGTTTCACGACACAAGACAGCAAAAAATGAACTTGTGGTAGTTTTCTACTTATTCATAAATACTTATAAATAAGGTAGTAAATAAGGTAGTAAATGTAATAAGAATTATTTTCTGGAGTCGTATTCCTGTTTTGTGTGATCTGTGAGGAGTCTCTTGCTGATTCTCAGTGATACAATGAGGGCATTGGGTTTGTGCAGTTTGTAACCAACTGATTGTATGATTTCTTATGGTGGTCAGGGTGACAGTGGGAGGTTTTTGGGTGTTGGTAAAGGGTGGAAGTGGAACTAAAGATGTATCACAATCTAGTACATTTCAAACAATGAAAAATTGGATTGCAAGCCTTTTAAAAAATATATATAATAATAAAAAAAGAACTTGTGGTGGCCAATTCTATCTAGAAGAATAGCCAGCTGGCAACCTTTTAGGAAGTCTCTAGGAGTGGCAAAGGACAACATTGTGATGTCATGGTACAGTAGATTATATCAAGAAGATAACTATGAGTTCAGCATACTGTCTGTGGAACAACTAAGTCTAAGTACAGCATTTGACTGTAAAGCACATGGTTTTGAAATACCGATAGAGACTATAACACCTCTACACTGGATCAGTCTTGCAGATTTTGTTACATTGTACATGTGTTCCAAAATAAAATTGAGGTAACAGGTAAGGCTTTGTTCGATACAGCCAGGAGGGAGACCCAACAATAGACCAGTTTCTGTTCACTGCGAAATCCTGCATTATGCGTGAAATCAAACATAAAAACCGGACAAACAAAGGTCATATCATCGTAGTGGCAACAAAAATCGTGTGGGATTCGACAAAAGAGAATGTATTTTGGGGGATATTTCCATGCTTAATAATGTGCTGTACACATTCGATGATGGCCAATTTTGATGAAGTAAGGGTATTCCAATGTAATATTCCCCTGTCAAAGACCAGCCTTTCAATGTGAGCTACGAAATAAAGTAATCTGAGTTCAAAATTAAATCATTTGATTTTTGCGGCAGGCGTCCACATTTCACGCAACTCGGGAGGTCTTGCAGTTGAACGGAAAATCACCTATTCAATTAGGTGATATATTATTCAAGTTTGATATAAATGATTGTGAAATTAGGCACGCAATCCAAATTGTAATAAGATAAAGGTATGCAATATCAGTATGTACAGTATGATGATATGTGTCAATTGAATTTATTTCTAACCAATGGCATCGAACACAACTCATTAGTTTTTATAGAAATGTACAATTGTCATGCAAGTTTGTGATCAATTCGTATGACTCTTCTTCAATTTTCATGACATCTTCATTGTTTAACACACTAATTGCTTATTATCCCCTTGTTAATAGTACTTTGTGCTCTCTAGTAGCACATGTACTAGCGTAAATGATTTGTGCCAATGGGTGAAATATATTAAGCATCCAGGTAGCATACAATGAATAAAATATTAAACTTATGTGCGCTTATATTGGAAATGCCCTCTGTACAGCATACTTACTGTAGAGTACTTTATTTTCGCTTGGAATTTATTTTCACTATTTTCGCTGAAGGGATGATTCCGTGAAAATAAAATCCAGCGAATATACATTTTTCTCCCTATTTTACATTAATCTCATTAAAAATCAGTGAAAATACATTCAAAGCCAAACGCCCAAAAAGCCTTTTCAGCGAAAATTAATTCCAGCGAAAATAAAGTATTCCACAGTATATGTGCACCCAGTGTTTGAAACTAAAGGTTCGAGGCTTGAAACTTTACAGTAGGTCTAAGAAGTCCAAGAGCATGCAGTGCCTGCAAGCCTACTCCTTGAGTTATTTGATGACTGCTAAAAAACTATTAAAAAGCTATTACAAACTTTATGGTGACAAATTCCTCTGTGGGTCATAAAAACTACACATTACCTCTGTGTGCATTTTTCTATTTTTATAATTTGTGTTTATATATTTTGCTTTTAAGCAACAAGCAGAGCCAACAACTTTTCAACTTGCAAGCAACCTTTTGACATTAGCAGCAAACACTACGCACACCCCAGTCTATGTTGCAACTTACCTTCTGTCAATTCTACTAACTCAGTTAAATCCTTTCTGAGTTGCACTAGATCCTCTTGTCCCTCTGTTCCAGCACTTTGTAATACAGTTTCTATTTGACTCAACTAAAGCCAGCAATAAAAACAAGAATATTGAAAGGAAGTTAAGTTAATTAATTAATTCTTCGTCAGGTTGAAGCTGCTAAAATTAGGTTTATCAACACAAACATGAAAATAAAAAAAAGGCATTAATATGAAAAATCGCTTAAATTCAATCACGTCTTTTGAACTCTTTCAACTTGTATATTGGTGTTCACATGTTCATTCAGCTTTGCGATGCCCTAAACGATTGCCATGATTGAGTGTCACAATATTACAAATGTCCCCCCCCCTCAACAGGAGTTAAAGCGCGGTGGTCGTCGCGCAGCGCGTGTAAAATACATTGTTTATTTATATGAAATTCTAACACGCGCTGCGCGACGACCACCAAGCTTTAAAATACAGTTTTTAGAGTGGATTCGCCGAGGTGGACAGTGAGTTCTTCGGATCGCTAAAACTGTATATCCTCCGCTGTTGGGATGAACATTTGTATACTCAGTTGTATCAGCGGGGCAATCGATAGCGAAATTGACATATAAACAACAAAACGTCATCCGGCGATACACACGACTACGAACAGTCCGGAAACAAATTTCCAGATAGGAAACCAGCGACCAGCAAACAGTTCCGAGACTACTTACTTGCTGTTTGTACGTAGCCAGGTTACTTTCGATTGATTCTTCGTCCATAATTTTTGTTATTTATCGTGAAATCAGAACAAGAACTGTTAACATTACACTCCAATGGGCGCTGACATTTTGAATGTTGAATCCTGGGAAAAAAAATCAAGCAAATTTCGCCCTCAACCATTACATTTCTTCTGCCAAGTCACCAGTGCGAGGGCGGAAACTTGCTAAATCATCCCAAGTATGTTTGTACGCCGACAACGGAACATTTATTGGTATGAGAAGTTATTTATTGTATATATTTTATTTCATGAAGGCAGTGGAAAAGCAAATCAATTAAAATATGGGAAAAATATTTAGAAACTGGTGGAAAAATTTTAAAATATCACTTTAGGGAGAACCAGAAATTAGCAGGTGTCATTCATCCTATTTATTTAATAAATCAAGTAAATAGACGATATCCCAACAAGTATGTGACCTATAAATCTGAAATTAAGCACAGACTGGCACACACGAATACATGTACCATGTCCATACCTGCAAGACATTTAATATTATTACTAAAAATATGACTTTTGTTTAATTTCCACCGAGCGAATATACTTATTCAAATAAATGTGTTCTCTTCTGTACAAATACAAATATCAATACTGCAATAGTGGTGCAAATATATAAAGTATGATTATTATCTTTGCGCATGGGAACCCTCAGTGTTTATGCACTGACAGAAGATATCACAACCTCTAAGGAAACATGCATGAATTAATTGATAAATAAATAAATACCGATATCATTAGCTTTCATTCAAATTAAAATATTTAATTATAGCATTATAATTCCACGAACAGACAAACAAACAAACAAGTCATTCACTACAGAACCTTCACTCAGTACATAACACCCATCCCGCAAAATGCTCAACTGATTTCCCACCAAATAGCAAAATATAAAATGAAGCAGAGCATCATGGGTATTCACTAGTTAACTGCTTACAAATTCAATTTTAAAGGGCGGAAGTCGTCATGCCACGCATACGCGAGATATATGGGTCTCATATAAACAAAGATGGCGACTTTTACTGTTGAGCAGATCAGCGAGTACAAATTGAGACGTTACCAACTTTAATTAGGTATTTTTTAGGTGATTGGAAGGTATCAAAGGAGTCACTGGCGGTATTAGTGCAAGTCACGCCCAGGTCAAACCTCATACTTGTGGTTTCCATCAAAAGAGTGCACTGGATTGTGGGAAAATCAATGTTTATCAACACAAATGTCGCACATGCGCAGCGCGACGACCACCACCCTTTAAAATTGCCTTCCATCCACCCTTCAACATAAACATCTACAATTTATAACACACATAATACAATGTAAATACCTTCATTCACAATTTTGATTAAGTATTTCAGTACAAAGGGCTATAATTTGGGTGTATTTGAAGACTGGCTTCCCCGTCATCTAAAATGTTTGTTTATGTTTGAGTTTAGCAAGGACAGGCAGATGGACAAAGAATATCACATTTTTGTTTTTTGCGACAAGTGGTATTTTGATACTCCCTGAATTAGAACTAGCACAAGGACTATCCCAGTACAACACCTATTAGTGGGGCAATCAGGCAATGCTTCTTTAAGAGCAGAAGTCACTTAGCACAATAAATGTGTTAAAAGTCAATGTCTCCCGATCTGTTGTAACCGGGTGGGTAAGAGGAGAAATACATGCTGGTTAAGGGGGCTCTATGAGTACCTACAATTTACAAATTATAACGAAGTATAATAAACCAAAATGTTGACTGTTCTTTCATTGACTTGAAAACATTTTTTTAACACTTTTCAGATCAGGATTACTATGTAAATTACAAGCCAACCATATTATCAGCAAACTCAATGTCACCAAAAGTATGTACAGTATCAATAAAGTCCAAGTTAAAGCGCGGTCGTCGTCGCGTAGCGCTTGTTCGAATTTCATGTAAATAAACAATGTATTTTACACGCGTTGTATACGTCGCTATGAGTCCCATATCGAACAGGACGCGGCACGACGACTGCCGCCCTTCAAATTGGATTATAAGGTCACACCGGTATTCCACTCAGCCATTCTCGTTTTAACATTTTTATTAACGACTTAGCAAAGTTATTAGACAGCAAGAACCACTGATCATTAACAACCATATTAGATGAAATACCAATATCCAACCTACTCTTCGCTGATGACATTATAGTGATTACATCTACATCCAAAGATGCACGAAGATGTAGAGTTTAGATGTAAATACAGCCATGTTCTTCTTAAGGAATGGTCAAAAATCTGAAAGTATGGTTATACATTCATACTGGCAATAATATAAAATCAAAACTGTTTATGAATCAATTCAATTACCAAACCCACTTTACGAATCTGGAGGTTTGGGAGTATTTTTGGAAATGACAAATGACACAAGACAGGCTGAAGACTTTCGCATCATTAAAAAACGATGTCAATGTCACACCATATTTACAAGCTCCAATGAACAAGTTAAGCTTATTTCGCAACTAATACTAAGTAATCACAATCTTGAAATAGAGCTTGGAGACCTAAAATATCAATTATTAACAGAATCTGTAGAAATTGTAATACAATGGAAGATAAAAATCCACTTCATCACATCATAAAAGGCGTATAATAGGGAGAAACCTAATTAGTTTTTAGTAAACATTTTTCAGATTTTCAGGTCACCTTCTCATTAAACATGTGATTACTTATATATCACCATATGCCAAACATGATTCAAAATATGTCTTAACTTAGAACACAAGACCCAAACCCCATGAGAAAGGGGTTTCTGTATAAACAAGTACGCGACTAGTCCCACCATACTCAGATAATTACTGAATTGCTATTTATCACCAACATGGAAGCAGTGACAAAGCAAAGCATTCTGATAAGGTCTGTCGTGGATAAGTATATAAGTGCTGCATGCTCTATCCCCAATGCTTTAGATTTGAATACTAGGAAAGGCTGGCCTTGAACAAACGATGCTCACAGGATGAAGTGGCGTGCGTGTAAATCAGTTAATGCAGTGTAAAGGGTGAAAATGAAGGCACAGGGTTGACCATTGAATACCTGGAGTTGTACCAGAGTAATTTCTGTGTCAAATTGAGCACAATTAAAGTGATTGAACGTCCTGCTCCAACAAGGCTTACTGACCACTTGAACAGGCTTATGTTGGAGGTGTTGGAGTTAATAGCAGGCTTCTGACTGCTGGTTGCATTTGATGCTTGTGTAAATAGCTCTGAGTTTTAAAGGCAGCCACTTGGTGGGAGTTAACATCCCGGGCCCAGGATGTATAAGTTTACAGTATTTAGTCTACAGAAGAATGTTTCAGATGCCCGAGACATCCACATCTATCATCTATCAGGTCGACATGTTGTTGGAATTTTTCGAACCACTAGTCATTTTACCTAGACCACATAACTGCACATATAATGTGTATATAACCATCCTTCTCTTGTAACTATTTTAGTATGTCAACTAATCCGTGTATCAGCTTCATCTTGAAACGATGGACATCAGCTTTCTGACATCCGCAACATAAATTGATTCAGCATTCAGTCCCCTAAATGAAGCTGCGAGAAGTCACCATCTCACAATCTTGTAGATGTCTCTTGTGTTGACAGTTAAGAAAATTTAATAGCGCAGCTTCGTTTGGGTCAATAAGACTGAGTTTAGCACCCTGAGTTTACATATATGGGAACTGCTCTTGACTTATGTGGAATTATTTCATATTTGCATCAATATCATAGTAAGCCAATGTGAAATCTACACTATATAAATACTACTGAAATAGCTGAATACAGCTAATAAGTATATCCCAGCAGTATATCGGAATGAACATTTACTGTTATTAGCTTATTGATTACTTACATTATGTCCTGTCTACCCACTACAAGGATACTCAATGAAGAACAATATTGATGCGAAATGAATTGAAAGATAGACTGTCAATTCTAAGATAGACTGTCAATTCTAAGATAGACTGTCGATTCTAAGATAAACTGTCAATTCTAAGAAAGACATGCGATCGAAAAATGTAATGTAATGTCCATGACGTGAATGTGAGTATCATCTGTGGATTTGACGTCATCAATGCGTCATCTTCACCACTGGTTAATTGTCTGCTGTTTGGATACATTTCAACACGACCTCATCTTCATTTCATATTTTATTCAAATTAATTAAAGGCCAATATTTCAAAGTAAACATATAGATTTCCAATTATTCCATCAAACACCTTTGTGTTGGTAGTTAATAGTGTATTTAGTCGAACATCATGCATTGTTTATTGAAGATTTTGGAAAAATTTTGCTTTAATGGTTATAGATGTGTCACATGTCAACCGCAAAAAAAATATAAATTGTGTACATTTCACTATTTCAACGTTTACTAGTATCATACTATGATGGTCGTTAAACTCAAGTAAATTCTATCTGCCATGAATTGTCATCAGTTCCACTTAATCGCTAGACATCATGGTACAATTACAATAAAGCTAAGTTGACAAAAAAGCTACATTGAAAGTGCTTCTCCCTGCTGATCTGATTTATACCCTTCTTTTTTTGTTCTACAAATGACATCTCTGCGAATAACATTAACACTCTCAACTTCTAGTATATTTTAGGCGATTTGATATGTTCTACAGTATGGAACATATTACATGTTAGTTTCACTATATAATACCCCACTGTCATCAAAACACGTGCTATATAGAAGCAGTATTATTCACTATTCAATGGGTTTAACATTCATAGATTCACTTACAATATCAGTGAACATGGCAAAATTGGAACCCAATGAATAACTTATATATTTTATTTAGGGGAGGGCATTATGATGAAATTGTTTACGCGGATCTGTTAACCGACTTATTTAGTTGATTACTAGCAAATTGCTGTGTTATGTCTGGCACCGTTTAGACCATTTGAGGTTCCGGACGGAACTTGGCTCAGTGATTTGGAACTAATTACGAGATAACCGTCGCTATTAGGACTGCTATTTCTGAGAGTTAGTATTCATAGTTATTAATGTAGTGAACGATTAATCAAAAGATATGACGTGTTCGGTACTTAGTGTGATTGGCTGTATGATTGAAAGTTACGCCCTAGAGTCTTTATACTTCTTTGTAATTGGTTAATGTTTTGAAAATGAATAAAGTTGTTTTAGTTGGTCTTGGGGAGTGCACGAGGACAGAGGCACTCTTGAAAAGTCCTGGAGAGTCTTGGGGCGAGTCTTGGTCCAGTCTTGGGCTAGTCTTGGGTCAGCCTTGCGAACGTCTTGGGGACTTTTCCCCAGGGTGATGTGTCTTATAGAGTGCTCTACTGACCGACTAAGACGAGTCTTGAAACGTATTTCGTTGTGTGTGTCTTATTTGAAATGTAAAGTATAAGTGACTTACCCGATCCCGTACCTCAAAGGGACGCGATATAGAGACGAGACAATTTCCCCCCCTGACAAGTGTGGAGGACCCCAGAGGAGAAGAATTTCCCGCTGGTACGTGGTGACGAACCCGGGCAGGTGTTTAACACACATTGAGATCCTGTAAAGAAAAGTGAAATGGCGAAGGTGTGTCTTTCTTGCGAACCGAACTAACAGCTCGACCACAGAGACAAAACCGCGCTTGACGACTAACATCGTTAACAGTATGGCACCGATGTACAACGCTGAAGAGATGAAGACTTCAAAGCCTCTCCGGGAGGACGAGTATCGAATAGGACTGAATAATCAAGAATTGAGCGACATTTAAAGACAAGATGAAGATAAAGAACGACCCGGACTAACGCGATGACAAGAGGAGATGCTTATAGACTTTGATTAGAACTTTAGCTATTTGTATAGAGAACCGCTCGCTGGACACTGTAACTGACACTGTGTAACTCAAGAAGTTGAACTCTTTTCCACAATCCCAACCCTATTGTTCAGTAATGTAATGTATTGCTTGCTTTTCCTATTGTTTTTATCGTTTTTTTTTGTGGTGTCGAATTGTATGTTATGTGAGTGCCCAGATTTTTGTTTTGAAATGATATTTAGTGACGTGCGAGGTCCTTTATAACGATTTAAGTGCGCCTCAGTGGACAAGTATTTGCAACACAGTGTTATGAGTTTTGTGAAGTTTTATGGTGTTTTAATGAGGTTATGAGTACGGAATATGATGGGAGGAATGATGCCCCCAAGAGTTTTTAAAAGTTTTAAGATTTGTCGATGTATAGAGATATCGACATTTTAAGAGTTGTTTTTGTTTACGTGTTGTTTCGGAATACTTCTGATGCTTTTTGAGTTGAGAGCACCTTTGTAACGTTTTTTTAATGTCTTTTTGAAATGAGTTTGGTGCGCTTATATGCGTATTGTTTGATAACGCAAGCTTTTGTTCATGATTGACAGAATTATATGTAACTTAGTAGTGTCTATCGTTTTAGTCTTTCCCCCGACTTTTTTTGCCAGAGCAGTAATGTGTTATGAAAGTGAATTTGTCTTTGCATTCTGTTTCCACGCCGTATGACTTTTGTTTAGATTAACGACTTGTGAGTTCAGTTGAAGTTTATAAGTGTATATGACAGGAGTTTGATTAATACATGTAGCTTGTTTATTCATTGTTTATTAGTTACCGCTTTACAATGCTTTAACCGAGAGACGCATCCCTGGTAATCACGTGATCATGATGTCGACGGCCGCGATTAGCTGATCGCTTGGTTACACCGCTACGCCTTAGTTTTTTTGACCTTTTGATATAGAGTTTGTAACCTTAGTAAAGGAGACAGTGCAGCGAAGGGTTACCCTCGGCAGACCGTTTGAGAAAAGCGAGTCGATTGGTAGCCTTTCCCTTGTTTTTTGATTTATAACCGTTGATATTTGTGACTTTATAACCATTGTATTTAGACATTATAATCATTGTACTTAATTAGTGTGTTTTACTCTTTTGATTTATACCTTTTTCCTAGTATTGTATTTAACCCATATGAAGATGAGTAGATGACGGTATCTTTGATTTATGAACGTGTTATGCCGGGAGGCATGACTCAGTTTGAGTGAAGGGATGTATGATGAAATTGTTTACGCGGATCTGTTAACCGACTTATTTAGTTGATTACTAGCGAATTGCTGTGTTATGTCTGGCACCGTTTAGACCATTTGAGATTCCGGACGGAACTTGGCTCAGTGATTTGGAACTAATTACGAGATAACCGTCGCTATTCGGACCGCTATTTCTGACAGTTGGTATTCGTAGTTATTAATATAGTGAACAATTAATCAAAAAATATGACGTATTCAGTACTTAGTGTGATTGGCTTTATGATTGAAGGTCACGTCCTAGAGTCTTTTTACTGCTTTGTAATTGGTTAATGTTTTGAAAATGAATAAAGTTGTTTTAGTTGGTCTTGGGGAGTACATGAGGACAGAGGCACTCTTGAAAAGTCCTGGAGAGTCTTGGGGCGAGTCTTGGTCCAGTCTTGGGCTAGTCTTGGGTCAGCCTTGCGAAAGTCTTGGGGACTTTTCCCCAGGGTGCTGTGTCTTATAGAGTGCTCTACTGACCGACTAAGACGAGAGTTGAAACGTATTTCGTTGTGTGTGTCTTATTTGACTGTAAAGTATAAGTGACTTACCCGATCCCGTACCTCTAGGGGACGCGATATAGAGACGAGACGAGTTTCCCCCCTGACAAGTGTGGAGGACCCCAGAGGAGAAGAATTTCCCCCTGATAGCATTGTAAAACTTTAGTGAGAGTGGTTTATCCTTCTACACATGTTTGAGAACATGCGTTTTAGTTTATGTCCACAATTTCGAACTCGTGGCATTAATTTGAATTTACTAAACCTACCTGTGACTGGTCAAAGGGTACAGTTATTAGAAAATACAACATTAATTGGAGACGGACAACTTCTGAATTTATATTAAACAATCACAGAAATATTTGGCGTGTAGAGGGGAAATATGTGGAAGGTAATGTGACCTACCAGCAAATCTATGAAGAGGGCGAAACATTCAAACAAATCATGAGGGGGTTGAGAATTCCATGATTGCCCCACGAATTTCAATGGCCCATCCCTTGGAAAGAAATAGAGTAACCCTAGTATCAGGTTTACTGACTTGTGAGAATACGTCGCAAGTCATGCTTTCAGCTGAGATCGCCCAGTCACGTGACCCAATAAAATGAACTGGATATGTGAAAGTGAACATTCTTGACGTTAGGAAAGAAGACATCCTTATTCACATTACCTGTACCATGCCGTCGTGAACACGCCGAGTGCCAGTGCAACTTACCGACAACTCAACAACACGCTCAGGCCAATTAGTTACAATATAAACAAACAACGACCAATGTTTTAGAGTGCCTGATTGAATAAATCGTAAGCACAGCAGAAATTTGCTACACCAGGGAACAATCCTGAAAGAATGATATTTACCAATCGAAAATAAGTATATAAAAGTATATTATAAAAATCACACGCACTAAGTACTCATCTTGAACGTCCAGTTCACGTATGTGATGTAAATGTAGTTTGCTATAAATTGCAATGACGTCACATTTATTAGAGTGAGTCTGATTACATTGTCGTGGACTTGCCAAGTATACCAGAACGTGTTGTACATCGATTCTGTTCTCGTGTATCGATATACCATTCTATTTAGACGCATAACTGCCTGGATAAATATGTAATTAGTATGGTAAATAGCCATTATGATATCAACCTTAAAGGGGAGCACAGGTGTGGCTTTTGACACTCTGTACATGAAATCTGAGATCTATGAATGAATTCTGTCAATAAAAATAACTTATATGTGCTGCGAAATGCCCTAAATATCGGGTATAAAACGGGCTGTGAAGCAGACGACAAACTTCCGCTTTTCCTGGCGTCATTTCGCCTCTAGAGGGCCAGTCAAATGACGTCATCAGTGAACACTGATAATTGAACCCATTCATGCTAGTACGCCAATCCCATAGAAATGCTACTATGAAAGACCTTGTTAACTGACTACTTAAAAGTTGAAACATGGCGAAATGTTGTGCGCATGAATGCCATGACGATTCATGTTAAGTTTCTCGAAATCCCAAATAAAAAATCACGTTGTTGGTCCCGGTTGCGAGAAATCGGCAGAAGAACTAACCTGAAAGTGAAGACAGTACAGCGTTCTGGCTATAGTAAACAGTGAGTGAATAAATATTGTACGAGTTAAAACTAAATGAGAAATATGCTAATATAACTCGAACCACAGTACTCATTTTGCCCAACTTCCCACTTTTTAAACGATCGCTTAATTTCCGACCGTACTGTATTTTCCGACCGGAAAACGACCTCTCTCGCTCGTATATTGAAAACACCGACCGCTCGCCCAAACACTGGTCACCGGCACAGGAGTAGTCAAAATGTTTGGGGATATACAACAAGTGTTAACTATTATAAATTCTGAACGGCTCTTCAAATCTATACCACTCTGTATCGTTCGCGAACAACTTCATCTGTGTCAAATTCTAGAGCCGGTACAATATTGTAAACAAATGCCATGTGTGGTAGACGTGGTTTGGCGGTCTAGGCTAGGATTTCAAAATGGTCTCTGAAGGAGTCGGGAAGGCAAGATGGAACTTTTATAGGGCAGACTGACATAATAAAGCACAATACACATTCGAATAAAATAATAACAACTGGATTTAATACTAAATATTCCCATCACAATTAATATATGCTAGCATATAAAGACTTATCTGATCAGCTTAGTGAAAAATGGTAATAAAGAGTCAGTGATGATCACGTGATGAAAGTCAAGCCCACGGTGTATACATTTGTAGTTCTCCCACACAATGGAGATGAGGAGAGTAGCTGTGCGCAGTTGAGTAAAGTTATTGTAGCAAGTTCAGATCTGGAGCTCAATGCGGTAGCAGACAGCAAGTAGTCAAGCAGTGACACAAAGGTACTGGCAAAGATCAGGAATAGGTAGCCTCCATAGAGTAGGTTCCATCATTGGATACATTGGAGTCATTTGTAACCCCTATAGTCTGTGGTCTTCCCAGCTATCATTGACTGTATGTAACAGTACAACGTACAGTGTCATCTTGCAGGAGCCTCATACTTGAGCTGTTGACTGCTAAAAGTTTCACCGAGGACTGACTAAATGTTAGTTTAGCAGCTGTTGGTCAATGTTATTGGTAATGCAACAATAAACACATAGTTTCTCATGTGTATCTGTTTACGGAAGATGGGCAGTTTTAATTACTTTATAGGGGAACCGCCCTTGAAACTTGTCATCATCTTGTGATATAGAATCACAGTTGTTACTTTAGTACTTCACAGTTCCCACGGCTAAAGTTGGGCCCAAGAGTGATAGAATGTAACTTAAACTAAAAGAGTGTCTAATATTAAGTTTACTCAGTACATCAAAGGCCTGTTTCACACATGGCACCTTCCTTAGTTCATTGACCGTCCCGGTCAAGCCGTGATCCCCCACTTAGCAAATGGCTTGATCAGATACATAATGTACTGTAATAGGGTGTCCCTAGTGATCAGATATTCAAAGGTAATAATATGTTAAAAATAGAAAGTAAAATACAATATAGAATAATATATAAATAAAGTGTTGTGTATAAAAACTTCAAACATCATCCAACAGAGGCACATTTCTCCCTATTTCCCAGCATTCCTCGATCCATACTCAAATAATACTCAAACAATAGTACAACAACCATACACCCACCCACAATCTAATCAAACCCTCTCTAAATTTGTGCACTAAAGGAAAACTGGATACTATTGTACATTGTATATATATATATATATATATATATATATATATATATATATATATATATATATATATATATATATATATATATATATATATATATATATATATACATTTTTTTATGCACTAAACACAGATAGGCTATAACTATTCTAATTTAAACCAATCTCAAATAAAGTTAAGATCCAGAAAAGTTGCTGTTACTTCACACCAGGTTATTGCTATTTTTAGACTACTCAGCATCATCTGTGGGTTCTAACCAACTATGCATTGAATCACCTGTATAAAGTTTAAGGCGGTCATAATGGACTACTTTTGGCACTGCTCGTGGACTTTTCTGAATTTTGTATAGAACATCAGACAACTTAGTTACTATAATGTAAGGACCCTCCCAAATTGGTCGAAGTTTAATCGAGACACCCTTTTTCCTCTGCTGATTGAATAGCCATACAAATTGACCTCTTTTCAATGGTTTGTATACAAGTCTCCGATCATAATCTAGTTTTTGACGTCGCACACTCGCTCTTAGAACTATTCTCGCTCGCTCATATGCCTCTTTTAGTCTATGTCTATGTGCTTGTACATACTCTGTACCGATGTTATCATTTTCCTCATTTATGACCCCACTCATTGCAATTTCAATTGACATGGATGTTTCTCTGCCCAGCAGTCTCACCTGTGATGCTTGTGGAGTACTCCTGTATGCCATTGTTGCAAACGCTAGCTGCTCATCCCAATCTTTCAAATTTGGGTCAATTAATGATCCAACCATTGCAACTATTGTTTTTTGGAACCGCTCAACCATTCCGTCTGATTTTGGATTGTATGCTGTTGTGCGTGTTTTCTCGCAACCAAGCAAGCGTGTCATTTCCTGAAACACCTGCGCCTCAAACTCTCGTCCCTGATCAGAGTGCAATTGTTGTGGAATTCCGAGTCTGCATACAAATTCACGGACAAATACTTTAGCAACTGTTTCTGCCTTTTGGTCAGGAAGTGGGTGTGCTTCCATCCATTTGCTAAAGTAGTCGCCAATAACCAAGACAATTTTATTACCGCGCTCAGTTGTATCAAATGGACCAAGTAAATCTAATGCAACTCGCTGCATAGGTGACCCCGTTGCATACTGTTGGAGTGGACCTCTTGACTTTCTAGTTGGTCTCTTTCTTATAGCACATTTATCACAGTTTCTTATCCAACACCTAACATCCACTGTTATACCTCGCCAGTAATAATTACGTCTGATCCTATCAGTGGTTTTCTTAATGCCAAGATGTCCTGAAGTTCTAGCACCATGCAGTTCATCCAATATTATGGGTTTAAACGCATCTGGAACTACTAACTTATTACGTATTGTTTTTCCATCCGCTGATTGCCACTGACGATACAATACCCCCTCCTTCATAATCATAAGGTCCCATTCTGCCCAATATGATTTAGCTATGTATGACAGACCTGATATATCCATCCAATTTGGACGACCATTTGCACCCTCCTTGGCTTCAACCATCCATTGTATGTCTGGATCAGCCAATTGTGCTGCTCTCTGGTCAGTTTCTGTCCATTTTGACCTGGCTTCTATTAGTCTTAAAACTTGTTCATCGGTGTCCTTATTATATACATTTGGCACATACACGCCATTTTCTACTGTACCCCTTTTGTAGCTACTTGTACTTACTGATTTCTTATCCTCAGGTTTCTTTTTAACTTTGGTTGACCTATTCTCTACCTTTTGGTCACTTCTTTCCTTCTTTGTCTTAGTTTGACGACCCTTCGTACGCCTTTTAGATGACCGAACCGCTTGAGGAACATCATCATTTGGCATTAAATCTACAGAATCTGACTCACCTTCATCTGCCTCATATTCTCTTCTTGATATACCATCTGCATTTTGGTGACTTCTACCTGCCCTATGCTCTATTTTCATATCATAGGTATCTAGAGTCTCAATCCAGCGAGCTACCTGTCCCACTGGCTCCTTAAAGTTTCTTAACCAAGTGAGGGCACCATGATCAGTCCTAGCCCGAAAATGTACACCCCAAGTGCTAACAACTCTTTACGTGTTACACTATAATTACGCTCGTGTTTGGACAATGCCTTACTTGCATATCCAATTACCCTTTCTACTCCATTTTGACTTTGAGATAGAACACCTCCTATAGCATACTGACTAGCATCCGTATCCAATATATACTCCCTTTCTGGCAGTGGGTACGTTAGAATGGGTGAACTGGTCATTTTATCTTTAAGAGTCTGAAAAGATACCTGGCACTCCTCAGACCACACAAACTGAGTCTTCTTCTCTGTTAATCGGTTTAGATATCTTTGCAAAGTCTTTTATAAAGCGTCTATAATACGATACAAATCCAAGAAATTGACGAACGTTCTTTACTTATTTTGGAACTGGCCAATCCTGGACTGCCTTCACCTTATCTGGATCAGTTTCAATTCCTTTAGCAGAAACTTTATGTCCCAAATAAATAACGCTACGTTTAAATAAATGACATTTCTTGGCTTTTACCTTAAGACCTGCATTCCTCAGCCTCTGGAATACAATGTCCAATCTTTTCAGGGATTCGTCTTTTGTCTCACCAAACACTATGATGTCATCCAGGTATAACAATAGTATATTCCATTGTAACCCTGCCATAACCCGCTCAACTAATCTCTGAAATGTCCCAGGGGCGTTACTAAGTCCAAAGGGCATAACATTAAATGTAAACAGACCATCACGTGTCACAAATGCTGATTTCTGTTTGGCATCTTGGTCCAATTCAATTTGCCAATATCCACTAGCCAAGTCAAGTGTACTGAACCATTTTGCACCACCCAAAGAATGCAAACTTTCTTCTATCCTGGGGATAGGGTATGCATCTTTGACCGTACAGTCATTTAAACGTCTATAATCAATGCAAAAGCGCATAGTCCCATCCTTTTTACGAACTAAGACTACAGGGGAAGACCAAGGGCTTGTCGATCTTTCTATCAAATTCCGATCCAGTAACTCACCCACCTGTTTACTTACCTCGTCTCTCTGTTGGAATGGCAAACGTCTTGGTGGCTGCCGAATAGGCTGAGCGTCCCCAGACTCTATCCGGTGTTTCACCAGAGTCGTTCGTCCAATATCCATATCACCCTTTGATTGTCCTGATATTTTGTCAAAAACTCTCCAACTCTTTTAGATTCATACTCACCCAGGTGTTCTATGGCATCTTTCCAGAGGTCTTGTACATGAACTGGTAAAGTTTGATCATGACCCACCAGTTCTGTTGACCCTTCTGTCTTAGAGTTATGACAATTATCATTGGTCTCATTATCAACCACATTCACTGTTCCATTCTCCTCCAAAGTACGTATAATACCTACCATATTACCGGCATTCAACTTGATTGGCTCGTTGGTGACATTCAAAACTCTAATTGGTATCGTTCTTTTGTGTGACATCACTAAGGTTCTAGCCAAAAGCACCCCTTTGTTAGCAATCAGATTCTTTTTAGTCTGTTCCACAATTCCCCAGTCATCACTTTTAATTGCTTGTGACGTCTTTCCCATTAAAATCTGTTCACTGCCACCAGGGATCACAACAGATTTTTTCAAGTATACATGGGCACATGTTGGACCTGTGTATTTTGAATCACAGTGAATCACTTCACCATTTATATTGACACACCCTCCTGTTACATCAATTACACTTCCAGTTTTCTTCATAAAATCCATTCCCAAGAGGCCATTATTTCTGATATCAGCTACTAAAACAACTATTACTACCTCCTTACTACCAACCCATATTGGCAGATCAATTTCTCCACCAATTTTTAGAGAACTACCGTCCGCCAAAATCCAATTACTAAGACTCACTTGTCTCAGTGTTGGACGATTTTTCTCAGGAATCCTCCTATAAAAATCTATTGAAATTATATTATTGGTTGCCCCAGTATCTAAACAAAAAGAAGCAGCTATTCCACAAACTTTGACTGGCACATAAAGTGTACTGGGTGCAATGTACTCTGGTACCACCTCAGTTGACACAGTATCACTTACCTTTTCTATTATTGGTTGGGGTTGTCTTGTTTCGATCCATCCTGCACCCCCAAGTTGGATCGCCTTTCGTTTCCCACTACCTTTTCTCTGTTTGAATTTAATGGGCATTTCCTGGCAGGATGACCTACCTCTTTGCAATAATGACATAAGAAACGTTTCTCACCTGTCAGAATCTTGGCCGCATCTGGAATACTGGGACAGACACCAGCTCTGTGACCACTTCCTGTACAGCGCCAGCATTGAATTTCACCACGCATTGTATCTACTGAACTTTGGGGGGTATAATCAGTAATAGGTCCAACCTCACGGATAAATTTAGTTTGTATTTTTCTTCCTTCTTCCCCTCTTTGTTTTCTTACCTTTGCCTGGTAAATCTCCTTGCGCCTTGCAATGTCCACTGCATCCTCCATACTTTTAGGGGCTTGTTCACTCAAACATTCTCTTATACCTTCATTGCCAACAGCATCTCCAAACTGCTCGACAGACATTTTATTTATAATTTTAACACTCGCATCTGGGTATGCTAAACGCGTTAAATGGCGTACTTTGTAGCCAAAATCTGTTATGGACTCATCGGGCATCCGTCTGCATGCACGGAACTCTGCTAAATATCGCGTACTTTGGTTCACAGTCCCAAACGAGCTTCTAAAATATTTACTAATCTATCAAAATCATAATTGTGACCATTATCTGGATCTGCTCGATGTTCATCATTAAATGTTTGCAGTGCAGCACCTGTCAAATTTACAAATAATTGTAATCCTCTATGTTCTGCATCCCATTTATGTAACAAGGCAGTTCCCTTGAACAAAGCCAAATAATCTTCCCAGGGTGTAGTACCATCAAAATGTTTCATTTGAATATTAGCATACTGGTGTGATTTATCAGGGCCCCTTCTGGTCTCTGACTTATCATATGTATTTGTTTTAGTCCCATCAAGTTTATCTGTGTTTAGGGCCTCTCTATATCTAGCACTTTCAGTTTGAGAATTCCCTTGGCCTCTAACTGCAAACACACCCTTTCTACTAAATGGTAAATTTAAATCATCTGATTGATGCACACGCCTTCCACTTATCATTCGCTGTTTTTCAACCACCCCTTCTAATTCTAGCAGTTTCTCTTCCAAACATCTTCTATCACATTCTAAGACAAATCTATCTTTCTCACTGGCCTCTAATCTACTCTCTCAAGATCTTTATTAATTCTCATTTGCTCATCCATTTCACTAGCTTGTCTATCCATTTGTTCTCTCATTTCTTGAACCAACTCATTAAGACATTCATACTCTTTACGACTAACACCTGTCTCATTTGCAACATCCTGCTTCACATTCTTACCAAGATTAAATTCAATTTCTCTATCACTATCACTCTCACTGCCACTATCATTCTCCTTATTATCATTTCTGGGTTCACGAGTGACATCATTCCCATTCATCGCATCAGCCATTTTCACACACAATATTGATAATAAAATAATATAAAGCTTTGAAATACACCACACCCAAGTTAACACTCAGTCTAAACTAATGCATACACTCTCTGTACGAAAGGGTTATCAAAGTGAGTACTGTTCATCATTACGCCAGTCATTTCCCAGCCTTCTCTAATCATCAATTTATCCCACCGTTATGCCACCATTTGTGGTAGACGTGGTTTGGCGGTCTAGGCTAGGATTTCAAAATGGTCTCTGAAGGAGTCGGCAAGGCAAGATGGAACTATTATAGGGGCAGACTGACATAATAAAGCACAATAACATTCGAATAAAATAATAACAACTGGATTTAATACTAAATATTCCCATCACAATTAATATATGCTAGCATATAAAGAAAGACTTATCTGATCAGCTTAGTGAAAAATGGTAATAAAGAGTCAGTGATGATCACGTGATGAAAGTCAAGCCCACGGTGTATACATTTGTAGTTCTCCCACACAATGGAGATGAGGAGAGTAGCTGTGCGCAGTTGAGTAAAGTTATTGTAGCAAGTTCAGATCTGGAGCTCAATGCGGTAGCAGACAGCAAGTAGTCAAGCAGTGACACAAAGGTACTGGCAAAGATCAGGAATAGGTAGCCTCCATAGAGTAGGTTCCATCATTGGATACAGAGTCATTTGTAACCCCTATAGTCTGTGGTCTTTCCAGCTATCATTGACTGTATGTAACAGTACAACGTACAGTGTCATCTTGCAGGAGCCTCATACTTGAGCTGTTGACTGCTAAAAGTTTCACCGAGGACTGACTAAATGTTAGTTTAGCAGCTGTTGGTCAATGTCATTGGTAATGCAACAATAAACACATAGTTTCTCATGTGTATCTGTTTACGGAAGATGGGCAGTTTTAATTACTTTATAGGGGAACCGCCCTTGAAACTTGTCATCATCTTGTGATATAGAATCACAGTTGTTACCTTAGTACTTGACAGTTCCCACAGCTAATGTTGGGCCCAAGAGTGATAGAATGTAACTTAAACTGAAAGAGTGTCTAATATTGTGTTTACTCAGTACACCAAAGGCCTGTTTCACACATGATATCTCAGTCATATCGCTATTGTATACACTATCTTTTTTATTCTTGTTTGCACAAACGTTGAATAGCCGTCAAACATTCAAATATATTTAGTTTTTAACTATCTATAATTATATGCACGCACTTTGACCCTTTGACCTAGATTTGATTGGGATGGAATATTTTATTTTAAACAATATTCTGACGTTACTTACTGCCCCAAAAATGTTTCAACACAATTGCAGTATGACTGTCCAATTTACAAGTGCATTGGGTAATATATTAATAACCATTCTCACCAATCGCTAGCTTAAGGGGCGAGTAGGAAATCAAACAGCCGCAGGTCGCCCAGAAAGGACTGAGAAATTAAAAAAATTATATTTCCACAAAGTTAAATAAATTTGGCTGCATCAAAAGCTTGGAAACTAGTTATAATATTTTGCAAAAAACTGAGTGATCAACGACATCATTTCAGGGTGCAATTGGATTTTAAGTACTTCATTGCGTAACTTACTGCGCGGCGATGCTGACATCAATTGTGTGTTGACCGAAGTTTGACCCCCAAGTCACGCACAGAACAGGCGCGTTACCTTAGCAATCTTTTTCTTTCATGCTCCGCGCGTCGATCTTGTACAATTGTTATTAGTTCTGACGGTGCTGTACGCAAACTTGTATATTTTGAGGTCGTTTACTTAGTGCGCTGCTTTTCTAATTACGTAAATTTGTTTACAATGTTGTACCGGCTCTAAAAATTTCAACATTGTAATATATCGATTTCATAATAATTACACAAAGTCAGTTATTTAATATTGGACACAGGTGAAGTTTCCTCCGCGAATGATACAATGTGGTATAGATTTGAAGAGTAGTTCGGAATTTAAAAATAGTTAGTACCCGTTGTATCCCCAAACTATCACTCAAAACCACTATTTCGATCACTCCTGTGCCAGGGACCAGTGTTTGGGCGACCGGTCGGTGTTTTCAATGGGTCGGTGAGAGAAAAATTACGATAAAAATGCGGTCGTTTTCCGGTCGGAAAATACAGTGTGGTCGGAAATTAAGCGATAAGCGGTCGATTAAAAGTGGGAAGTTGGGCGAAATGATTACTGTAATGATATTAGCGTATTTCTAATTTATTTTTTAACTCAAACAATATTTATTTACTCACCGTTTACTATAGCTAGAGCGCTGTACGTGTCTTCATTTTCAGGTTAGTTCTTCTGCCGATTTCTCGCAACCAACAGCATGATTTTTTATTTGGGATTTCGAGAAACTTAACATGAATCGTTATGGCATTCATGCGCACAACATTTCGCCATGTTTCAACTTTTAAGTAGTCAGTTAACAAGGTCTTTCATAGTAGCATTTCTATGGGATTGGCGTACTAGCATGAATGGGTTCAATTATCAGTGTTCACTGATGACGTCATTTGACTGGCCCTCTAAAGGCGAAATGACACCAGGAAAAGCGGATGTTTGTCGTCTGCTTCACAGCCCGTTTTATACCCGATATTTAGGGCATTTCGCAGCACATACAAGTTGTTTTTATCGACAGAATTCATTCATAGATCTCAAATTTCATGTACAGAGTGTCAAAAGCCTCACCTCTGCTCCCCTTTAAATGAGTATGCAATGAATATTTACGAGACTCCGTTTCGTAATATGTATAACATACAACAAAACACAACTGTTGTATAGTAACCAGTCGTGTTTAAAAAAATACAATTTCTAAAGATCAAAGATTACACGGTAAATTTCGTATCGCATTTATACATGTCCTGGCAATAATGTAAAATCTTGATTTGACGAACGGGGTTTCATGAATACAAATAGTAGTACTTTTATCACTCAATGTCGATTTACGTTTTTATAAACATTTACAGTTTTGATGAGTTGTATCATTATCTAATATCTTCTCAAAGTATAACTCATGCGTTGTCAAATTTAGTATATGAGAAAATCATAACTCGTATTTCATAGATCGGGAAAAGATTAATCTGTGACCCTAATATGACGGAGATCGGTAAAAGCAATATCCTTCGAAGGGACAACCTGCATTGGTGTGTACATAGCCGCTAGTCATTTAAAATAAACTTCTCTAAAGCATTAATTTTGTTGATGAAATTCTACAAATAAGAAAATATCGACTTTGAGAACGGCCTTCATTTTGTCCATGTATGCCACAGTACGTCCATTCCCAGAGGGCGACGAACGGAGCTTGCTACGTGATGAAACAATCGTCACATATTTCACTATCAGACGTCAATGCAAATAACGGACACAAGGACAAGGCATTTCTACCTGTAAAAACTGACGTAGTGATGTTTTTATAAAGTTTGCATGACCGAAAAACATGAAATGCGTCAAAAAAGAAGATTTCCGTTCCATTGATATTTCTTAATCAATTGTTTACGTGTCAGTTTTGTTTTCTTGGACGACATGTGAATGGTAGTTTTGAATATAAGCGTACTTGTACACAAGGGAGAACAACATAGCGACTATATGAACATTTTTCTTGCACGCGCTGTGAGGGTGTTACGTGACCGTTTCTTGTACGTGCCGCATTGTTTATTGTATCTGCGCTTTACACAGTGATTTCTATGAAGCTCGTGATGGAAGAAAGCGCTTTCACCGAGATGAGACTCGGCCCGCTTTTGTGACGTAAATGTTTACTAAAGGGAAAGTCAATACAAAATAATATAAATATAACTTCAAGTGACTTCTCAAAAACAAATTCAATTGATTACGGTTTGATTTACACCTAAATTCCTTTCTTTGACAAGTTTCCATAGTTTGACATGTTTCCATAGTTTCCAACGCTGACGTGCTGTTATTATACATTTTCCGGACGGCGTCAACATGAATCGTACGACTATCATGATCGCGTTACAACGCTGAGCGTCAGAAAGTTATTTTTCGGTCTTGCTCATCTTTTTATTCTGAATCGTCAATATCTTGCTGTTATCATAACTCACTTCAATATTTCACAAATACCAACGTGTTGGGTCTAACATAAATAGTCTCCACAGACTGAACACATAATAAGCGCGCTAGAATGACGCCAGTGTGGTACATATCTACACTATCATTTGTCGCCGCGCCGCGTCCTGTTCGATAGGAGACTATATGCAAATGTTTTTGATGAGGTCTCCATAATAATAATACAACTTTGAATATTGATAAAAAACAATGAATAAAGAAAACCTTGCTAATTGAGACTTTTTGAGAATCACACCATCAGGCTCATCTTCAAGCCAAGGACCATTGATTTGGCCGAAGCCACGTAGGCCCGTTATGAATGGCCGTGCGATTCAAACGATGCGTCAAGCAGGGCGCGTCCGATTTTCATGTAAACAAACAATGTATTTTGCTTGCGTTGCTTGCATCGCGTGGGGTCCATAACGATCACGTGAGACAACTGTGTTCACCGAAAGGGACATCACCAATGTAGTCTACGAGAGTGAAGCTTCTGGGTATGGAGAGAATTTAATAACATTTTTTAGATTTAATTAACACATATCGTTGATATGTTTGACGGTTTCAATTAGAATTTAACCTCATTTGCGGATTATACGAGGTGTTTTTGCTGATTTTTGCTGGTAGTTTTTTTTTATCACGCTTTTATAACCGTATTTACTGTATTTACGTGTAAAGGCAGAGCATTGAACGTGGTTTCGATAAAAATGGCTGCACGCGCGATCTTCCTAACGCAACCCTAATTATCGTTTTCGTATGACGGTGATGTGTCTATTGTGAGAAATAGAATCCATTCATTTTAAGTATAAAACAAAAACAAAACAGGCAACTTGATTTATCAAACATTTGCGGAGACTAGACGTGATTGCAAATATATACAAATATCGGGTATACGAGATAAATATTGAAGAGACAATTAAAAAGACCTAAATGCACTGGCAGGTGGGGCAGTTAAGTCTAAAAGTAAATCTAAAAGTAAATCAAAATATATTCCGAATATATTCCGCCAGTTACAATGACCAGGAAGTGTGTTCTCTAAATTACATTGCTGGTCAATTTAATGATTTTTTTTGTTTTCAAACATAGAAGATATTGGCAATTATCCCGAATTTTAACATGTGTCGGATCATTCTCTTTATAAAGTACATTTCTACAGATAATATTAAAAAACAACTCCGTAGATCACATTAAATCTAATGATGGTCAAGGCGGAATCTCAGAAGTGTTGTTTAGTCATTGTTCAGACGTAATATTTGTCCCACTGGCTATATTTTTCAAAAGTCTATAGATACCTGAATATTTCCAACTGTTTTTAAACACGCCAATGTTGCCCGGTATATAAGATGGGGCAAATCAGTTGCGATTAATCACAGATCTGTATAGCTTCTTTCTATTATCAGTAAGGCGGTGATTTTTGACTTGAAGCCATTTACATCTGGATCGCAACATGGCTTAATTAAACACCGTTCAATCTAAATAAATCTTGTATTCTACGTTAACATTTTAGCTGATCGCACTGATAAAAAAATTAAAGTTGACAGTGTATATACAGATTTTCCTAAGGCATTCGATTCGGTTAATCACAGATTCCTCGTTTATAAACTGCATGCATTTCAGGTAGTAAGTTGGAGATATTTGAATCGTACTTGAGCATGCGCAAACAAATCTTCATTGACAAACATTGTACAAACATATACCAAGTCAAGTCAGGGGTGCCTCGGGGCTTTTTGCTCGGCCCTCCGCTTTTTAATGTGTCCAGTGTTTGTCTATGAACTTCATGTCTGTTATACGCCGATGATATTAAGTTTTTAAAACCCTGACAACAATATTTCAGACTGCATGGATTTGCATGCAGATATGCACAGTATTTATTAAAGCGGGGGAGTCGCCACCTGCGCATGCGTCAGATGACCATAGCGTGTCATTGTTTACAAACAAATGTCTACCCATGGGACTCAATAGGGGATTTTCCGTACAATTGCGAGATCTCGCGAGATGTATGAAAAACGCGCGTCGAACGTCTGCTGCAATAATCGAACGATTTGATTTTGAACTAGAATTTCTTTATTTCGTAACTCACAACGACCGGCCGATCTTCGACAGAGGAATATTGCTTCCGAATACCCTTACTTAATCAAAATTGCCTATCATCAAATGTGGACAGCACATTATTAAGCATGGAAATGTCCCCCAAAATACTTCGCGTTTGTCGAATCCCACGCGATGTTTGACGCCACTACGACGCTATGACCTTTGTTTGTCCTGTTTTTACGTTCGATTTCACGCATAACGCGTGATTCTCGCAGTGAACGGAAAATGGTCTATTCCCACGCGTGCGCAGGTGACAACCCTCCCGCTTTAAACCAAATCATTTACCAAAAAGAAAATTGTTATCAAATTGGATTATGTGATGAAAGACAGTAATTTAGCATGGATCGGTCAAATTAGTTTTTAATGATCATAGTTATAATACTGTAAGTAAGTCTCTTAGAGCACTCGGTTTTTTAAAACGCAATAGTAAAAAAAAATACTACAACAAGACTTTGAAAACGGTATATCATATTTATTTGCAGCTTTGTCCGATTGCACTGATTCGTATCCGCTCACCACTCTCTCCACGAACTATGGAGACAGTGAGCTGGAACATTATACATGCATCTTGAAAATTCAAGATGGTTCGCAGTCGTGTGAAGTATTGCACAACCATACTGTGTCCATTGAATAAAACACACATAAAACTAGTGCAACGCTACGTATTCAGTACAGTGAAATGAAAAGGGTTTGCCTTAGTTTATAAATTTGTAAATTTGTTTAACATATTTATAACAATTTGTAAATTGGTTTAACATATTTATAACAATTTGTAAATACCAATTACCAGCTTCATTCAAATTTAAATATTTAATAATGAGTCACTCGAGAGCTCCACATTGCCTACGCCCATAATGCACCGCGCACAAACCTTCAAGTGACATAGCAACGGCGACCGCCCACTTATTCAAAATGAAGGGCATGCTTCCATATTGGTTCTAGGTTCGTCAATTTGAATTCTTCTAGTCATTTATATTTATAAAACGTTTATAACATCCCAAGATTTATGCTTTCACTGTAGGAAAGCGAGAAATATTCTTCTTTATCTTCCTACTTTATAAGGACCCCTTAGTTACGTTTAGAACGCGTTTGCAATTACATTCCAGGGAGTAAAAAACATACATAAAAAATTGTAGGTTAAAATAACTTATATAAAAATTTAAATAAATTTCAACATAATATTGACAATATTCTGTTTGATACACGGGTTTGATTCCCCTCTACGTACGTTGATCTCATTTCTAATAAGGTTATCGGTATCTAATTTCACAGCTTCGCTAGGTACGTACGCGGTATCCGATTTAATAATCACTTGAGTGACAGTGACATGACTGCCTGGGACTCCGTAAATGAAGCATATCCGTTAACGGTTGACATGTATAATGATCTTGTTTATATCATCAAACCCTTTCAATACGTACCCGTCGATAGTGTAAGAATAAAATTTCTTTCACAGAGACGACACGGCACGAACGCGTGGTATTTTGACACGGCACGAACGCGTGGTATTTTGGCACGGCACGAACGCATGGTATTTTGTTGAGTGCGTCATCAGTTGCGCCATTTGTATTCAGTCTTGTTCGCAGCTAGCAGTGATTTAAATATATATCTATCGCTTCTCTTATTAACAGGTAAATGCTGAATAGTTTGTAGTCGATTGGTGGAACGTGTGCGTGAAGCAACTGGTGGCCGGATGCGCATCATTAAACCAACTAGAGCAAGCTCACATGCTGGCGTCGTATCACGCGCACTAGTAACCTGCAAATGGTCTGTTCTCTGCACCTCAAACCTGTTCAGATTCAACACCCTCAACTCATATTCCAAACCACCCATGACGATTTTTGTAGTAGCTACAAATGAGGAGAATTCAGTAGAAATTATTGTGTCATTGCCCGTTAAGCACCAGGCAAATATTAAAATAGTAGTGTGATCGTATTCGATAAAAAGGACCCAATTTTGTCGCGTTGATTAGCACATCTACAAGCACAATATCACGTCGTACGAGATACAAGTTACACACCGTCTCACCCTTTTGGAGAGAGTGGTATAAATCATATTTTAAAGCGGTGGAGTCGTCACCTGCGCATGCGTCAGATGGCCATTGCGTGGCATTGTCCACAAACAAGCGTCTACTCAAAAGTCTTTGCGTTTTTAGCGTGAGTTGTTATCGTCGCTTGGGACTCAGTTCTCGCGCGTGCGCAGGTGACGACCCTCCGCTTTAAGTGAAGCACCTACAATGTAATAACATTTGTCTATAAAACACATTCAGTATATTAATAAACTTAGATTAACTGCACAAATCTGTATCTTAGTTTACGCTTTTAAAAACTAATGTTAATGAAACTGCTTTGCTTCACATACACGGAAGCTAAAAACACCGTTCAATTTTGATTGTTTTTAAACGGCCAGATCTATTCATGTCATCCACGATTATAGTGAAATTTAATTGTTTTCCTTCGTCAGTGGAAGTATACCAGAGTCGTCTTGGTGACAAGTACAGCACGTAGCACGTTAACACATATATTTGCATAGCATTAGTACTACTAGTATCAAGTGCTTTTCAGAAAATGCCCAGGTCACTCACGGCACTGATGTCGCCGCCAACGACACACACTAATAGTATGTCATATTCGATACTTAGTTTGCGCGATTCAGCGGAAAACTACACTAACAAATGTCGCCATGGTAACCACTGACTATATAAAAGCTGTATATTTTTATTCACGAGACTAAGGTATACATTTCAGAGATAAAACTGTGCTACAATCTACCAGTGATATAATAAAATTCAAATTTCGCACTTGAGCATGTCAGTACTGCACATATATGACGCAATGCATTATGGGATAGAACTTCGGATTGCATATACTGGAAAACAATTATTATACCGGAAACTGACGAAATTGTATGTACTTTTAAAACGTTAGGATTCATGTCAATCATAATTCAATACTTTTTTCATCCATGTGCAACGTTTTTAAATATGAAAAATATTCTCACCATACAAACCAGTGTAAAATTGCCAATTTTGATAATTTTCTATGACATTTCGCACTGTTGTATCTCGAAAAATTTTCCGGTGACCCAATTGCTTTTTTGCTTACATGATCTTCATGGTATGAATCGGCAATAATTAAAGTAAAACGAACATGACATGACATATAATCTTTAATTGGGATAGAACTTTTTAATTAAATTAATATATATTATAATTAATTATAAGCATAACATTACAAATACGACTAAATGGGTAGCTACACAAGTTGCATATTGTGATAACATTATTTAGTATTTTTGATGGTTGACAGACGAAACAAATAAACATATTCTGAACATTTAAATTACTGGCCACTGATGTTGTTGTCATGGAAACCAAACCATAATTACCAAACGGACTCTTGTTTAAACTATAACTTATATTCAGATCCACGTGATTTGTTGAGAAGGGAGGTGGAGAGGGGGTGGTGAAGCCAGAATCTAGTGAGGATTCAGCCGGTGTAATGAAACTGACATGAATTGTTAGTTGTCAGCTCATGAAACTAGAGGAATGTGCTGTCACTGGCATTTACCGAGCAACACTTTTTGTATTTTATTAATCATTGAACGAGCCAATGAGGCACCATTTCGCCCATTTCCAACGTTACGCTTCCCGTTTAATTCTCCCATTGCCATGGTAGCAGATTAAGTGGTGCGCGCGCACTGTCTGTAGCTGATAACCACACCGAGCAGCGCGTCACGTTATGCAAATTTAAATGGTTAGTTTTTATTGGCGAGTGGAGACCCTTTTCTTTCAACGTGTTGTGATAATTTGGGCGCACTTTATACACACCGTACTGAGGCACTAGATCTAACACATTTGGCGTTACGCAGTCTTACACCAGTGTCTGAATAGAGTTTCATTAAAAATATCTCCAGAGTAGAGCAAGATACAAATCATCTCAAGGGAATTGATGGACCTAGAGGAGACGGTTCTTATTCTCGGATAATCAACACGATCGCATAATTGTACACGTACCGTACGAGGGAGCAATCGACGAAGAACTCCGCGAGTAATGATGGCCACGTGGTGCAAGGGACTAGGATTAGTTTGCTTCCTTGCTCTGCCATGGCAAACTATCTCCACGAGCTGCCAATGCCCGACACCAAATCCATGTGAGAACGGTGGTCAATGTGAGGGTGATTGTGGACCTGATGGGTTTATCTGTTTCTGCTCATCTGGCTATACAGGGAACCGCTGTCAAACGAACGTTGGTGGTAAGTGTTCATTTTAGCCTAGTAGGCGGCTAACCATATTTTTCATCCTACTGTACTTTAATGTTTCTTCACTGATCGTTGCTACCAGCTAGGTTCCTCGACATACATTTTCTTTCCCATGGAATAGACAGAATGCGAAAATAAATACCCCTTTCATAACATTTTGCAACAAAATGTTGTTGTCATTTGTTTTGGACGACGTTTTTTTTGTTGATTTCCCTCGCCAGAAATATGTGATGCGTTTTTGTTTATTTTCAAGGATTGCTGAATTAATGTAGACCCAATTCCTAGAAAAGTCTTTTTCCAGACTCTGAGGCTAAAACATAACACAGACAACATTGGTGGCACACTTTTTTTACATCCGGTCTATAACAACCATATGACAGTTACAGTGTCCTCATGACAGCTGACAACAACGAATTTTCCTCATCACTCAGCCGTAAATGACGCGAATTGATTCGCACGATATGTTCATCTTCAATGTTGGCCGTTTGATTGGTCGTGTAATCCACTCAACCTTGATCTGTCAGCGATGCACACACGGTCATTGCTTCAAGATGGCTCTACCCAGGTATGAATTCACAGTAGAAATTCAAGCGAACGGCGATCAAAATTACTCTGACTGTGAAAAGATATTAAGCGTAATGTAAGTCACCGTGTTGCACTAGAACAGGAATGTGTGAATGAATACGCCACTCTAGGCACCTCTTACATCACAGTGTTATTGTTTATCAACATCCCAGGACCCAGTGTATATCATAGAGGGCGGGGGGGGGGGGAGTTCTGATCTGGGTTGTGTAAGAAAAGTTTGAACAGGATTGAGATTAGTTCGAGGACGGGGAACTGATTTAAATATGATGCCCTCAGATGTCCATACACGTAGTTTGCGTAAATTTTAATTGTCCACCCATGTTCAACGATATTTATCCCCCGTCAAATATGCCGACTTATTAACTAAAAAAAATAGAAACCGTTTTGCATCAGTCCTACAAAGGATGATGTAACTACATATATATTACATATAGGCACAAACGGATATATTTCAAATGTACAGAGATAACAGTCAACAGGGCCCCTTAACGCGATTTACATGAACGTTTCATTAGGCGGAGCACAATCAGGATAAATGTCAATTGACAGTTGCATTGAATGTATTTAACTCATATTAAAACTCTTAATGTATAAACCACAAAAGTAGCGACAATTCATTGTGCAGACGTGACTGGATTACGAGTTACAACAGGATTACTCCACGGAAAGATTGAACCGCCGCACATTATTGGTAAGTATGTGAGAACAAGCATTCCGTGAAAGTTACTTAACGACAATAGTCAATAAAACACTCACTCACCCGCAGTACGTTGGGGTCAGGGATTGTGTAAAGCAAAGCGCATTAAGGTGACACAAAAGCAATATTTATTTGAATATCATGGGGCCTGTTCGGTCTAACACAAAAACGCTGCCATGACAACCCAATTGACACTTTTTTGGATTTTTAGAATCAAAGATATATACACACAATGGGCTAAAGTAGTATTTAAATACTTCATAACATAAAGAAACACCATCAGTAAACTCGTATACTGTATTTATAAACCTCATTTTATTGGACTTATACATCTGCAACATAGTGTACCTCGAAATCAATTGACTTTTCCATAGCATTTTGTTATTTTGAAATTCGGGGATCATAACATATGCTACCTGTTTATATGTGAAACAATACATTTTTTTACAGAAAGTATTTCGTGTTTAAAAAATTAATCAATTTGGTTAGGTGCTAACAAGAAAAACACATTAACCGATTCATGTACGCCAATCTCTGTTCTTCCCGACTGTCTGAGGTATTTGTATATTTATCACGAACTTAAGATCATATCTTGATTTGTGTGTGCTCAACCAAGAAACCGTTTCAACAAATTCAATATAAACACAACATGGCGATGTGACGTCTTAAACACAGTGATACAATGTATCTATGGATACATTGAAACTTAATCTTATGAAGACAATGAAGTAATTACAATATATGTCGTGCGATTTCATCACAGTGAGAAACTAAGAATATCCAATATAACGACAGGAATGCTCAGTCAAGAGTGCATGAATACTATTCTCAAGAGTAATATAATGAGATAAATACGAGGATCTCTGGGAAGGAGAATGGAGTCTGGTCAAAACGCCATGTTTGTTTTTATTATTAGAGGAAGTCTACGCGCGTAATCATTCCATATTTGGAACGCGCATTTGCTAATATGGTAGGATGGAAATACCCAGTACAATACCGCAAAAGTACAGCACGCTGTAACTTATGGCGTTACTGTGACTGATGTATAATAATACTCATTATTATGGATATTTAATTTCTGAAATACACACGTTGGAAACATAGTGAAAATTCAGAACAAATCAACACAACGTCAGTTAGGTTTTTGTTCAATTTTGATACTTTGCAACCATGTGCGAAAGCCCGATTCTAAACTGTTATTTGTTAGTTTCCAAAACAAATGATTCCTTTTCCACCAATCATTAATTTATGTAAACATTAGAAAATACATAAATAAACAAATCCGGAAAAACTGAAAAAAACTTATTAGATTGAAGGTGATTGAAAGGGCGAATAGCAATTCGGCGACCACGTTGCAGCTGGCTATTTCGTACAGTAATGAGAGACAATCATAGTGTTAGTTATACTACTACTCTGCCGCTATCGGTAATTAACGGACTGTTGTAGGGCTGAAGTTCGATAAAAATCCGAAGCATCTAAGGCCGAGGATTCTTACCTGACCGAAACTTCAAGTAATACAGCGAACTTAGCGTGTGTTTTTCGCTGCAGTCCGTTTACGGGTCGTGTGTTGTTACAGTGTACGTGTGTAACGTGAACACAAACCATTCTATCATTCTGTGTTGAGAGAACGAATTGTTTTGACATTCTAAAGTTTTATTGGTATATATATATATATGAGAACTCAGATGATTTCACATGACATCAAATTCATCGGTCTGCTATAGAACTTGAGTTCCTGACATAAACAGTCTGATTATAACGTGGCATGATATATAGTATGAATCACACGTGGAGCAGGATGTGATCACTCTTTTTTAAACACATCACATCACTTGTTGGCTTATGTATTTCTTGTTCTGTGTTAATGAGTTGGTATTTGTGAGATTGATTGTCAATAATGTTTTTATTTTTGTACATTTAAAATAAATACTGTGTTATTATTAAATATATTGATTAGTATGAAGTAATGTCTACTACACAGTAATTCGATTCAGAAGTAGTCGTGTAATTGAATATTGACTTATGATGGTAAGCTACCGAGGGAGTAAGAGTTATATAATGATCTCATTACACATAATTGAAAATGTATAAAGATAATATAGTGGTATATAGTAATAATGTAGTTGATTGTATATTGTTATTTCCATAATTCTTCGAATAATTTTGTTGTAAATATTGATAATATTTTTGACAACTGTATACTAATTGCTCCAACAATGAGGGTGGTTGTCAACAGAGAGCAACACAGAACTACAATATTGTTGCAGCGCTAGACTTCCAGTCACCGCAATATAAATCATTTTAATATACAACAAAACGTGTTACTATAGTAAGTGAAAACTGTCAATAGTAACTCGTAACATTTGCTTTATATTTGACAGCTTTTCTAAAACATTTTTCACAGTGAAAAAATAAAATATATCCAGGTTTTAACATTGAATACCTTATTATTGCAATAAAACATTTAACACTGGAAAAATATGATATTGCGTCACTCGTGATCAAGTGAATCATCTTCTTTGTGAAAGTGAGGTTTCTGAATAAAGGTTTATACAGTTTTTATAAAAGTGTGTCAACATTCCAAAAAAGTGTAAAATATAATTATAGTTGTACATCCGGCGCTCCAATTGGGTTGTCAACTCCAACATGACGTCACACTCACATTAAATCTCCTCATTTCGTAATTCATTTGATAATACTTACTGTAGAGCCCGTTAAATAACGTGGAAAGCATTAAGTAGGCGGCACGCTCGAGTGTTTGACATTTGACAGTACATTCTTCAATGCGCGAAATTGCCCAATGTCGCATTTCAATTGTGACAATGACTTAAATTTTTGCAGCTGACAAATTGCCATTAATCTGTGTGATTATTATCCAAGGAATACTATCCATACCACATGAGTAGTACTTTGGGTGCTTAATTTCTGTAGCAGCGATGCGTGTCGGAGATTGCCGCGGAACCATCAAGTCTGTTTATTTGCAACGAATATAATGTTATTAGATCTTAGTGCAAGACACCGTGAATGCTATAATTTGTAACCAAACGTGAAGATAATAAGTATGATTTGATTTATTTTTCATTTTGATTATTACAGAGTAAATATAGTTGCGTAAATATTCGTAATTTAAGTAATCAACCATAAACAATCAATCTTTAATTAATTGAAAGGTTTTTAATCTTCCTAAGAGATGAGGATAATAACTATTAAAAGTGTTAGGGGCAAGGTGTCAGGATGGATA
The DNA here is from genome assembly GCF_978046115.1 of Saccoglossus kowalevskii. Classification (NCBI taxonomy): domain Eukaryota; kingdom Metazoa; phylum Hemichordata; class Enteropneusta; family Harrimaniidae; genus Saccoglossus; species Saccoglossus kowalevskii. The sequence continues at coordinate 24,687,612 of NC_140657.1, forward strand.
GAGTCGACATGTGTATTAAAAGTAAAGCATTATCAATATCAAAAAGCGTGATTTCACAGAAAAAAAATACTCAGCGTAATTGTGATTTTTTGCACTATAAAAAGCATATTATGCCTTTACGTATGATTGGCACTCTCTCTCAATACGAAAACATCGTCTAGCCATGCGATTAAGGTTTGTAGCCGATCATCCGAAGTTGCGATATGAGTAGGAAGTAGGCATAACTAGCTTAACAGCCATTTTAAAGGTAATTTAAAAAAAGAGTATTATCTGATTCACGTTTTAACAAAAGACATTAGTATGCCGTGTTTCTCTCGATTCATTGGTGCTGGACTGCATCCTGATTCCATTACTGCGGACTAGATTAGCTGTAAACTATTTTTACCCCCATTTTGCTTATCACCATAACTGATGCATTTATATATCTTTGATTATGGTAATGGCGAATACATTACCATTATGCAAATGATCTCTCCGTTATAGAATGTCCTCCCCGTCTGATGGCAACTATATGTGCACGATGCACACATTTCTGATCAGCGGCAATGTTTAAACGCAAGCTTTCTGATAGTTATTTTTGATCCGGTTTGATCCGGTTTGATCCGGTTTGATCTGGGCGACCGGAAGTTTCTATGTGTAGGATTTATAGCTGTACAGCAGTACAAATAATGTGTAATTTGGCTAATTCTCAGAGGGCTTGTCAACATTGAACAGTCTGTGCAAACACATATGCATTTTGTATCTAGTTTGGAACGCATATATACTATGTACAGTACGGTGCAATATACATGTATTCATAATTCACATCGTATACAATAACGTGAGTATTGTGAAATATGAATTTTTTGATATTTGTGAAGTTTGGTATTGGCAACACAAATGCTGTACCACGAAAAGTATTGTTTATTGTAAGATTATATATGTACATGTCACAGTTGCCGCGCTGCGTCGCGTTGGATGTAACGCCCCACGTAACGTTACACGGCGCGTGTAAAACACGTTCTGTGTCGTAAGCACAGTAACACAGCATGGGAGTTATTTAGTGAATAAAGGACAATGCACGGCTTATTGCTCGATAAAATGACATTGACGGGGATGTGGCGAGACAAAGTTATGGAGAAAAATGAAGTGTATTTATCGCATTTGTATTTCAGTTAGAGTAGGGTGTTCTCTTACCAAACTACGTGCGACAACACCTCAGTGGTTTTTCAAATGAAAACGACCAGAGTTTGTTAACTTGAAAGATCCGTGGTGGGTTTGTTTGTTTGTAGGGCTGCACGTGTTATAGATAAACCAATGAGAACGCTTGTTTCAATAATGGACAGTCTATGTTATTATAATGTTTCATATTGCGTACTGGATTCTTTTCGTTCAGAGTATTTCTCTCCGGAGATTCATACAAAACATTTACTTTTATGAACAAGAACATCAGCGAGATCATGCAGCAGAAAATTCAAAAGTCGAACCATGTTGTATACTGCGTATTGTTAGTCAACATCATCCGTAGAAATGGAGCGTGTTCTATAAAATGCTTTATCGTTCTGCACTTTCTGTAAACGAGCCGAAAATGTTTCAATATATATTCACCGGTTGACATGTGGTACTTAAAACTCTACTTGTATTTATATCATCATCGCGGCATGAAACCATCAAAAGGCGTCACGTGGCGACTTGAAGCATTGATATTCATGGCCGGAGGTAGAACACGTTCACTTGTCTTACATAATGTCGTGTCGGATACAGTTTAGTAGCCTCTAACCACGGAGTGACGGATGACTATTAGCTTTGAATACATGAAGAATATTAAAATACACACAACATGGCATTTATCAATAGAAGCACAATAACACATGGCATATATGTGCAGTACAAAGCTAGTCAGTTCATCCCCCAGGCAATCACCAGTCACTCGTAATCGCATATCTGCTACTGTACAAGTTTGTGGGCGATAATAACGCAGTGGAATTGTTTTATTATCTCAGACTAGTCAATTATGCCGTGTATTACAGCCGTTAAAGTATAACGTATGTAATGTTCTGCTTATCAAATGCTGTCATCATTTCAATCATCAGTTTTTGTGTCAAACATTATTGAGTGTTAATAAAAGTAAAATGAAATAAAAATATTGTCACAAATGTTTTCAATTTAGAGCGAACCTCAGTGCGGCCTTAATTTATAGTTGTGTATATTCTAAACTTTATTTCAAATCAACTGCAGTGGTTTAATTTTGTTTTAATTATAACTGTAGCTTGGATGGGCATTCGCATTGCTTGCAATTAAACACCATGGAGACCACTAATGGATGTCTTATACCTATAGTATGCAGTTGATATCAGTTCGAAACATAAATCAATATAGAGTTCAGTTTATATGTTTGCAACATACAAAACATAACACGGCTCCAGATTATTTCTCAGAATGGGGTCGCGCGTTGAATGCCTTAGGGGTTAGAGGACAGAAATATTCGATCATTCACACATGGTGTAGATGTAAAGAGAAAACATACACCAATGACTAAAGTAAAGTAGTCATTAAATTAAAGTGTTCTCCTAGCTCAATTTAGTTTAGTATCACTGTGAATCTAAATGTTTTAAAATATGAAACATTGTTGTTCCCACTTTAAAAACTGTTCTATAATTAAACGTATTAAGAATTTCTCTTAAAAACGCAAATGAGTTATTTTACCACTGTTTTAAAATAAATCACTTTTATTGTGGTTAAAGTGTTTATAAGCTTGTCCTCGCTTTAAATCACTTAAAGTTTCTATAATATGCATAAGTGTATATGATGAAATAACTTGCAGTTCATATTTTTATTGTAACATTTCAGAGATGTTTTGCACATAACACATGCTTCCAATAGAAACACGTATTGAAAAGTGTTACCACCGGGGACATGTATAAAAGTGTCCTTGAAATATGTATTTAAAAAAAGTTTACCATCGCAACACTTCGAACTCTCCCGCAAAAACACAATCTGAATATTGACAATGTAACACAGACACATTTTAAAATGTATTTCCACATTATATCATATATATATATGAACAAATCATATCAAATGATGCTTTTTATGATCAAAAACTTTGCACTATTGTACATAATCATAATATATGATAAACAAATAATAAAGTGTTTATTCCTAAATATAAACACTGATAAGGTAAGTTTAAGTATAACATTTAAAAAAACAGACATATGTAGTTGTTGTAAAAACTAATTCCAATCGCACGAAGAAGTGTCCTCGACTTATGTGCGGCTGAATAAGTACCTTATGTGTTTACTGGAATTCTAACCTTTCATAAAACTGTAGATACAATAACATCTTTGAACCATTTCTTCATCGACATAAATGAAATTTCTTCCTATGTTGTATTGTTGTCTCGAATGCAGTCTCTCAGGGTACATCAAATTCCTGTGAAAAACAAAATATAGTGAAACAAATAAAAAAAGCATTAATTTCAAAAACGGGCTCTGCAGAAATAAATTTACTCTATTGAAATTCCATTCGCACTTAATCCCAGAATCTGCATATATGCACTACCTACATCCGTTCTATTTCGTTAATCTGTCCCTTTTCTATATGTTAAGTGGTTTGATTGCTTATTTTCACCACTTTTAAAATTACCCCCTAAAACGGGAAGTATGGTATTTTAAAACTATATTTACCCAAAGTTCTTCTGGCATAGAAGACGAGGGCACTGAACCAACAATAACCATAATAACAGGAAAAATCTGAGGAATATAATATTATCAAAATCCAGTGAGTAATGTTTAATTAATTATCAATATTTTTTCAAGCAATGTGATATTTGAATCAGAAATATGCGGTGTAAAATATTATTGTTGTTATAAAGTAACGCACATACAATATGAAAACGGAAATATGACCACGCCGATAACAAGAATTGAACTGCATTTTCCTGTTAAAATCTGCCTAACATTTCTATGATTTTATTTGGTCAGATCATGTCTCTGGCAAGAAAGTTATGCAGTATAGAATTGTCTGGTCCTGTAAATGTTTGAGTTTAATCAGTTGTCGTAACAACACGGACATATTGAAATGAATGGAGGCCCCAGCAAACGACAATGCAGTACACAGTAGCTCTATCAATTACACTTTCCACACGTTTCGTAACGGAGTAACAATATATACCGTCAGATTTATTTATGATAACTTCCGGTCCTTTCTTTCTTCATAAAACCTAAAAGGCATCATTCGGTCCAAATTGTTGTTGCTTCTGTAACGAATATGCCACCTGCCCACACACTACCGATAGTATAATTCAATAATTGATTGAGCGTGCGCACGACACAAGTTACCAGTTACTTGAACACGTAACATATAATAGTGTTCATCATGAACACAGTCGTTTAATAAAGGTATCTCAAAATATTTGCAAAGAAGTAGGAAAGTAAATTATTGTTCAATATATTTGTTTTTCATATTGTATTTATTATATTAATAAAATTAGTTAAATGGTTATTTATTATTAGAGACTTAGAGAAGCTCGTTTAAATTATACGCAAATTTGGACAGGTGTTGTAATCATCATATTAGATGGAATTCAACACTGATGCTCTGTCAATATGATAATAGCTATGAAGAAAATGAATGGATGATTAGATCACAGGGAATGAATGCCTGTTTAACGCACCGTCGTCCAGCTTACTAACTCGAGCAATGATAACAACACCGTGCATGTTTAATTCCATCGGTCATTAAACTTGTGACAGGTACATGGTATGCACAATCCCAAAATATATGAATATATAAAGGTGTTATTTATTTAAAAAAACTAAAATCAATTAATATGTCGCTAATGCACAGTATGTCTGCTGACAATGGTGACGTGTGTGAGCAGTTTTTTTTCTAATAAATATGCTGCATATAGTATTGTGTCTATTATAGATGCATACCGTAGACGACATTCACAAGTGTCCTGTATATGAACACTTATATAGAGAGATGTTTTAGGTTGAAACATTGCATGTGTGTTTGTTTTTTGAAGTATTTCAAAATAAAACAGTTTGGAAGAAAAGTGTTTTAGTAACTCTCATGAATTTGTGTACATGTCCTTTACAGAACCATTCATAATCAAGTGTTTTACTTGAAACATTGCATGTATGTTTGTTTTATGAAGTGCTTCAAAATAAAACAATACTCTCATGTGTTGTATACATTAATACATTCACAGTCTGTTGTTTTGGGTTGAAACATTGTTGGCAATTTTGCTTTCTGACGTGTTTCAAATTGAACAGTTTTGGGAAAAATGTTTAAATAACATGTGAGAATGCTCAGATGTGATTGGAACTACACCGTTCACCAAATGCGGAGTATCAAAATCCATTAGGGCGCTCCGTACTTAATTCACCACGTGTCCCGATTTCCAGTTGTACTTACAGGTTAGTAAGACCATGTAAGCGTACATACAATTAATTCATCCACAACCTGGTGCTTGACATAAAAAAACTGTTTGCTGAAGGTCATGCCATGACCATCTCATGCGTTGAATTACGTCACCTTCTGCGATTGTCTAGTTGACGTATATATACCATAATGTTCACTTACGAGTCCGCAGACTTTTTACTCAATTTTGTTAATACTGCTTGCGTAAAGTCAGATGCATTAAACCATAAATTCCCTATCAATAAACACGTTAATGACACATTTATATCCCCGTAAAACAAGTAAAGGTGTATTTTTGTGTGTTCACAGTGTGCTTAATTTTCGTCAAAAAAGTGTTTTAATAACCCCGAAAACAATTTTCTAACAATTCTACATCACTACTGTTTTGATAGAAAATACAAGTGTTTTATAATATAATACACGTGTTTTAATTGCAAAAGTAATCTTTCAATTAAAACGGTGTGTTTTAATGAAAAACATGAAAGTTCTCCCATGATTTACAATGTACGTTTCATCGATTATTTTTGTTATGTCGAAATAGGATATAAATATACGGAAAGTCTAGTCGGACTGGAGCTACACATATTGTGTAATCTGAAGATGAAAACGTTATTCACACTCAACTGCCTAGTCGCCACACATTGGGCATGTTATTTTATTCTTGACTCTTCGATCAGGCAATATTTATGTTGCGTGACCAGTATCCTGTTCACACAGCCCGTTACAATATTACTGTTACAATATTATTACAAACCTGCATCACACTCACGTTGTAAAACATCGGAAAATGTTACAATATAACACACAATTTTGCTATTATCTAACTATTTTACAGCAGAGATATCTTACGTAATCAGTTCACAGTCTTTACGCGCTCTTTAACTAGTCAAGGTAGTTTATCGCCATCAAGATTCCATGCAAGTCGTGATCATTGGATTACAGAATGGCTTATTCGGAGTAATCCCAAACGAACGATTTTGTTTGCTTTGAGAAGAATTAACATATTAGGGTGTGATCAACGCATACGAATGATATACAAGCACATACACGTTCCTCAAATGATTAACCTGTCATCTCGGCGTGTGCAGCACCCGTCTACAACTAAAATACTATTATAATCCTTCAAACCATTTTCAACTGGCACCCACTACACATCGTACACATGTTTCCTGCTCAGTGGATCACCCTTTAATAATATTTTACAAGGCAGGCTAGGGGCGTAACATAAAACGTATGCAATGGCGTACGCTATAAGCAAGTGTGTGTTCCCCGTGTTTATATAAATATAGCGCAATCCCCCTATTCTGAGCTCCAATCCCACCTCTCGTCCTTGGTAGCCCAAGTCGCTCAAGTTGATCATCCGCCGGCAATTAGGAAACTGGGTCCACAACTTTTCTTTTTTTATTTGCGAATATAAAAATACATAAAGGAAAAAGAAGCTGGAACGAATAGAAACATGAGAAATAAAAGACATTAAAAAAACAGAACAAAAGACAATAAAGGAATTAATTAGTTAAACTTAATTTCACAAAATATTAAACATCAACAATATTCCATTTTCTATTAAAAGTATCCGTTTTCAGATTTCAAAGTAATTTTTGAAAGAAAGTTCAACCTGAGTGGCATCTGGTATACAGCTGTTCTTATGGAATGAACAGAGCTTATATTTATAAAATAGTTTAATACAAGTGTATTGTCGCTACCAACACCAAGCATAATATCTACATTTGATGAATTAATAGCTGTTTTGTCAATTTCCTTCACATGACCAAACATTCCCCCCAAAACTGTCTAGCGAAAGTACATGTAAAATATGTTCTAAAGATTCAACATCATAATTGCAGACGATACACAAAGAACACAGCTTTCCACAACTTTACGACTGCACGCTATCACCCTCTCAGACTTCCGCTTGTCGTACATAATGTTTTTGTTTTGCGTCAATGCTGCAAGGCCTGCCGACCACTTGAATACCGGAGTGAATACATCGTCTCTCACATCAGGTGGTTGAGTATACATTTTCACAAATACGATATATACAATTCAGGTATCTCCCCCAATATAATAAGTTCATGGTTGGGTATACGTTTTCCAATTGATGTGAATATTCTAAAATGCATATCTGATATATGAATTCTTGTATTCAGATGTGGAAGCTCAATATTATAATATTATACGTATTTTTAAAAAACACAATCGTCTATACAAACACCATAAAACAAGAGTACAACTTCTAATAATATCCCGAGTAATGGTATACACATGTCCTGTGAACATGTTCGCTAATGTACAACAGTCCGAACCATATATCATGTTTGTATTATAATCGCATTAATGACGGTTATGTAAATCATTCGTAAAGTGAAATAAAAATCTGCCTGTTGCTAAGCAACAACATAGGGACAATTAAATAGTGAGAGTAATCAAGTAGTTAGAATTGAATCATTAACTCATTTCATCTGTATGGATGTCATAATTACTTACACGTAACCATACGCTGATGATGGTTGCAATACTGCTAATGGATTATAGTGCATTACCTACAATCGCGCCTTGTCACGAATTGATCACATGTAATCGTATCAATCCATACAGTAATATGCTCCACTAAGGAGACTCTACCAAACACTTCAATGAGACATCGTTATTGCTGATAGGAACAATCTTTGCATCAGCGAGTCCCAGCACGATGTAGTTATCACAATTCTGTGGAACGCGTGATCACGGGTATTAGTTAATAAAACTAACCGTGTTTGCATAAAATAAAGATCAAAACATATATGGATATTGACAGTATACGTATTTACTACAATTGCATTCACATCAAAATTGTGTACTTTTGGTAAATTACAATGATTGGCATATGTCCATTCTATCCAAATGTCCAAGCCTACGTTTACGACACTATTGAGGCGCACATCTTCTCGTTGAACAACCACAACACGAGTTTAGTGGTCTTTAAAGTCGACAACCTATTGACGGACAGCTTTAATCATAATAACACCAGTCCCCATCTTGCAAATGAATCAAGAAACACAAAATTGCATATTCATGCATTCGCAAAAAGTTGAGTGCTCTGGGGGAAATCAGTATGCGTATATTGTCGCGACTACCTGTACTGTCACGTCTTCTATATACACAGGCAAAATAATGTCCCACAGCGCTACTTTAAGAAGATTGTCCGTCTATTTTATAATTACCTGGATACCAATTTATTCACGAGAATCGTTATTGTCATTGCGAAATAACGTAGAACATCAATAATGGAATTGGTTTTTTGCCACTTGTTAAGAAACTGCATGTAGGGTAATCCAAGATATATATTGAATTGGAGTTGATTTGCAGTACTTAGCTATAAAAACGGACGCAGAAACTGCATTCCACGTAAATCCATGCACTGGCACGTTATATATTGTATATCATCAAGAATGTATAAGACAATTATTAAATGTCATGTATACATTCATAAAAAATATTAAAAAATTGACTTCTATTTACGTTCATTATTTTCGTCGTAATATGGACAAATTTTAAGACAAACATGAACCCCGAAACGATTATGTTTCTTTGATGTTAGAAATATGCAAATTAGCTTGTTGAGTAATACTGTAATACGAAACAGAATAAATGATGTACATAGTGAAGTACATTTACGTTCATGTTTCATTTCATATGGGGTTTCATACCTACCCGGTCGACACAAGCGTTAAGCGTCCACCATTTGCGCGGATGCGATATGGGACGGCCTGAACAGCAGAGTCATGTGCAACACATCAATTTCGTGTGTTCAAACACTGCTTTTACAAACTTTATGTACGACGCATTTAACCCATAACGAACAGAACCTCCGCCCTCACCACTGAGAACGTTCTATTTGTGTGTTTCTTGGATAGGATACGATTGCAGAATTGAGAGTAAATAAAGATGTCGTTATAATGCGCTGCACATGTCAGCGGCGAAACATGATACACTCACTGTTTTCTTTTTTTAACATTTTTAAAAATGAAATGATGTTGTTTATTGTTTAAAGTTTTGCATCTTTTTCAGGAAAATCATAGTATTGGCCCACAAACTTGTATTATCCTTTTGTTTTCCAGTGATTGAACAAAAATTAATCGTCTAGAAACTTCATTACACAGAAATCTGGTTACGCCTATATTGTACATGTAACGTTGCTATGCAATAGAATTGGGACGAGGTTCCTGGCGTGCTGAGTTCGTAACAACAAATTATATGATGACAAAATAGAGATGCGGCGATTGCAAAATGAAATAATGGATGCATGACAAGTCTATAATGTGCTCTTAGACGAAGAGCAACAAAGTGATAATAATTGTCACAATTAAGCACGTTTTCAGCGACAGTGACGAACAGATTACTGAAAGAGTTCGTTAATTGGAATACATGGTCGACATGAGCTTATCAGAAGCTGGCATTTAGGGTGATAGCATGTAATAGGCGACGTTTTAGACGCGTAACAAAACGAGCGAAAGGCCATCACTATGGCATTATTCCATTTTAGCGATTGTATCTGAGCTTGTTTATAGGAATTGATAGTCATCATTGAAATGTGTCAAGTGATTATCACTCCATTTGATGAGATCTTATTCATTTTTATAACGCGTCTGACCTTAGAAGCAACATTTAAGAGTCAAACTTGAAGTGAAATATTGTCGTATATCGAATATACACATAATTACAGTTTTATTTGAAATAATAAATTACATGTTTTGAATGTGAACAAAATAGGTCAGAGTAGCAATAAATCAGAGCATTGCCTTAGATAAGCGTGTGTTCAAACCATTAAAGAAAAAGAAAATAGATACAATACATCTTCTAGAGCTGTTCTTTTTCTGTGTCATCGCATGAGATGTTAATCAAAATATGAAAGAATGTCATTATATGCAGAGAAATGAGAAAAACGAAGAATTTAAATATAGGTTCTCTTGATAAAAACAATTGTGAGTGTTAATTCTGTGTGGATGATTTTACAATAAAAAAATAACGCTTTTCGTAACAATCAATATGACAAATATTCATAATGTGTACTAGAAACATGAGAAAACATAGCAAAATAAATAACCGGGAAGAATATGTTAAATTAATACTTCACATACCGACAAATATGAACACATTCGCAAATTAACCATTTACGAATAAGAACTCTGATAGAGCTGTGCTGAATGCAAATTATCTATCGTGACTGACTGACTGATTGACTGACTGACAAACTGACTACCTGACTGAGTTGCATCTGACTTGTGTCGTCTCGAGTTCAACAAACATAAAACGCTGCACACTGACTATGGAGTCCATATAACAGCTTCTATTCCGTGTGATAACTTTATTGAGATGCAGTAGACTTGTCAAAATAAAACTTCACAACGTATATTGCATGTATGCTGGCAAAATGTCAGCAGTGTAGTTGGTCACGTGGGAGAAACGTGAGGTGTAAGATGCAAATCAAACGTTGTGTAGACATTACGTCACGGCACTGCGTTGCGTTGCATCCCGGATGTACGGCATATTTCACAATTTCACGGATGGAAAAGTAAGTTATCAGCGCTTATTTCTGCTTTCACACTCTGTTTATTTTGTAATGAATCTGTATATTGTTTTCCGCATCATGTTTTTGGTTCAACCACAGGGACTGTGGTTCAACATAGGCTCATCTAAGCTAGAAATTCTTTACAGCACAATGTCAACATACAACAAATGTCACAGCTATTATAACCCATACAAAATAGACACTGAATACCCATTAACAATTGAAGTCTCCCCACTTGTCCAGGAAAATGGACATTGTATCTCTCCTTTTTGAAATTTCTAACTCTATCTTTTCCATGTAACGTATATCAGATTTTATGAGATTAAAACATGGTAGTTCCTTTTTTAATTTACACGTATAAATATTTCTTTTAACAATTATAATTATATGGTTTAGTAGAGGGGAGAAGTCCTTGTCTCCTAATATAATCTGTTTTGCTGACAATGTTCTTGGACATTCTAGTTTTGTTCCCCATAGATTAAAAATTGATGTCCAGAGGATTTTAATAGACTCGCATTCAACAAAAAGATGCACTAGGTTCTCGGTGGTACCATAACAAAATGAGCATAAATCTGAAGATACTAATGGTGAATTCATATGGAATAACATTTCATTTGTGTACAGGATATTGTGGTTTAATTTCCACTGCATAGAGTTTGCTGCATAGAGTTACCAAAAAAGGCATGGAATAATGAAATTCCCAATCCTTGTTATCCAGATTACACAAAGTATTAAGAAAGAGTTGACTTTTGGGCGTTGTAAAAACATGGGAGGTGAACAGCTTACGTAATTGCTTTTGGGTGGTATTTTCAAGTATAATTATTTGTTCACCGGTGACTAGACTAATAGGAGGTTCTGGACGTACACAGATTGCACGACTATTCCTAAGTCTAATGGCAGTGTAGAGATAATGCCACACCACTGAAGTAGCTGGACATAATTGAGCCCTAGTGCTTGGAGATTAGCCCAATTTTTAATTTTCCCATTTGTGTCAAATATATCTGCAATATAAATTATTCCTGCATTAAAAAACGCTCTGTAAAAGATACTTTTATCTTGAATGAGGATATTTTTGTTATTCCATATGATTTCATATTTATGCAAGATGTTTTTATTAGGCCCAACTTCACTCCACTGTTTTAGTAAAGTGTAATAGAATAATGGGAGTTTAACATTGAGTAAGTCAACAGAAAAATTACATTTAAAAATGAAATCTCCTCCCACATATTCCAGGTAATTGGTAAAAAATAATTTCCAAGGGTGAAATTTAGGAGATAGGTATCGTTTTACCCACCCAACATTAATGGCTTTTTGCATTGCATGTATATCAATCATACCCAAACCTCCTTGGCCTATGTCTCTTATCAGTGTGCTGCATGCTACTATATCGTGTCCTTGCCATATGAATGTATATATTTTAGTATTTATGAGATAATATCCCGTTGTAGAATTGGAATATTGTTGAAAATAAATAGTAATTTTGGAATAACAAAAGTTTTAATAATCTGAATTTTGCCAATAATTGTCAAACTACGTCTAGACCTGCATTGCAACACACTATTTAAACACTTTATTGGTATATTTACGTTCATTTCATATGCTGCTTTAGCATCTGATTAAGTAATAAAAGCTCCAGAGACAAAATAAACAGTATTGGGGATAGGGGGTCTCCTTGTCTACCCCCCCTAGAAAGGCCGAAAAATCCAGTTGATTCACCCCTGTTCATTACACAGCTCACCGGATCTGTATAAAAGCATTGCACCCAACGTAGGACGGAAGGACCAAAATTAAATATTTCTAGACATTGGAACATATAATTCCACTCTAGGCTGTCAAAGGCCTTTTGAAAATCGACAGCAAGAAGTATGCCAGTATCGTTATTATCTTTCGTGTAGTTCATCACACCCTCAATTACACGAACACATTCCCCAATTGATCTATTTTAAATAAATGCGGTTTGTGATTCCCCAATTGAACTTGTCTAATACTTTTTCTAATCTTTTGGCAAGGATTCTAGCAGCAATTTTGTAGTCAGTGTTAAGCAGGGTAATTGGTCTCCAGTTAGACAGATACCTCTTATTTTTGTCCTTTTTCTCAATGAGGGTAATAACTCCTTGACGTTGACTACTGGACATGTAAGTTCTGTGGCCGAATTTAGAGAGTTACTTACATAAGAACCAACCCACTGCCAAAATGTCAAATAGAACTCCGTTAGGCCATCATTTCCAGGGGTTTTATTTTTATTCATACTTTTAAGGGCATTGAACGCCTCCTGCAACGTAAGAGGCCCCTCACAAAGTTCCTTGTCATTGTTCCTGAGTCTGGGAATGTCATCGAGCTGGGAAAGAAGATCAGTCATTTCGTAGTCTCTGGGGTGGCCTTGTGTAGTGTAAAGACTGGAAAAAAAATTACGAATCTGGGTTTGAATAGCATGGTCGTCTGTTGTTAAATTTCCCGACGTATCAAATAGTTGGGTAATCTGGGACTTTTTTGCGTTGTGCTTTTCCAAACTTAAAAATATTTTGTGTTCTTTTCCCCTAGTTAATACCAATCTACACGTGCGCGTATGAGGGGCCCCCCTAGCCAAATATTCGTACTCCAAATCCAAATCTCTACGAACGTTTGCGATTTCAACTTTTAACTTCTCACAGTCATTTAGTTTAAGCTCAATATCAAGAGATTCCAGCTTGGCTTCAAGTAAATTCCCCGACTCTCGTCGTTTTCTTGCCATGCGTTTCCCAAATAAAATAGAATTAGTTTTTATTTTAAATTTCATAAACTCCCATAGGTCTTGGGGATTGTTTGGGTTATTATATTCCTTCTCCCAGTTTTGTAAATTATTTTTAATCAATTCAATATATTCATTATTTATTAGATAACTGTTGTTCAATTTCCAATATGAATTCCCCAATCTCCCCCCTTGGTCTCCGATATAAATAGTAACAGCAGAGTGATCGGATAATGCATCTATCTACCCAGCAAATTATACAATATTACATTAAACATCTGCCACTTACTTATTAAATTTTCAGTTTGAAATGGCTAAATAAATTAATTAATAACTGAATAATTAAACCACACTGTCAATCAATTAACGGACAGTCAGTCAATCAATCGATCGATCAATCACGCAATTGACAATCAACCAAATACGGACTTCGTATGCGGAATTCTAATCACGTTGGCTGTTTGCTATTGTTATATAATGTAACATGTGACCTTCAAATTCAAATCATGTTGGATAAGTGGACATTATGTAACAAGAATCTAAACCCATTTATAATAGCTGCAATGAATAATTCATTACATCCATCATTTAATTCGTTACATTCAGTCCTGAAGTCGAATTACAAATTGCTTTTTTGTTTTTGTTTTGTTTTGTTTCTTAATTTTTTGAAAAGAAAGCAGAATAAGATGAATTTTACCGTAAAATCTAACTGAAAATACGTTCTAATCCGAATGAAATATCATTTTGGCTTGGTTAGAATTTAATTAAGCACATAACCAACATGCAGATGAGCACCGCTCTTAGTTGTTGAATAGGGTTGGTATTCGGTAAACGGAGGTATTAATTGAGTGGTAAAATTTTAACCGAAACATACCCAACCGGTCCAGTTAACTAAATGAATAAATGTTACATAAGAAGCAAATTGTTTTAGAATCAGTATCTAAAAACAGTGTATATTATGTGCCTGGTTTGACATATTCTTTGTCATTTATGTACAACTTGCCGTTATGAAAACGGACACGTTTACCATCCTTATAAGCTCAGTCTATTCATTACGTCGCGGTAACTTTGTTTAATGTTGTAGTCTGCTGGGCAAAGATCCACTTGCACAAATATACTGGTGTTTTTTAACACTTCTCGGCGCATTGATAAAATTTTCCGGCGCTGCAATCGTAGTGAAAACTTGACGATGTTATGTCTAGGTGAAGTACGCGAAGAATCTCTGCTCTTTGACGCAACATGTGTGCGATGGGCATTGTCTATCTGTCGCATACGACTTATTTACCACTTCCGTGTCACTGAGAATGTTCTAGAACCGTACTGTGTCTGGGTGGAATATTCTATATTTTTTAGAAAATGGTTGAATAGGTAATAGAACACTGTAGGAGGCAATAGAAGGTAATGGAACATTCTAGAAATTTGTAGTAAGTTCCAGACTCATTATGTATGCTGATGTAATGGTCTATTTATAGACAGTGGGGGTATATATATAGGGGAGTTGTTTAGCACTGAGTTCAGATCGGAGATCTTGTTGAATTGCATTGGAGTTTAAGTATCTAGTTATTGGAGTAGTGGAGTTTTACCGCGTTATTGTACTTGATGTTTGCAGAGTATAATAATACCAGTACCAGTTGAAACCTCATCTGTTGGCTCCGTGTTCGTATGTTATCATCGCCGCCAGGGAAGTCTTTCTGTTACTGTTGCCATTTTGGTATTTGAACAATCACACCTGTACTATACCAATTACGGTAATATTACGTTGCGTGTGACACTATCACAATGTCAGGAATACTAAATTTGTCTTTATTAAGTGATCTAATAACATTCTAACAATCTTCGCCGCTTTGTTCCGGTATACCACCAAACCGCAAGTTATAATTACGAGAGTAACGCTCCAGGTTGAGTTGGGCATTTCCATTTGATGTAATTTTCTCGTTTGCCACTGATAATTCTCTGTGCAGTTGACCTACATGTTTTTCTAGCTCGGCAAGCCTGGACTTTACATTAGTTACTTCTTTGTCAATAAAAGTCGTTCCATTTTCTAACTCGTCTACCCTTTTTTCTACTGACACAACACGTGCCGTGATAGCTTTCTGTTCCGCTAAAATGCTGTTTACTGTTTCGGAAACACCATCAACTGTACTCACCAAATCTTTTAGACATTCCTTTATCAGCATTTTCATTGAACTCACAGACAGACATTGACTCACAGTACCGAGTTCCGAAGCATCGTCACCAGTGGCGTCGCCATCTTGAAAATATTTCGAGGTCTGCTGGTCATCGGCTGCAGGTGAATGAATTTTCGATTTTGAACGAAGTTCCAATGGCATAATGATGTCGTAAATTCACAAATCGTTGAGATTGGCTATAATTGACCAAATACAAGTTGTACTGAGCTGTTATCTCTACTGTAGTGGCATAAAACATAAATTCTCTGCTGAGCGATGTTACCACTGACTTCACTCCACACTCATGACGTCACCATCTCTGATAGTTGGCTTTGCGTCATACACCGTTCCTGTCAGTTACGCCCTCTTATTTCGAAGCGTTTTAGTGACGTAAATGGGTGTGACGGACGACATTCACAAGATAATATTGTTTTTATCAGTCGTCGTCTGATTATGTTTTTTGTGTATTTGCTATACTCTAAATAACGACTACGCAACGAAACAGTTGTCTGTTTGAACGACACGACTTACACCCATTTACGTCATGTTGACATCACATGAGAGTCTCGTCGCTAGAAGGCGCGACTTATCAGAAAGCTGTATTAAACAGCTCTATATGTGAATTTAGACCGAATCAACAGTAACATGAATCACGCTATCACCTTCAGATACAATTATCATCAACAGATTTGAGATTTGAACATATGTTTCTAAAAACATCACAGTATTGTTTGCTATTTTGTATGTACATAAATTATTCCTGTGTATGTATATTTCTAGTGTCACTTGTTAAACACTAATCTGCATTTAGTTATTATCTAAAAACTTGATTTTACATTTCTGACACGAATTTTGCAGAGTACAATTTGACAACTATTTCCACTTAACTATTTTCTCTATAATCGGACACAATTTCAGGAAGCTATCACCAACTTCCGATTACCCTGCATATTTTTCACATTACGCTGATCTTTTATCACACTCGTTTTGTTTTCCACACCAGCCTAACGGTGTAATGCAGTCGATTTCATCAACTCAGACAATTCTCCATCACTGCTCGCCAATATGAATCATGCAAAGCCACTTGCGATATCCTTGAAGGGAATGTGAATGAGGGCCCTGATACAGTGACGTGGCGGATCTAGCACAGTGATATGATTTCTATTCCCACTTACCTATTTATTTTATTTTATTTCTAAATGATGAACGACTATAAAAATCAAACGCAGTTACACATTGACAATTTCCTGAGCTTCTGACGAGATCTCGCGAATTTAGAACGTTTGGAATCACGTAACAAAGGAATTGTTATGGGCACTACTGGCAGCCAATCTTGGCGATGGAGGTTATACGCCCGTTTTTACTATTTCTTTGTATGTTCCTGTCCTCCATGGACATTGATTAGTTCTTGATCTGAGAAGCGTTTCAAGTAAAAATAATAGCAGGAAAAACCTGCACTTTACATAATACCAATAATCTAAGAATAACATTTTGTTTGAATCGAGTTCTCTTGAACAATAAATATATATTTGAAATTAAATATAAAACAAAAAAAACGTAGATTTTAATAATTTTGCTTTGCGAAACGAACAATATACCCTTTTTTGTAAACATAATTTCGCAGTCGTGGCTTATCGTGTGAAACGCATGATTAATGCTAAAAATGCGATAACTCTACAATACAATGTAATTACTTTAGAATGTAGAACATGCGAATCTCCCATTTGCCGAATCGCGCGAGATCTCGGAAGGCACTGGAAATGGTGTGAAAACGTAATGCTGACGTCACAGAAGCGTTTTGTCGCCAGAGGGCGTTTATTATTGCAAAGGTTTATGGTTATTACCAAATCTGCCTGTGGCGGGGATGCCTTGCTCATCGTACATATCGTACTGCATCCTATAGCAAAGTGGTCCTTCTGGGCAGCGGGCTGAATGGCATCGCTAACAAATAGAGATTTTTACGCCCATGATTTGAGCCAGTTGTTTTATTGTTATGTGCAAATAAATGTGTCCGATTTTGTTTTACAATGTAATCGGACTCTTCAATACACGAACGAGCTAACGAAAAGCAAAAAAAACTTTTTTGGCGTAATAGATACAACGCTAAGGAAACTAGTACGTCCGATTGTAAAAAAATATTTTTTTGAAATTTAGAGACATTCTTCTGGTAAACATGTTCCTCGTTATACCAATCACCTTCAATAGTACCATTTGCGTCTGCGAGTCAAAGCAGTCGGAATCGTTCAATCAGAATTAATGTGAAAGGAATTGTTTTTTTTTCGGAATTCTATTAAAATGCAAATGGTTTTCATTTATAGCATTGACATTAGGCTTGGCTGCTATTCCAGGTCACGTGACACACAAATATATAGCATAGGTCAGATTATTTGAGTCTGATACGGTATTATATATTACAAGCCCACGAAGACAAACCGGCCATTTTGAGGAAGGTCAGTAAATCTAGGTTGTACATTTTGTAAATAATATGGGTAATGCGCTCAAGGTTTCATTTTTTTTAAAGATAATTTGAACACAACAATGTTGGTATCTTAATTATAGAACACATGAACACAGTGCATGGAATTAGATTAGGTTCGACTATTCATGGCGTAAAATACAAGTCACTGTCGATTAAATGTCACGGAATGTCATTATCAAGTCTAAACATACTAAGTCGTTAATCAGATTTGAAATATAATTATCTCCAAATCTCAGCTACGTGAAGATAATTTAGTGAGTTTGCATAATTATTTATTCCTTATATGCCTTTTATTAGTATATGTATATCTAATTTATGTATCGAATATAGTATTTTTTGTATTAACTATAATGCCAAGACCATTATTATTTCCATTAACGTCCATTGCTCTTGTTTTTGATAGGTAAGTAGACTGGTGCATTATGGGAAATTGAAGAAGAATATTGACAGCTTGGTATTCGGTCGTGCAAATTTATCTGTTAATCTGGCATCAGAGATAGGTCTAACATAGCGGTGTAAATACATGTGAATGGTTACTATGGCAACGCAGGGTATTTCGATGTGTGTTTCTACACCGTGTACGCTGCCTTTCGAAATTCCGTGCAATTAAGGTTTTCCTTTTCTTTCGATTAATGCTACACTAAATTGCCACCACGATATTCCAAGAAATTGGGTTGCACTAGAATGTTTGAAAGACTGTTAGTAATTATCAGATTACAGAAAGAGAGAGTGGAACTAATGCAATGACTTCAGTTTATGTGGTTCTAATAGTTGATTGGCTAATGTCATTGAAAAACTATTATCCTGCGTTATTTTACTAAGTGAAACATTTGCCACAAGCTTTGTGATGCAAATAAATAGACAATGACGTCAGATCTAATTAAGATTTGCATTGTCATCCAGGAATGTCTTCACACAGAAAGTGAAATCACGGTGGCACATTTGTAAAAACTAAAAAAAAATCAAATAAACATCAGTTATTAAGCACACCTTTTAACAAATGTTATATTAGCTAGAGTTTCTTTTTCACATTCATTCAACTAGAAGCGCTAATTATGTTTTAATAGCAGAGAATAAATATATCGAAGAAAACGAACACTGTGAAACTGAATCCCATTCAGTAACTGTTGATTTCCCATACGAGAATAGACGCCAGTATTTCGTCTCGACGTCAACAAACAATGGCACGTCTGATTGTCCTTAAAATAGAAATCATGCTGACTATAAGTTGTTACAGTTCAGAGGAAAGCTGAAAGAAAAATAACGGTATCAACACTATTATCGTTACTATAGCGATGAGAACTTTGAAGGGAACAGCTACCCGGTAGTGCCGAATGAGTTTTTAACGTAGAAGTGTGCTTTCTCGTATACTAAACGAAAATACACAGAATTTATCTAGTGTGCAGTAATTTGAGTGTACTGCCCACCAAGAAATCGATGTTGACCAAGACAAGTTTCGGGTCACCATCATTTTCTTCGAGAAAATAATGGTTATATTTTGATGATGGTTATTTGTTCGCGAATGATGGCAATTTTATCCAGGTGTTAGAAATCTTTTAACATTGGTGGCCATTTTTTTCAGTATTAGAAA
This sequence comes from Saccoglossus kowalevskii, assembly GCF_978046115.1. Taxonomy (NCBI): domain Eukaryota; kingdom Metazoa; phylum Hemichordata; class Enteropneusta; family Harrimaniidae; genus Saccoglossus; species Saccoglossus kowalevskii. The sequence goes on from NC_140657.1 coordinate 24,707,535, forward strand.
CAGCATTATCATCTGTTCTTACGCTGGATGTATTATGTCATATCTCATTGTGACTGGGCGAAAAATTATAAGTCATTCCTGATGCGGTAATTTGTGTATTATGTCGACCTATTCCATAAGTTCAGGTTTTTATAAAGTGATAAGACAGTTTCTGAATAATATTTAGCTAATTGTCATTAAAAGATGCTACCGTGGCGTCAATAAATAATTGTTCATGTAATTATGGTTCTGTAATTCAATGCAGTACACAATAAGTATGATTGCCATGCTATTTCTGACTATTTAGCGTTTTTTTGTAATTAGTTTTTAACTGAATACAAACAACTCATACATATAACCATTAGGTAATGTGCTGTCATATTTACGTCAGTCAACCAAAATGTCGCCGAATGAACTCAAGGAAAGTACGCCGTTTGAAATGTTATTATCGGTTGGTTGGTGCTGATATCTTGTTCTCATATTTGATAAAAGGAGCTCGGAGGTAAAGAATCCATTGACATGGAAAGTGTTTGACAAATTGATAACATTCGTCGTTAGCTGAGTGCTCTCACGCATGTATATACTCCGTAGTAGTAGTTGACTATACATGAATTCTCATCTAACTATGCAATGAAGCATAGATCAACACAATCCTTGTACAAGCATATTATTGAATCGATAATCTAACCAATTACTTGGACAGTTGAGTAATATATTATCACGACTTCGTTCATTGAGACTATTCAACTGTGAGAAGGGCCCGTAGGGTTGATACATATCTACCTAATACTCACTGACAACAAGTTATTTTAAAGTATGATGTAAGATATTTTATTCAACTAACATATAAATGGAGCAATGGCTAATTATGATCGCATTTAATTCAAGCAATTTCAGTGTATCTATGTAATTTCATTTTCTAAACACGCTGGGCATGATTACCAATATAGACATCTATCTGCATTCATAAAATCTGAAAAAACAACATTTTTGGTCAAACGTGATTTGATTACAAAAATAACACGAACAGTATCATCCTAATGAATACCCCTAGCCGTGAGATGTAGGGTGTAACTTCAGGTTAATAATAATAGACAACTGATTTTTGGTTGCATGTCTGTAGTTGTTTGGTCGGTTGTACCTTTTGTTCTTTTGTAGATTGTTTTGTCAGTTGTTGCTAGTCATCTTTCCTCAACAACATACGGTTGTGTGTGTTATTTCTACTTTCTTATAGTAGCTGGCTTATTAACTTTCAGAGAATGTCTGAATCAAAAATCAATATATGCAACTCCTTTTCCATCTGTTGCTACCTTATCAAGCTGAAACATGAATTGCATTATTTTCTAATTTGCATACTTAACAATTGTGCGCCACATTTACCATATTACAATAGTCAATTAATTCACTAAAGTTGTTATCATTTGTTATCTTTTATCATATTGATTGCATTAATACTTGTTAATAGAATTTATGTATTATGCAAAGCACGTACAATTACGCATGTGGAGACCTAACAACAATTAGAATAGTTTTAATAGAGTGGGTACTTACTTTCTTAGAAGATAAATGTACATCTTACCCGTAATTATCCATATTGTATACCCCCCTCTTGTCGATTTATCTAAGTATTGTGTGGCGTTTGTTTGTTAGTTCGTTAATCGTTAAACTCTATCGTGACTTGCAAAAACATCCCTCGTACACTCAATTTCAATGCAGCGATGAAAACATACTTGTTCATAAGGGCATTTACCCTATGACTGTGCGAGAATGCAAATAGTGTTATTATAAGTTTTGTTCATTGATGACGCCTTTGTAATTTTATTGCATTCAATGCTCGTAAAATGTACGTTTTGGAAATTTCGACTATGCACGAGATGCCGTGGAACGCCGGTCGAAGAGCCGGTGAAAACAGCTAGAGTCGCGGAAAATTCGAATTCAACTTAAAGAAATCATGCCCAACCAAATTTATATATGTTGCTTATGTAGGGGTAATCTTATTACACTGTTCAGGGGAGTCTAAACAATTATCCCAAGGTACAGTTTTCTGAGAGTTTTCGGCCATTGTTTTCACAGTGGGGTGTCCGGGGCGATAATATATAAGATATCCTATAAATATCTACACACTCCGAAACAACTAGTGTTAGTTTGCTACTTACACAGGTACTACGCCAATCTATGGATGTGTAGGTGGTTTAATGTGATCTATACGTATTGAAATAAGCAATACTAACCTGTCGGAGATGGCATTAGCGGGTATTTCTAATTTCAATATAGATATAGGTCTATAAGCAAGTTCTATTCATATCACACATCTTAACAAAACACCCATCAAAGTGACAGACTTCCAGGCATAACTCATTATTATGTAAATGAAATAAGACGAAATCGCTTTCAATAAGTTAATACCGTTCTTATAACTCAAACAAGTATTTCACGGCTTCTTATTGTCGTGCCAGCATTTTGCAATTAAACTCGACCAACACCGTATTGATTGCATTCTCAAAAACCCTGCAAAAGCCATTACCAAGTTCATTACCTGTCAATTGAACATCATAAAATATACTGATTTGCAGTAAATTGTCGATTATAAACAATGATACAGAGTTCACATACATGATAGAATGCATTGATACGGGGGAAAAACTCTTGTATATGTGTAATTCGAAAGAATCTAACAATGCGAAAAAAGAACTGAAACCATACTATATATCTCAGATAACAACGTTCACACACAGAAGACACTATCATCCTCTTTTGGAATGTGAGTGTACGGTGTTTTGTTGAGCTAATAATTTACATTATGACGCATATTGAATATATATTAGTATTAGTATACGTCAGCTGACACTTTATCATACAACTATTTTCGTAATCACATGTAGATGTCACCTCAGTAGCTCCAGAATTCGTAAATTGTTTTTATTGTCAGTTATAGTGATACATCAACGGTCGTCAAGTATTTAACATAATTTGGGTCAATGGATTGCCATCTTGTCATCTGGAAATAATTAGTACTGAGAATTAATTTCGATTTTCACATGGAATGGCACACATTGTATAATCTTGAGCAGTGAGTGTTAAGCGACGGAGCGGTACCATACAATAGTGTGGACGAGGACACATCCATTATAGTAATTACACTTGCTGATATGTAATGCACTATCCGCCATTGTTTTTGTAGCATATCCAACACTGAAGCAAACTTGCGTTATTACATTGTTCCCATCACCATTACCTAGCAATAAAGGCGAATGGGTCGTTTTACATTAACACTAATCACAAAGTTGTTGTTGTATAGAAATATTGATTTATAAAATATGAATCGACACAATTCAAACAGCATTAAGTGTTGCAATGGTGTCACAAATAAAAAAATGATTGGTCCAGTGTCTAATAGCGTTTTTTTAACAGTGTATTTGAAAGGTTCAAGTAATCAATGTGATTTCTCTGTGTAGACTTTCTATTAGGAAAAAAGATCGCCAAAGTTGTTTGATTTGTTTCTGAAAAGCTCCACATCGTATGCCATTTAATCGCCAAAAGTGGCCAGATTTTCTAACAGACAGACATAACATCTTCGCTCTATCAGCATCAGGCGACATTTACCGAAACTGAAAAGCGTTGAAATGTTAATTGCTCAAGGCTTTTACATAAGAGTTGAATGTGTACAATGTTATTAGAACTCACGACAAATCACTTTCTGTCTGCGTTAATTGCGACTAACATTCAGGGTGATTTTCATTCTGCTTTCATGTGACAATTACAGCAGAATAAATTGTTTCTTTCTAAGTGAAGCTGGCTAAGCATGTCAACTTAGGGCACATGCATTTTCTTTGAGACTTGTCTGTTTCATAGTAGCATGAATGGGTACGGATTAAAAAAATGGTCTGAGTGGTGTGTATGTTGCTTATTTCTATTATTTCGTAGTGAGTTCTGTGACGTTAGCATCTGCAACAGAATAACCCAATGAGAACGCCGAGAACATGAGTCAAAGATGAAATGATGAAATGAACGACTTATGGTATACATTTCGGATGAAATATAACTAGAAACAAATGAATTTCAAATGCAATTTATTCAATCATTGTCTATATGTCACTTTATCTGTGACAATAATTTCCGTTTGTTTTACATAATCCTTAATTAATCCGCGTAATCAATTTTTTATCTGGGTTCCAAAAAATCACCAAAAAATGGTGTAGATTGTTTTCGAACAGTACTGGGCATGATAGCATGGATCGTGTGGTTCGAATACAAAGCCGGTGCAAATCAACTTATAAGATTCTTCTTGATTGACTACCGAACCGTCAGGCCAATCAGATGGCATCTTGTTTGTTGACAGGTGTTGTTCGACGAATCAAATGATGTCTCGTATATATGCTTCGATTCAACTGAGAGTGCACACGAAATTCCACATGACAGCCGAGTATTCAATCACTTTGCGTGCACTGCAACGCTGTCAAATTAATTACACCATTAATGAAGGCATTGTTAGGAACGCTGAAAATAATCAATATTGAGTTCAAGTATACAGCCATTGGCGAGGTAAAACTAGATCACGGGTGAAGTACGTTCCTTACGGTACATGAAGAGCACTTTGAACGTTTATTTTCGCCCAATCTAATATATTTTGTCGCCCAAGTTCCTGCTGTATGTACTTGCACTTGATTAAACATTGTACATGATTTCATTCCTAATTTTTCAATGGTGATTAGATTTGAAATACAGTACACATGAAGTTAGTGAGGCGTTATATTTTGCGTGCGCATTTTCTGTGTTTGAGCGCCCAGTTTTAAAATAACTGACAACATATAACGATATCTGCTAGCAATTAACCCGTTATTACAAACATCCTTCATTGATTGGTGCCTACGAGCTGAGAATAATTCTGCAAACCATCGAGATAAGAAATTTCATTCAGTTATCTAAATTACGCGCATGCAACGATATAAAAGTTCATTTTCATGACGGGAAACACTACTAATATAGTGTGATTGATCCAGTTATCACAAATAACGTTCTCGAATTACATCCAGAAATCCAAAGTATCGAAGCGCACACTCAAATAGTAATTTTCTTTCAATTACAGGTTCAGGTTCATGTGGAGCGGGAGAGTATGAATGTAGTGATACTAGTTGTATCTTGGCAACGCAACAATGTGACTACTACCAGGATTGCTCATCCGGGGAAGATGAAACAAGCTGTTCGTGTACAGGGGATCAGTTCACTTGCAACGATGGTAGATGCATCCCGTTGTCCAGATGGTGCGATGGGATAAGAGATTGCAGTGACAGCGAAGACGAGGTTTCATGTTCGACTCCAGGTATATTTCACTTTTATAAATTAAATAATTAATTTTTAAGAGTTATTATTCGAATAATCACTGGATTATATAACACTTGTAAAACACCTCGCATTATAAAATCATTCAAGCGAAAAGTCAACAAAAGTCATCATCACCAATAATACAGCCAGGAAACACGTCCATGACGTCATCATTACTGAGATGGGTGTAAGCAAAATGTTAATATAGAACTGTAGTTGCCAGGTCATTTAAGAAAGTAACAAATCTTCTCAAAACAGTATTTGATATTGACAGGCGATAACAGATGAAATAATATCGAACGGCGTTACTTACAACAAATTACTTGGTACTTCCATGCTAGAGGTCGTGACATTACGGGGTATTGAATCTACTCAATCAAGACAAATAGCTAAATTACGTAACAACACATTGTACTTTGAGTTAGCTTCCCATAACTTGAATTTAGAATAGCATATATCGAGTCGGTTATATACAATGTTTCTATAAATTTTGACGTTGCATAGCAACCATACTACACACAATTTAAGCAGAAAAAGCTAATGAACAATTCGTACTCACTATACGAGATAAAACTTGACTTTAATAGGAACGAAGGCACACGTGTCAAACTCACGTGATTGTTGTTATGACAACAACTTAGAAACATATTTATATGTTATTGGGAATTAAACTGTGGTGTCAATTCGTGACAATGCCGTAAATGTCAATAATTACACTTTATTTGTCTAGCTCTGGTATCTGACGCTGTAATTACTGTTACAAACACGATGGGTAGCTATGTTTTATCGTAGGCACAATGCTGATTTAGCCATGGAAATATCACCTTCGTCAAATTTGAAGTCTATAAGATTTACGATATTTTTTCCCCAAAACAATGAGTCAGCCTTTTATGCAATTGCTATGACAACCGCAGACACATCATAATAATTATTCACGAAAAAGCTTATGAAGACGTGTTTATTTGTAACAATTATTATGTTGAAATCATTTAGCAAGGGTTTTGTTCATTCAGTACCCTTTCTTGGGATTCACAACAAATCCACGAAAGCCACAGTGAAGAAACAAAGTTAATAGGTCGAATATGTCGTCTGCGCACGTTCTCGACATCTAATTTGTTCTCCACATCCAATTAAACATTCTATAACGGTTGCGTAATTTCTATCTCGTAATCATAATCAATGCCTTTTACTATTCAAGGGCAGAAATGTCGTCGTTGTACAGTCACATCTCCCTAAACAAGAACCTAAATGACTGTCATATTTATGTAAATGTTGATCATTGTTCATAAATTATTGAACACGCTGCATATTTTATAATTTCATTCAGCTGCTTTCAGTCATAATTCAAATGCAAACATATTGAGAATATAACAATTTTGTTTTCACGTGTAACATTCTTAATTTATTTCTGAATTCGCTAATCAACATTAGTTTACTGTGCAACCAATTGTTAAATACAAAACACTGACAAAAACCTCACTTCCTGAATAAACAGTCCTGTCTCTAATATTTTTTAAAACCTAAGTGATCGATAATCATCTTGTGAACTTACGTGAGAATCTTCATAACCACGGTCGTATGGCTTTGTCTTTGATAATGATTCAACAACTGTTCTTGAGGTGCTTCTCCACCGGTCCAATCTGTGTAAAAATTCTGTGTAAACTCTGGTCCAGAAAGTCAGACTGTCAAGTTAATTTAGTTTTAATCGTTATTTATATTGTCTGGTTCTTCACTAACAGAAAAATGTTTGCTTACACAATATACATAGCAAAAGAATAGCAAATAACCGCAATTTCGGGAAAAAAAACATAACAGTTTAACAGTATTCCAAACAATCGTGCGCACGGTAAATCTAGATTCTTTTCGAGCCCAGTGTCATAGGCTTTCCACCGTCACACGTTTGTGAAATAGAGAACGTATTAAAATAAAGTTCATACTGCCCAAGCCGTGAACAAACTAACTAGATTTTTGCACGAATCGACCCATGGCTGACGAAGTGAATATCAAGAAAACTGGCGACCCTAAGCTCAGACATTTAATGTTGTTATCAGACATAAACAGAGGTTAGTCAACAATATGTATGTTAATGACTTTAACAGTTGTTTGTTGAGTTTTACACAAACACAGGTTTAAACATCAGTATAATAATTTTAGCATGAGAAATTAAATACGATATTAAACATTTAAAAAAAAAAATGACAGTGTGTTATATATGTTGCAGAGTATAATGTGAAATATCTTCACACTGCAAATTTGTTGTATATATTTCTATGGGTGTTTATGGTAGATGTGTAAATATATACCAGTACAGTATAGTTGTATAGTTAATTAAAAAGAGTATTTTTTTTTAAATACAAAATTTTACATTACCATTCCAGTGAAAATGAAGCAGATTCAGCTACACTGGTTTTGGAATTAATAGAAAAATTTACTCGGTATGAATGTCAAATGGTGTTGTTCACCAATGTTAGTGAAGTGCAAAACAGTTCAGTATTTTTCACTGAATAACCTACCTTGTAAATTTAATAAAGATAACTATATAACTGTGCATTTACATTATCCAAGTATTATATGACGTGACAGAATTTAAGGGATAGAGCAATGTTTAATTCCTTTTTTCGAACTCATAGAATATTGAACACCCACCTGTTATACATTTTTCGATTGGTCTTTTTTAATTTTGTTCACATAATTTATCATAGTCAAAAACTTTCTGATGAATCAATTATACACCCAGATCAAGTCTTAAGTAGACCGAGAATACATATATATACATATAAATGTGGTTAGGTGAATTCATCTAATACACAGTCACTGTTTATGGACATCTAGCACCGTCAATTTGGCTTCTTCAGGTAGTTGAAACATATTTTCATTTCTGGTGTTCAATATATTTACCGTTCAATGGATACATTAGTATAATATGATTACTAAGTTTTATATTTAATGAATTCCATGGATTTTACACAGTACGTGCCTTCTAGATACAATGTACGATCCAAACAAGTTTCAAATTAGAATCACCTATGCAGCGTATTAAAACCATTAATAGCAAAACTACAAACAATACAGTGTAAAAACACCGACATATTTAGACGTTGTCGTACTTTCATGGCCTTTAATTGCCGCTGCATGTTCTAAAAAAAATGTAACGAACATTGTGTATGATAACCTGAAATTACATCCCATGTACGCCACGCACGCCCCATAACGATTTGTGGTCTGCTGCAGTTTATGCATATCAGTGATCACAAATAACATGTCACTTAGCCATCTGTCTCTATTGTACACCTGAACGGTTACCGATAAAATGCATATCTGATTCCATTCGACATTGTTTACGCGAAAACAGATTTAATTGTTTGGAAATATAAGGTTTAAATTACACACAGTTGCAAAATGTTATAAAGACGTCTCTGCAGATTACTCCTTTATAAATTTGAAAGGAAATATCAAAATATTTTTCGACGAATGTAATATTGCATGTGTTTCCTGAGACCTGATATAATATCATTCCGTGATTTATTAACGTACACACATTGCTACTCTGTGTTTAGCTGAGACCACAAGACGTGACCTTTTTCGAAGCAGCTCTGTTTCTGCTTTCTGACAAAGGCAGGTAGTACAATGAACAATTTACCAATATATTGCAGAATTAATTCACGTTCAGTATTTGGTTAGTGTCTTCATTGATTTACAATTACCGTCTCATCTTGTCACGTGCTATCATTATATATTATACATTTGAAGAAAAGTGTTTCTGTGTCGTTTACCGTAAGCAGAATGATAGGTGTACAACGTTAGACAATAATCGTGGAAGCTCGCCCGCAATTACGAACAACGAAAACGAAATATGTTTTTTTTTTTAATAGAAGGTAGATCAGTTGTAAATAATTTAGGAATCGTTTAATCTAGTTGGGGTTTTCACTATCGAGATGAAAAAAAAAATTACCAGACAGTGTGATTAAATCTTAATTTGAAATACAATAATATAGCCCAGTGAAAGCAATAACACTATTTGAATCGGGAATTTGGTCCAAGGCCGTTATAATTAGTGTACATAGTACTACATGTGCATTCTCGAAATAAGATAAAACGGTAGTTCTTGTTTAATGTTACACATTCCAGATTACCCGAGCCAACAATATAGGAGTATGCTTATTAACTTAAGTTAGTCTTCTCCAAAGATTTGTTGAACAAAGTCGTATTTTCGTTTCGTTATATTTCTTATTAGATATGATGAAACAAGAGCTGGAACGTATTCAATTAGTTAGTCAGATATTATTGGCGGATGTTGTAAATTAAAGTGCGTTCGTTGTCAGTGTGTGTTTTGTTAATACAAGACATCAAATTGTCGTCTGCCAGGCTGTTTAAAATAAACTCACAATTTGTGGTAGCATCATTATATGTCTGTGACTTGTATCTTAAACCGGATAGATTTTATAAATTAAGTGTTCAAAATACCTTAACATTGACATTAATGAGATTGTGGGGTTGGTTCACGTTTCCAGCAGCACATTTAGCAATGAAACAAAGACTACATCCTGTCCACCTGTTAGTCTCACGGGAAACCTAGTTTGGTAAAACGACATTCAGTCCTATGCTGAAGGACGTAGAGATGTAGGTGGTTCATATCTCCATTAAGCAATCAGTTCTTAACAACATCATTGCTTCAGTATATATCATTGATTTGATTCGCATAAGTCGAACTCTTTGTTCGCTTTGTTCAAATGACAAATGTCTACTTTATGGGTTAGACTTTAAGTTCAAATCATACGGTTCTCAAGATTTCTCGCATACGCCTTCTGTCTCATAGAACATGTACATCACATGTGAGACGTCAGTCATCTACTAGTTCGGTTACTAAATTTGTAAAGTCTCATCTATTCTAATCTCCACATACTTTTTGAGTATATCTGAAAGAATATAAAAATAATTTACGGATGGCGTTGAACAGTTAACGAGTCGAACACTTTAATATAAGATTAAACATAGGAAATACGATGGAACATTATCCAATACGAAACTGCATCGTCGATTCTGGCATTGATTCCGTGTTTTTGTTGAAAGCTGAGCAAAGGAGAAACGACATAATCAGTTCCTTACAACACAACCTTTTTTCAGTAATACATCAAATTATGTTTTCCCCTTTGTCTCGCCTTTTCATTAATCGCCTGTTACCGCAGTGACCAACACTGCTCCGTCGTATCTCACAATAAACACGTGAATGGCGATTACCTGACGGCACTTCAAATTATCCAGTTTCCCCTTTCTTACTATTCTCTTTGAAATAGTTTGTTGTCTCTGGCATTAGGTTATAGTATATGTGCCAGTACCGAAGCAATAACCACGAATCTTGAAATGTACAATTGAGGCAGCGCACTAATAAAGGACGCGCGTCTAATTTGAATGGTGGATGAATGAGCACATTGTTCCTGGAGAAATGTCGTTTGAGTCACGCGAAACATGCTTAAGGGCTAAATAAATATACATATAGTTTGATCACGTTCGGCTTTTCACACTTCTAGAATACACACACTGGCTCCACACTACGCAATAAAATCTTTCCGCGGAGAAACTCACATAAACACGTAACTCGCCCATGTTTGGTTCCATTATTACCGGCAAATTCCATGCTTTGAACTGATTTGATACACCTCATCTAATTTGCGTTATTCGGTATATACTGCAATACTGCAGCATGCTATTTTTTATTGATATTATTGATTTTTTATTATGGTAATATAAGACAAAAACGTGCGACATTTAACTATTCACGCTGGGCATAATACATCTTATAATATTTGATTTTAAGATTTATGTTTTTATCTTTGATGGATATTTGGCCAATTTGTTACATCGAGCAATGAAGACGAATGAGCATCTCAGTATTTGAGAAGGAAAAAGTAATCCCCATTGTTCCAAAGTCAAGGATAGCTTCATATACTTTGGTATTGAGTCACGGTTATACCATATGTATCATTTTTCTGTGGTTATTTGTTGTACAGTATTTACTTAACATATTGCATTCTGATTCGTGTTTTATGTGTAGATAAAAATACACCACCAATCTACTTGTTTCATTACATTTATTCCATATTCCCATATCTATGTTTATATACTGAATCACGTGATATAGGGAAGTGCCATACTCGCGATGCATTGCAGCTAATCTAAAGGAGCGATGGTCGTGGTGCCGCGTCCTATTCGATATGGGACTCATAGCCACGTATACAACGCGTGTGAAATACATTGTTTACGACCACCGCCTTTGAAATATGTACCTCTCTAACACGTTTTTGTTTTTTATTCAGCCGACTGCTCGGACTTATCGAGTCTGTCCAATGGCATCACGATGGGCGGTTGGGGACACGGCGATCACATGGCATTTGTATGCAACTCGGGATTTACACTGGTTGGTTCGGTCGCTCTTGGGTGTACAGATGGATCATGGAGTGGCAGCGCTCCGACGTGTCTAGGTAAAATGTATATTTATATTTTAGGGGAACTTCCTGTGAATGATAGTCTTTGAAGGCGCCAATATACATTAAGTGAAAGAAACCTACGGATTATTTTCGCAAGTAAGCAATGAAGCATGGTATTTTTATCTCACGTACATAGGATTATGTGGTTAATATCTGATATCACTTGTTCGTAGAGCTGGTTGATACGAGTGACGTCATAGTCTAGTATCATGTATGAATCAAAGGACGAGTGTATAATACAGCCCATAGCAGGACGAGCTAAACATCAGGGAATACCGTGCTTCATTGTTCACTTGCGAAGAGATGGTGAATTGTTCGAGTTACGGTCACCGAGTTACGAACATCGCCTAAATTTTAGAAACAACGCCCACTTTTGAGAAACCACGTCCATATTTTAACTCGACGCTCAATTAGCAGATAACAGAACTTACGGGCAGCATGCATTTTTTTTTTAATTTTATGTTGCCCGTAAATCGAAGTTCGGTTAACTGTTAATTCAAGTTCGAGTATTAAGTAAATTTGGACATTCAACAAAAACAAACATGTGTATTGCCTGTAAATCGAAGTTCGGTTAACTGTTAATAAAAATTCGAGTAACTAAATTTGGACGTTCAACAAAAACAAACATGTGTATTGCCTGTAAATCGAAGTTTTGTTATCTGTTAATTGAACATCGAGTGGCAAATTACATAATTTATAGTCTCTTGGGTGTACTGCAAACCTTTTGGAAAGTTTCTACTTCTGACCCCCTAGCCTACGCTATGTGAACTTCGCGGAAGATCTTAATCGCTATAGGGCGCGACTATTCGAAATATCTGCTATATTTTAGATGTTAACAATATTGTTATTTTTGGCATCTTTCTTTTTGGCAATTCAGAAAAATATTACAGTCTAATGCGCTCAAAGTCCGCAAAAGTACTACGTAAACTTGGTAAATTTCTACATAAAACATTCAAAGGGAATTTTCGTTACTTTCGGTATAAGAATTTTGTTATATATATATATATATATATATGTATTTTACAATTTCTGTACATTCTCCAGTGCTTGTGTAATGTTTTGTTTTTCTGTTATGTATAGTCATATGGGCCTGTGGCCTAAAAGACAATAAACATTATTATAAATAAATTGTATTTAAAGGAGACTGTCCAGACCAGTCACCGCCAACTAATGGTCAGCGAATAGGATTGTTAACACATGGCAGTTCTTTAACATTCATCTGCGATTCTGGTTACACACTGGTCGGCGCTGCTATCTTGACCTGTAATGATGGCACATGGGACAACACTGCGCCATCTTGTTTTGGTAAGTGTTATTTTACTTTGTTTTTCTTTCATCTTTTCTTTATCTCATTAATCTCCCCTTCCTCTTCATTATCCTTCCAATCTTCACAGAATTTCCTTCTGAAAAAAGATGTATATAAATATACAAGTAAATAGTAATCATTTATTCAAGCACGGCAGTCGTCGCGCTGCGCATGTGCGACATTTGTATTGATAAACATTGATTTTACCACAATCCAATGCGCTCTTCAAATGGAAATCACAAGTATGAGGTTTGACCTGGGCGCGATTTGCACTGATTACCGCCGGTGACTCCTTCGATACCTTCCAATCACATGAAAATTATCTATAGACCAGTGGTTTGGGCTGGAATCCAGAGAAGGTATAACAAACCACATCCAACTTTTTTTTGTTCAGATATATATCTTCTTCATGGAAAATATGGATGTGGAAAAAAATTCATGATTTAACTAATGATAAATGGGATGTTGCTATGGCAACATAAGAATATATAGGCATAATGGTTACCACCATTGATGTTTCAATATCTTCGTTGTCTTTTGGGCTAGAGATCCCAGATTGGTGTCATTTGAAGGTGTTTTGAATTTATTGTCCAAATAAATGTAAATATATGCAAATCAGATAATTTGCATATTCATTTTTATTAATTGTATTGATATTTTTTCGATATTTGAGCCTCTTCAAACTAACATTTACAGTAATATTGAAAGAATTACTGTTCCAGATGCCAGTAGAATATGACAGTAATACATTCCAACTATTTAAACTAGTTAATAATGTGAAAAACCTACATCAAAGTCACATGAACTGCAACTTTAGACATTTTTGTTCTTGTAATTGCGTTTGTTCGGCTGTTATCTATACAATTCTTTTGACTTATCTTTCTTACTTATTCTGTTTATAATATTCACAGTTTATCCCACTTAGAGAATTCCTTTATTTAACTACTCAGGTAGGTTGCACGCTGGTCCATATCAACTTATAAAACATATTATGCAAATAAACGCTTTTCCATTAACTTAAATGTAATCTTTATAGTAATCAATGATAAAAATGTTTTCTGATACGTTCTAGAGTGCATGTTAAAGCATATATATTCGTTGTCTATTCATTATTTTGGGAATGTAAATTCATAGTAACTGTGAAAACAACATGTATTTTTACTTCGTTTTTTTCCACTTAGTTTTGCAATATTTTTTTGAAGATTTGCAACAAGGGTGTGCATTTCACATGAATCTGGAACCACCAGTAAAACGGTTGAAACCGCATTCTGCATTGCATTCAATGTATGTTGATTCTGATGTATATGCAACTGACACAGCTCGAAGAATGATGCAAGGAAAGCAATATGCAAGGGGTGTTCGAGGCTTGAAGCTCGCACTGGAAGCGCTATTTCGTATATTCTTTGCATCAATGGAGTCCTGGAACAGTAAACAGGGAAAACGTCTTGATTCCCATGATAGTGACCAGAGGCTACAAGAACTATGTACTGCATTTGTCATGAAAGATGTTGCATCAGTAACTTGCAAATGAACTTGATAATCATCTTGATTTTATAGTAGAAACAATCAAGGAATTCAGAAGAATCGGTCGAGAACAGTCCAAAACATTCAGTTACTGGGACACCTTAGATGGTGGTGATATACTACTACACATGTTGAGAGCTGAACGTGAAGGTGATTTTATCCTACATCTCAATGCTGTATGTGATACTCTACCCTGGCTTTGTGCAGCTGACAGACATACATATGCCAAATATCTACCAACGTATGTAGCAGATATGAAAGCATTGGAGCAAGAACACCCTGAAAGCTACAAACACCTTTGTGAAAGTGGATTTGTTGTCCGAAGGTCAGCTTATCGAAAATTGAACGGTGTTGCAACAGATCAAGCTTTAGAACAAACTGTGAATAGAGATGGTAAAAGTAAAGGAGGTGTGATTGGATTAACACTGCGCAAAGGTGCCCTTTCACGTTGGTTGAGACAAGACATGTGACTGCTGAGTTTCTAGAAGCATTTAAATCACTCTGCAATACCAATACCAATGCTGAAACATCTCATGAAGAATTAAGAAACTCCAGGATTTCAAGGGATGAACAAGATGTATGCATGATTGTGGAAACTATTACACAATACCAGAATCCATTCGATCTGGATACTGTTCCCCCACAGCTAATCAACATTGCTACAGGTCAAGTGGCCTCAACAGAGGTAAGCAAGAGTCTAACTACATTTCTTGATAATGGTAAAAAGAAGCACAAAAACATTCTTACAACACGGCTTGTAGAAAGTACACAATCAAAGAGCTTTTGGGATCCTGAACCTCGAATGAAAACCCTAACTTTTGCAGACATGCGGAAATCTGTGATGACTAGAAAGTAAGATAAGTTTATGGTTGATTCAGAGGTACTCTTCCGTCGACTTTTAGTAGTCTCTAAGTAGAGAGATGTCAACCTGAAAACTGTACTAGAGCATGAACTGGCTGCTGTGCCTCCTTCTCTCTTTCATGATGATGGCACCATGAGAAAATGTACTAAATCGGACCTTGCTAAGAAAATTGAAGCCACTTGTGAAGAATTACACAGCCTGATTACAGGTCCAACAACAGGTTATGTTATTGATGGTATGGCTCTTTTACAAAGCCTCCAGGAAACACATTTTAACACGTTTGATGACATAGGGAACCAAGTGCTGCAGTACTTAAAAAGATTAACTAGTGGTAATCTTGGTGTTATGGCTATTGCAATGGTTTTTGACAGGTATGACATTCCCCACTCCATCAAACAATCTGAGAGACAAAGACGTGGTGAAGAAACGGGAGTCACATATATAATCAAAGGCAATCGTGCTGTACCCAGCTACCGAAAATTCGTGAAGATCTCTACAAACAAAGCAGCTCTAGCAGCTTTTGTATCTGACTATGTGGTCAACAAATAATTATTGCTGGTGCCTTTGCTGATGGTTGTTTAGTTAAGTGTGTAACAAGAACTGGCATATCTGACCTGCCACACCTTTTTAGTTCACAAGAGGAGGCCAATACAAGAATGGTACTGCATGCAATTGACATGTCTTCTAACTTTGAGCGGATTATAGTTCGTAGTGATGACACTGATGTTTTAGTACTTCTTTAATACTACTGTTGGGTTTTTCAGTATATATGCATGCAGGTCATGTGAATCGTCAGAGGTACATACCAATCAACACTATTGTGGAAAAAATAGAACAGGATCTATGTCATAGTCTACCTGCATCACACGCCCTGACTGGATGTGATAGTACAAGTAGTTTTTTCAAGGTGGGAAAATGCACAGCTTACACAAAACTGGTGGATCATATAAAAGGAAACCCGTTATCATTGAAGACATTTGGGCTATAAAATAGTCTGAATGATGATGTCACTGTCGCAAGGGCATACATTCTCACAGTATATGGAAGACAAAAAGTGCCATGCTCAAATCTGGATCAGCTGAGATATGTTTTAGCCTCAACAACTGATAAGTCAGCTGGTCAGCTTCCACCGACGGAAGATTCATTCATGCAGCATGTGATGAGAGCCTGGTATCAGACAGTAATATGGTGTTAGAGTCACGTTGCAAATCAAGAACTTTGGAAACCAATTGGAAATGGATGGAGACTAACAGAAGATGAACAGCTTGAGCCAGTCATGTATACTAAAGATGTCGCACCAATCCAAGTGCGAGACCTGACATTTCTCTACTGTACTGACCATAACTGTAATGCGAACAGGAAATGTCAGTGCCTACAAACAGGACTAAAGTGTACAGAATTTTGTGCATGCCATGAACATTATTGCAACAATACTGATTATAATATTGAGTCTGGCAGTGACACTGATGATTAGTGATTCAGTTTGTTAATATTGTATTGTATTATGTGATCGCCCACTTAAACTCTTTTTAAAGCATAAATTCATGCCAGCTAGACTGTGCAACTTGATAAATATATACACATAGCCATCATGCCTATATGTATTAGATTATGGTATATCATGAACTTAAAGTGTTTTTTTCGTATGAACAAAAAGTATTTGCTTCATGAAATAATGTGCTCTGATGCAATGTTATGCATCTGTGTAAGTCTTTCTTTCACTAAATGATGCTTGTGAATGAAAAATAATCAACATTTAATTACGTTTGTTGCGTATGAAACATTGTGAGCATGTTTAAAAATAAACAAATGTGTTGCATTGTACTATCTTAAATGACTGAAACTGATAATTTCGATGAATACATTCTAAACAAATGTGTTTTACAATATAAATTTTGTAAAAATCATTAAAATAAGTATAATTTTATCCAAATGAGATAATTAGCATGAATTTCAATACAGTTCAAAAGGAAATTCAATTTCTTCAGTTTGATACCAGTTTGAAATTTCTATCTTAAGAATTAAAGAAGTTATGGCAAAATCAAAATTCCTTGTGTTTTATTTCAATTTAATACTAGTAACCATGGAAACAATCACTGTAAACGTATACCAAGCCAACATTCCTCACCACATCTATGTTTTTCTTTCAGAAGACATATGTCTGAACTAAAAAACACGGGAGGTGACTTGTTATACCACATGTGGGGGTTGCTCCCATTTTGGGCCCCTTTTTGGAAATGGCCACTGGTCTAAAGCTTGAAAACGTCTCAGTTCGTACTCGTTGTTCTGCGCAACAGTCAAAGTCGTCATCTTTGTTTATATGAGACTCATATGTCTCGCACATGCGCAGCGCAACGACTACCGCGCTTTCAACTGAACTCAAATGAACACGCCCTCCAACGACGAAACGCTTTTACCTGACAGCATCGTTTGCGTCACGGAATGAATGCGTCGGTGGAGGGCGCAACTCATACAATATATATAACTTTAGTATTTTCTTTTACAGCGGACTGTGTAGACCCAGGTACACCTAATAATGTCCTACGTACTGGTGGCACGACACACGGCGGTGTACTTTCATACTCCTGCGTTTCCGGTTACCTGTATGGAAGCTCAGATATCATATGTGATAACGGAGTCTGGAATGATTCAATTCCTGCATGTTTCGGTAATCAAATTTTGTTAACACTTCTATAATTATCCTTGATTGGGGCTTGGCAACGAGAAGAGGGATATCATATAACTTGGACGCTCAGTTACATGTTAATAACAGAAAACTGCGAGATCTAGGGCAATGCGTGAAGGGTGTGGCCAGACGTCAGTCTGCTGCAAAAATCGAATGATTTGAACTTGAATTTCTGTGTTACAGCCTAATATCAAAATGACGATTATTCAGAGGGGAATATTGCATCGAGATACCCTTACTAAATCG
This sequence comes from Saccoglossus kowalevskii, assembly GCF_978046115.1. Classification (NCBI taxonomy): domain Eukaryota; kingdom Metazoa; phylum Hemichordata; class Enteropneusta; family Harrimaniidae; genus Saccoglossus; species Saccoglossus kowalevskii. The sequence goes on from NC_140657.1 coordinate 24,725,945, forward strand.
AAATTGGCCACCATCAAATGTGTATAGCATAGTATTATGCATAGAAACGAGGATAAGCGTTCGATTTCGTGCATAACATGGGACCTCGTAATACCTTCCTCTTTACATGAAACGCTAATATAACAGAACATACTGGACAAGAATGGTATTCGTCCTCAATGGTGTTATTTACACAAGCCGGGGAATTTCTTTCGATTCTAGCAAGTTGAGAGTGTCTTCCCGTTTCAATTTTTTAATTATGAGACGATACTCGAAGTCTGGTCAGGTCAATTCTATGTAATAAATTATCTGTATGACTTAATATTTTTCTCGCTGAAAAATTAGTTTAAATCTTTTACATTGGTCAAGTTTCGAGTACATGTTGAATAGTTCTTGCCAGCATTGGAAATCCATGTCGCACGATTTTTGTTTAAATAATTTAAGGAATGTCGATTCGCAGCTAACTACTTCATTTATCCAGGCCTCACCAAAACCAAAACCAAAATAAAATAACATTAATTTCAAATTACGAGCGAAACATTATTGTTAATTATTGTTTGCTTGGTGAAGTTGAAATTTGTAGCACTCAAAAACGTAGCGATCGTTCTACATTTTTAGAATACGTAGCCAATATTTGGTAATTTTCTCAAGCCTACGCGACTTTAAACTCGGTTAAACTAGCTCACCCCTAGCAGCGAGGTTTATAGCGTTATATGACATGTTTAAAAAAACTTGTTTAATATCCTTTGCTTTGTAAAATCCTGTTCTTCGTTACAATTGGTAAAATGTTTCCTTGGAAACTAGACATAATGGTTTCAAACTGATACCTCCCTACATTTAGAGAGCGATGTTTTTACTGAAAATATAGCCTTCAGAGCTTGGTCACACAGATATTTCTGTACGTTGTAATCGTTAAAATTATTAATGTTAGAAATATTTGATTTAAATAAATTGGAAAAATACTTAGTCTTTAGATATATTATGTGACGGACCACTGTGTGGTGGAGGCAACAGCGACCATAATTTGTGAGAATCTTTATCGACAACCTTAGTGCCTAGTTTGTCTTATCAACAATAAATTTGTTTCTTTGTTTTTAACATTGCTTTTAAGTCTACTAGTAATATTCAAAACTAAAATAACAATAACAAAAGAAACCTATACCTATACCGGATTTTAATCAGATTATGCGCTGCACCATAGCAAACCACACCGCATCTTATAACACAACACTGCATCACACCATAGCACACTGCACCACATCTCATCACACAACACCACATCATGCCATAGCACGCCGCACCACATATCATCACACAACACTGCATCATGCCATAGCACGCCGCACCACATCTCATCACACAACGCCGCATCACGCCATAGCACACCGCACCACATATCATCACACAACACCGCATCACACCATAGCACACCGCACCACATATCATCACACAACACCGCATCACACCATAGCACACCGCACCACATATCATCACACAACACTGCATCATGCCATAGCACGCCGCACCACATATCATCACACTACACTGCATCATGCCATAGCACGCCGCGCCACATCTCATCACACAACACTGCATCACGCCATGCCAAACCACAAACCACACTGACATGTCTCTATTTTGTTACCACCACAGACCCATCACCAAACTACCACTGGGAGTTGTCCGGCAAATGCTCTTCCTCAGATCCTGATCCAGTCGATTGTACTGGAACCCCGTGTGCTACCGTATATGAAATGATACAGTCACGTGATGGAAACATTTACGACGCAGCTCCCGTGAACTTTTATCCGATTCAGCTCACGGCCTCGCCACCAGCGGTTGTTAATAGACATTTGTGTTCCATATATAACGATGCACAGAACATTTTATTTTTAAATGATTTCAACGGGGAATGCCTATCGGACGTGTATCTGTGCCCCGAAGGTGCAACTATCTCATTTTGGTTGAACATCGATGCATCAGTAAATAACGGTACTCGGTATATCTTCTCATCGGGTGGGCAGACTGCCAAGTCAAGAGGATTCGCTGTTTGGACCACAGATGGGGCGACGTCCACTTCCATGGTCTGGGCCGCCATTATAAGGAAAGATAGAAACACTCTCAACAGACATTTGAGCTCCTTTGATTGGTTCCCACAGAACACGTGGTTCTACTTAACTGTGACTTTTAGTACCACCAATCTGGGAAATATATACGTTGATGGCGCTCTACAAGCTCCCACTCAAGGGACAGAAGAAATGACATTGGATACATACGACTATACAAGTAATAAACTAATGACTTTCTATTACGGGTCGAAATATTACGTTAACAATTTTATGAAGTTTGGGTGCAACATTTTACCCATTTTGTGTAATTTTTTTGTAATTTTGAATCGAATTCCCCATAGAATTTGTGACGTGGCATTAGTATACTCCTTGAAAGTCTACGTATTGTATATTTCAGGTCTTAATTTAGGAGGGCCAAATGACGACCCTTCGTCAATGAGCGAGCGTAGTATCTCTGCGGTTAGCGAGCTTAAAATTCATTACCGAGAACTTACGGAAACGGAAGTCGGATGGCTCTATGATATCGAAATGGGTTAGTATTATCTACTTTGCCATACGCGAGCTTGACAATTATATTTGTTACACCCGTTATACTATACATATTATATCGTAACGTAACGTGTTTAGTTCAATATTACATACGTGCTATATCGTAACGTAACATGTATAGTTCTATACTATATACGTGCTATATCGTAACGTAATGTGTTTAGTTCTATACTATATACGTGCCATATTGTAACGTAACGTGTTTAGTTCTATAATATATACGTGCTATATTGTAACGTTACGTGTTTAATTCAAATACTATATATACTATATATACGTGCTACATTGTAACGTAACGTGTTTAGTTCTATACTATATACGTGCTATATTGTAACGTACGTGTTTAGTTCTATACTATATACGTGCTATATTGTAACGTAACGTGTTTAGTTCAAATACTATATATACGTGCTATATTGTAACGTAACGTGTTTAGTTCTATACTATATACGTGCTATATTGTAACGTACGTGTTTAGTTCTATACTATATACGTGCTATATTGTAACGTATGTGTTTAGTTCTATACTATATACGTGCTATATTGTAACGTACGTGTTTAGTTCTATACTATATACGTGCTATATTGTAACGTAACGTGTTTAGTTCAAATACTATATATACGTGCCATATTGTAACGTAACGTGTTTAGTTCTATACTATAAACGTGCTTTATTGTAACGTACGTGTTTAGTTCTATACTATATACGTGCTATATTGTAACGTAACGTGTTTAGTTCAAATACTATATATACGTGCCATATTGTAACGTAACGTGTTTAGTTCTATACTATATACGTGCTATATTGTAACGTTACGTGTTTAGTTCAAATACTATATATACTATATATACGTGCTACATTGTAACGTAACGTGTTTAGTTCTATACTATATACGTGCTATATTGTAACGTACGTGTTTAGTTCTATACTATATACGTGCTATATTGTAACGTAACGTGTTTAGTTCAAATACTATATATACGTGCTATATTGTAACGTAACGTGTTTAGTTCTATACTATATACGTGCTATATTGTAACGTACGTGTTTAGTTCTATACTATATACGTGCTATATTGTAACGTATGTGTTTAGTTCTATACTATATACGTGCTATATTGTAACGTAACGTGTTTAGTTCTATACTATATACATGTTATATCGTAACGTAACGTGTTTAGTTCTATACTACATACTTTCTATATTGTAACGTAATATGTTATTTTTTGTTTATTACAGGCACGTGATTACAGTGTCGGGGTGAATCAGCTCATTTTTACTGCCCGTCTTGTAAATATTTACGAATACAGAAACAAAATGCCAATCAATATTCCATCCCATTTACAAAATATGCCTTTGTTCACTTCGATTTGCTATGTAGCATTTCTGTCACCTTTTTTATTTGTAGTAATATAAATTACTGTGAGTGGGCAAGCCATTCCATGCAGAGAACATACATGTTTGTAAATACACTATAATAACTTTATATTGTTAACTGTACGACGACCATGTGTTGAATGGAATTTAATAAAAATAATGTAACGCCATGTCTAGTCGTATTATACTTTTTCTTGATGGACGTTACTAGATAAATTTTTACAAATACTCAACTAAAAATAATTTTTAAATTGAAATAAAGTCTAGACACAAGCATCGCATCTTTTTTAATGTCGTTAAAATTTTAGATAAATAATTGGTACGTACTTGAATTGAAACAAGGCACCCGCCCTACAAATGAAAGAAACCTGCCGTAATACTACACCAAAAATGAGGTATTATGATTGGTTGTCCTTGTTTGCATTTCGGCTATGACTGCCGGGTGTGCTATGGACTCGCTTTTCCAGGAGTCTCCTGCGCTATAACGTCGAAAGTATTCGTGGAAATATGAATGTGCACGGGAAATTGCGTCATGGTCATATTCAACTGAGACTAGAGACCAAGCCTCAGACTGTTAACTTGCATATGTCACAATGAAGAAGGCTAACGGAAGTACGGAGGTATTAACTGCAGATCTTTATTCTCGAAACGACGGAATTATAATGGCTCTGCTGTCAAATACTCAAATCTATCATTTTATATCCTCGTCATCTACACAGTTATCAGTAACTAAATATCTTAAATAGACGTGTTTAAGCACAATTCTAGGCTTAGAGTCACCAGGTTATACAGGGGGGAAGTGCACTGCTTCTAAGAGCACTCATCCGAGGAATAAAGTACATACGTACAGACGTCTCAAGGTGGTAAATGTTATCAATGTCCAAGCTATGTTCATAACAAGCATTAACAAGAGTTCGCAAACCGCGGATCAACGGCTCAAAATAACAAAGTCATCGGCATTTATCAGATGGTTGATAAAAATCTTCCCACGCAACTTAAACTACGTCATCATTATATACATTGAAAAGTAAAAGGGGAATAATATTGCTGTTTTCAACAAAAAATAAAGTACTCAGAAGTTAAAGCTCGGTAGTCGTCGCGCTGCGCATGTTCGACATTTGTGTTGATAAACATTGATTTTCCCACAATCCAATGCGCTCTTCAAGTGGAAATCACAAGTATGAGGTTTGACCTGGGCTCGACTTGCACTGATTACCGCCGGTGACTCCTTCGATACCTTCCAATCACATGAAAATTACCTAATTAAAGCTTGGAAACGTGTCTGTTCGTACTCGTTGATCTGCGCAACAGTCAAAGTCGCCATCTTTGTTTATATGAGACCCATATATCTCGCACATGCTCAGCGCGACGACTACCGCGCTTTAAAATGAAATAACTCGGTAGATCACTGTAAATCAGCTTTGTAAACAGGGACCAATGCTTGACGCGGTCAAATGCATTTACAGAGGTATAATATGAACAATAGCCAATATTTTGTTTACATCATAAATACACACGTCAAATGAGTGTCCATATTTAATCCCAAATTGAGCATCATCCGTGTTTGAGAAACTGCGACTTCGATCGAAGTTAATAGGTTCCAAAATCCAAGAGAGGGGACAGTGGAGATGACGATAGGCCCATAGTTATTCTTACATATCAGGTTATTTGTTTTGTTTCCATGAAATCCTCGGGCGGAAAACCATGGACCAGCATCAAAGCGATTTACCAAAGCCGAATTTTTAAATATCGGAAATATTATTACAATGCGAATTTTGACGCATACAATAGTGTTTCCGCATTTCATTCTCACTTTATTCAGTCTAAATGCGCCTTCAGTACTGTTCATATATCATTTTCCGCATGTCAGTGAACAAGTTTGTAGTATTATATCGTAACGTAACGTGTTTAGTTCTATATTATATACGTGCTATATGTTAGCTGTTTACACGACCCCAACCAACTCAATACAGGAATATCACAATAATAATAATAATAATAATAATAATAATAATAATAATAATAATAATAATAATTATTATTATTATTATTATTATTATTATTATTATTATTATTATTATTATTATTATTATTATTATTATTATTATTATTATTATTATTATTATTATTATTATTGCTATTATAATTATACTGAATTGTGTGTATCTTTTGTGTTAGTTAGTTTCAATGTATATGGAATATGGATTGATGTTTACTTCTTGCAAACAGAACCTGAAGTACCTGAAACAAATATAATGGCCAACGCATACAGTCTAAAGATAACAATAATAAATGGTTCACAAGAATGCTCGATGAAAAAGATGAGTTTTCAATCTGGATTTGAATGTGTGAACATTTGGTGCTGTGCGAATTTCTTATGGTAGATAATTCCATAGTGAAGGAGATGAATGTGAGAATGATCGGTCACCATATGATTTAAGTCTGTTTTTTGGTGCTTTGAGTAATCGCTTGTTTCTATAGAAAAGAGCTCTACCAGGATTAATGTGTTGTATGAGACCAGAAATGTATGGCGGAGCCAACTGATGTAGAGCGTTGTGAGTAATGAGGAGTATTTTGAATTGAATTCTGTAAGTGACTGGAAGCGCAACTGTTGGAGTATTGGTGTTATATGATCAAAGTTTGTGTGCGAGTAATGATACGAGCAGCACTATTCTGGGCTTTTTGTGACTGATTTAGCTGTGCAGTTGGTAAGCTATATAGCAGAGCATTGCACTAGTCCCGTTTAGTGACAAAAGTTGAATGAATCAGCTTGATGCAAGTTTCTGTAGATATAAGTACTGTCGAATTTGCGATATCATTTCTCCCAACGGCGGCAACATAAATAAGCGCTACACAGAGGCTGCATAATTTCATCCAAAAACTTATAAAATATTTTATGTTCAGTCCAGTTACACAAATATTAATTGCACAATATAGCTTCAGACGGAATGTTGATTCATTTTGTTTAAGAAATTTGTCATATATCATATTTGTAACGATATACATTTCTCATGGTGTAAACTTTAGTCCAATTAGTTCGCATTTTGTTTTGAAGCATCATTCTCCGGGAGAGACAATAGAAAATGTTAGAAAGTAACAAAATTATGCAAAATTCTATTCTTTTCTGGTGTGCATGAACGGATCTGTATAACTGTCTAAGATTACATAGTCCGATAGAACGTAACAGAATTTTTTGGGGGATCCCCACTCCAATCATCAATGAACGTCAATGATACTATTTATTTTCGAGAGATAGTTCATATAACAATAGCCATTATCATGCCAATTCACAGAAAAGTAAGCATCCAGGAAACATATAATTATACTCTCATTTTGAAGATGAAGGCCTAATAGTCTATCGTCGTTATATTGGCAAGCAAATACGTGAAAAGACTCACTGAGGTTGATTTGCCTCACAATACAGCAGCGCCCCATACGGTCAACCAGTACTTAATATATTGTTGCTCAATAAACTGAAGGTCGAAACAGCATTTGGTAGTGTATATTTGAGAGAAGACGGAGGAAGTTCGGTTTGAGTAAGCCAGTGTTCTTGTATTAAAATGATATGGTGGCTCTCGTCTTTGTAAAAAAAAAAATCACAGACGCCGCATACTATACAGAGTTTCCGCATTTCATTCTCGCTTTATTTCCCTTAAATGCGCCTTCAGTACTGTTTATATATCATTTTCCGCATGTCAGTGTACCAGTTTATAGTATTATATTAACTGTTTACACGATTCCAACCAACTCAATACACCAGGTGTACTTGTCAAATGTTTTAAAGTATGCGATATTATTATGCGATCATGCGTGTTCTAGAATTGCTCGCGGGGAATATAGCTTGCAATAAACATCAAGTATGCCAATGACATTTTCGCACTTTCTATTTGTTCTATGCAAAATAAATAAAACTAAAAGACATTTAGGTTGAATCAATAGGTGATTTTCCGTACAACTGCGAGATCTCGCGAGATGCATGAAAGACGCGCGTCGAACGTCTGCCGCAAAAATCGAACGATTTGATTTTGAACTCGAATTTCTTTATTTCGTAGCGCACATCGACCGGCCGATCTTCGACAGAGGAATATTGCATTCGAATATCCTCACTTAATCGAAATTGCCCATCATCAAATGTGTACAGCACATTATTGACATGGAAATATTCCCCAAAATACTTTCGCGTTTGTCGAATCTCACGCGATGTTTGACGCCACTACGACGCTATGACCTTTGTTTGTCCTGTTTTTACATTCGATTTCACGCATAACGCGTGATTATCGCAGTGAACGAAAAATGGTCTATTGTGTGTGCAGAATATGAGCTGCTTATCTGTTCGAGTTACGGATATCGAGTTACAAAAATGACCACGTCCTTATTTAGGAAACCACGCCCACCTTGGCAAAACCACGCCCAAATTGTTACCCGATGTTCAATTAACAGTTAACAGAGCTTAGAGTTATGGCCAACTTACGTTTTTGTTTTTTTGTTGAACGAAGTGGAAATATTTAATGGAATAGAATTGTTTCTTAACAATATCTTATGTCAGATTATAAACTTCATATTGCTCGTGAATGATAGAGGGGATGACGTCACGATGAATATCTCTCTACAAATGTCACTACTACTAATACCATAGTACATTTAGTTTTTTTTCGTACGTGCTGTAGTCATAGTCATAATTACATCACTTTGAATTGATTTCCACTTTCAGTAACCAGAAAACTGAAAAAGTCAAATTGAGTCATATTTGATATCTTTGGTTGAAATATGCTGTATCATTATTATTAAAGTTAATTGTTATTATTACACGGAACCCTGAAAGGTCTCTCCACATCCGCGTTTTTTAAAATTTTGATAGTTGATTGTTGAATTTTCACAAGCCGATGTCCTGACGTCACATACTCAGCTTTTGACGTCACGTACTCAGCTGTTAGCGCCACGTACTCAGGTGCTGACGTCACGTATTCAAGTGTTGACGTCAAGTAATCGTTTTGGTCTTTGTCTCAAATAAAATGAGTTATATACTCAGTTGTTGACGTCACGTACTCAGCTGTAAGCGCAACGTACTCAGGTGCTGACGTCACGTATTCAGGTGTTGACGTCAAGTAATCGTTTTGGTCTTTGTCTCAAGTAAAATGAGTTATATACTCAGTTGTTGACGTCACGTACTTAGCTGTTAGCGCAACGTACTCAGGTGCTGACGTCACGTACTCAGCTGTTAGCGCAACGTACTCAGGTGCTGACGTCACGTATTCAGGTGTTGACGTCAAGTTTTGGTCTTTATCTCATGTGAAATGAGTTATATTTACTCAGTAATCACGTGACCACCTGCAGGTCGAACCTGATTTCATAGCTCTTCTTGTGTCGGTCTTCAGTATTTGTGGTGGGATATTAGTCATTTCTTAAACATTTGGTTTTCTTAAAGTTGTTTTTTGAATATTAGGATTATTGCCAGAAAACACTCACCAGAGAAAACTTTGAATCGAGACAAAACGATTTTGTTGATGTTGTTTTTTTCGCGATTTGGGTCAGTAAATTCACAGAACGAAATTTTTTTTTTCACCATAAATTGCCTACATTTTGCTGAAATGGCCGAAAACCCCGTGAAAGGGAAGGGTCAAAAGAGCAGCACATACCAGTATACTTTAACCCTGGGGGTGCTCTCTGGGGCACCCCCAGGGAGCACCGCAGCGTCCGATCGAACATTACGTACATCCGGCATATCTAGATTCGTTGTGATTAGCGATTGGTTTAGAAAGAATATGAACAGCAATGCATGACGGGATTTATTATAGTGAATACAATAAATGACGCAATGATCAGGTTTCGATCGCGATTAATAATGATAAAAATAATTATACTGAATTGTGTGTATCTTTTGTGTTAGGTAGTTACTATATTTCAATGTATTTGGAATAGCCAACCCTCATGTATGTGGATTGTGTTTACTTCTTGCCAACAGAACTTGAAGTATTTCTTGTAAAATCAAACATATATACTGGCCAACGCATACAGTCGAAAGATAACAGCCAATTAATCAATGATAAGAAGGTTTGAAGGTTAATTATAATCGACCATTTATGTTAGAGGCTACTGGAGCCTACTTATATATTATATTTTTTTCATTCTCTTTTTTTCGCTCTGACCATGGTGTAATGTGTAAAGTAATATTAGTGTAATTGTATCATTATTGGAGTATTGTCTTTCAGTGTACAATATTGATAGAATAATCGATATAATAATGATATATATATATATAAAAATAAAAAAAATATGGGAATTTGTTATCAGTTATCAATGGGTTTACTGGCTAGCTCTATTATCTGCTATATTATCATATACATACTTTCCGAATACTTAAAATGGTACAATAAGGTTTGTGTTATTGCGAGAAGCTGTGGAATTATATTTTAGGATTTCCTGCCGATAAAATTATTGTGAGCAGATTGTGAGATTTTCTAGCATATTTAAAATTGTTTTATTCACTTTACTTACGTAATTATTTGTTTAAATTTCGTTGTTTTCCCCACAGTTTTCTATATATTCCTAATTTATTTATCTTTATTGTGCGTGCGTTACAGCGCCCCCATGGTGGGCGTGGCTCAATGACCTTTTCGCTGGTCACACGTGTTAGATTTGCCTTTCGCTGGATGCTATCACTGCGTTTGGTGTTGTTGAGTTAATGCTGCGTACTTTACCCGCTGTATTCAACATCTCTTCTCGATCGCTGAAAATAAGGTGGGCAGTTATATCTTGGTGACCATCTGAATCTGTACCTGCGTACTTGTTCCCAGTACGTACGTACTTGTCTAGACTGCGATAGTGGAATATTCCGACACAGTCATATGCAAATACTTTGACTTCTCTCTCTCTTTTATAATCTCGCCAGCTTGTGCACATTGGGTCCATTTCGCCTCTGCAGCATTTCCACGCAAGTTCACCGAAATTCACGCTACAAGATGGCCAGCGACGCACCACTACTTATACAGCTAGAAGCCGCTTCGGTGGCAGTTGCCAATAAGGCCGGGGAAATTGTTAGAGATATTATGAAGAAAGGGGAACTTGGAATTATTCAAAAAACAGTAAGTTGACTACCATGCGGCTTGTTTGTCATGTGCGGTCCTGCATGGTTGCATGAGTGCTCCAGGGTCCGTTTTTGTAGATTGGTTCGGACTGTTTGGGAGTTTACCTATGTAGCCGGCAACAGGGAGTGTACCCTCGAAGCATAGTTAGCTTTAAAATGTCGTGATTTCATCTAAACGTCACTTTGAGTTAGGTGTATTTGATTACAAAATACATAATTTAAAAGGACTCGTTCTTAAATTGTTCAATTTACAATTTGTCACTGCCCTGGAACCCAAAATGAGAAGACGTATGGGGAAAAGGAGCATGTCAAAATGATGCGATGTGTTTTTTTTTAAAAAAAACACACATTCTCTAAGTAATGACAACCATTGCATATTTATTAGAGGTGCATGCATGTAATGTATACATTATAGCCTGAACATGTTAATGTACAACTGAAATATTGTAAATGAGCTTTAGATCTGACTAAATAGTGTAATGCCCCTCCCACTACTACCCAGAGTTGAAACGAGTACCCTCACCATAAAGTTTCCTCTTCAATCAACATTCATGAATTCACCAGCTGATATTGATTTTGACTGATTATTAAATTCCCATTAAGCATCTTATGCCCTTTTGACCTTTGATGTGTAATTACAACCAACACTGTACTGTTGTATCTGTTGAATATTAACAGTGGTCGCATAAATCCCAAAATACACACATTACCCGTGTTCAGATTACGCTCTTGTACCGCTCTCGTACGGACTAAGATTAAAACTAATTCCATGTTTGTATCTGCTTGACCCAGTTAAGCTCGTACATGGAGAGACCTACATTCAGTACAGTTTAAGCGACAACCATACTTACATGAAAAATTGTTCAGTTCTTTTAAAGAACTGTGGTCATCATGCCGCATCTTGTTAGATACAATGTATGTAACTAATAATTTGTTAATTACATTGTTTACCACAAATTTGAACATGCTCCATGCGGCGACCATCGGCCTTTAACTTTTAAAGTGCAAGCTGCAGAATTAAAAGCTCTGGTGATCCAACCTTGTTTGATGTGTTGGAAATGATATACCAAAATGGAGTTTTTTTGTCATGTTTCATCACAGTGGGCGCTAAATCAGTTTGCGTGCACTTAATTAAGCCTGTAAGGTTCTTTAAAGCATACTACCCATACTACATTTTCATGCAGGTGTCACAGAATAACGCGTTTGATCTCTTAGCTCGTGGTGATTACCTTTGAGTGAACGCTACTATTGACTATTAATCCTAACATAATCATGAATTAAGTTCACCATACTACTATAACGACCAAAATCGTGTTTTTTTTTTATAAAAATTTATAAATTTCAATTCCATATGAAACGAGGGGTTTCTTTTGGCTGATGGAATGAATTGTTTCAATATTGCCCATGTGACCTAAATACATTCATACAATAGGTTAAGTCAACACGCGTGTTATCTATCCACTACAGGTGTGACATCATTGTTGTATACTTTGCCTGGATTTAACTACCTTTCAAATTATAAAGTTTGTAGTATAATGATATGCATTAACGATATATTTAAATTTTGCATTTTTTATGTTCTAACTAGTTGGTATCAAATTATCCAGTTAAACCTTGTGTAGTGTTATAATGCCTCTTTTTTTTTTGTGTATTGATCTGCAACAGTCAAAGTTGTCATCGAAAAAATTTCTAGTGAAATTTTGAAAAAAACAGGGCAGCGAAATTGGAGCATTTTTTTTTCACTAAATTAGGCAGTCAATAAATGTTGCAGGTTTATTGAATTTGTCAACAGAGGGCGCTGTGCAGTGGTAATCAATATTTTTTTTAATAGCTTGATGAACAGAAAAATGAATAAAGTTTCACAATCATTACTTTTCATGCTAACCCACCTTTAGCAGACTTCCAAATGTTGTGTTATCAAATTTAAGAAGCAATATGTCATTCAAACAAAGTGATAAGACTTTCGTAATGTTAAATATCAACCACGAATAGTAAATTTGCATAGAAACATTGGCGCATCAAGAACTTGGCAAGATAAGGAATGTAATGTAATGATATACCCTTTGGTCTGGAGTAATTGAAAAACCTGGCCAGTTAATGTTATCCTTGTGCATTCGCAATGATATTGTTATGAACTTTCACCTACTGTAAACCGTTCAGTGTTCATAATTTCAGTATACTAACACATTCAGGAAAATGTATTTTGCAAAAATCACTGACACTCTTGCACAATTTTTTCTGACTGCGAAATTTGTCGCTTTAAAGCAGTTTGCAGTAACTTGTACTTTAGCAGGGCCTGGGAATATATGCAGTCAGGTGTGACCGTAACTTTTTACCGACAAAGTTAACAAAAGAAACTGTAAAAGGTGTACATAATTGTTTGAAAATGTAGGACTATACCATATGGGGGAGGGGGGTTTCTTAAAACCTAATCTATCAACCCTTGTGTTTGAGGGAGTCTTGCCCTATTGATTCCAAATCACAGCAAATTATAGATTTTCTATTGTATTCCATTCCATAAAAGTGTGTGTGGAATTTGGATGGTTTAGTATATATACCCACCCTCCCACTACTACCCTAGGAAAACTGGGACTGTACAAGGTCAGATCCTGAGGCTTCCAATGCATATTGTTGGCAATGAATACATGACAGAATGAAATATGTGTACTGAACGTTGACCTTGATGTATTCATGTGTAGGTGTATTCTTTACTGTATATGTGGGTCATAGCGTGCAATACATCTCAACCCGTTGGGAGGAATAAACTTGCCATTTTGTTTCTAGGTTTTATTCTTGTGGAATGATATATTTTCATGTCAAATGATCATATTGTTAGTCTTTGTTGGTTCCAAATGGGGACTATAATGATGTGAAGACAAATGTTAATTGGGGGTAGGGTAGGGTTGGGAAAGGAGAAGGGAGGGGTTGGAAGGGTAAGGGGAGGGGTTGGAAAGGAAAGGGGAAGAGAGGGGAAGAGTTGTTTCAATCCATGGTTTCAAGGGGTGGTAGTTCTATCCATTCAAATTGTGTAATTTATGAACGACTTGTTGACCCACATCTTGTGTATTCTTAGACATCAAAAACTTGCAGTCACCTCTAGGTTGAAATCCGCATGTACTTGTTTACTGATTTGTTTATCATGTGTGTACTCTGAACTAACTTCTGCACCTGTCCGTGTATCATAACTGGGTTTATGTCTTTAGTAGTGTTTTATTAATGACACTTGTCTGTGTACTGTACTGCCATAGTAGCTATACTTGACCCACAGCGTAATTTTACCCACAATGCTTTGTACATATAGGTTTGTTTCGACTATATCTCCAACTTACATTGATGTACTTCAAACTAATGACTCAAAGTAATTCAATTTTTGAATCTCTTGTTATGTACTTGGGCAGTTTTGAAATACCACAACATATCATCTGTTTAATGGAGGACGCTACAGTGAGGCTGCTGCATCCTATCACCATGGTGATAGAGAACCCTACAATGAGGCTGCCGCATCCTATCACCATGGTGATAGAGAACCCTACAATAAGGCTGCCGCATCCTATCACCATGGTGATAGAGAACCCTACAATGAGAGCACTGTCTCCTATCACTTTAGTAATGGGGAAACCCTAGCAGAACTTTGCAATGAGGGCGCTATAACACTAGGTTAATGAGATTCTGGTTGAAAGTTGTCAATGTTTTATTTGGGGCAGGGTATATGACTGTGGTGCATAATTACAGCATAGTACAAATTAATGTAATTTGAGACGGTAGTTAATAACTGGGAAACGTCAGTTTGCTGATAGATGCAAATTTGTGGTTTCCTAATTCTTATTGTACAGTATTCACGACAGGCTTTGCGGTTTTTTGTGATCGAATACAAATGTTTGTATGGTTTATTGGTCTAAAGAAACTCATTGTAAATGTGATCATAGACAATAAATTGTAAAAGGTTCAATTGATGAAAAAAAACTTGAGTCATGGTCTGCCATTATAGCATATACTTAATACATATTTTTTGTGATTATTTTTACTTTGCAGCATATCAAAGATCTCCAGACAGAGGCCGACCGTAAAGTCCAGATGTGTATAGCGACATCACTTGGGAGACAATTTCCCGGTATTACAATTATTGGAGAAGAGGTACGAATAATTATTTTTTAAAATCTAATGATTTATTACAAATTTCTTAACCTGGGAGATTGTGGTACCCATGATATTCCCTGGGTTTAAATACTAACTTGGGTTCAACAATAAAACAAAGGTAGCCTGAGTATTCTACAGGTACAAAATAGTGCCCAAAGCAAATTGATAAGATTTATTATTTGTGATTTTGAAAAAACTTTGAAGAGTTAATTTAGCCTTGAATAACCTGGGGTAACTTTAAAATTTTATTTTTTATTTTTATTGATCTTTGGTTGAAATAATCTGGTTATG
Organism: Saccoglossus kowalevskii; assembly: GCF_978046115.1. NCBI lineage: Eukaryota > Metazoa > Hemichordata > Enteropneusta > Harrimaniidae > Saccoglossus > Saccoglossus kowalevskii. The sequence continues at coordinate 24,741,431 of NC_140657.1, forward strand.
CATAAAATAAAAATGATTCTACAAACGTTTTCACAAAGTACTGTACATCTATTGCAAGTATTTCTAACCTGCATGCAGGTGTCATTGTTAGAACATTTCAAACTCTCCTGGTGCCTAAATTAGGCCGGTGTAAAACTTCTATTGTGACAAATGTGAACATCTATAAAAAAAGTATGAAATGCATATTCAATGCTCAGTTTATCTTTCAAACATAACTAAATTTACTGTCTTCTACAAAGAAGCCCTGGATATTGCTATCAATGCCAAAAGATCAATAAATCACTGGGATACGCTCAACTGACACCAGCATTCTGATTGTTAAAAATAACAAGGTCAAAGAGGTCAAAGAACAGTGTTTGGGGTCCACTTAATGTACATGAAAAAAAACGTAGCAAATATTGCTTTACATCAAGTGTTTGTGTGTAACTGAAACCATTAGCATTGGATGCATTATAACTTCATAAAGTTGCCTTCTGTGTGAATAGATTTAATAAACAATCAACACATTTTGCACAGGGCTGAAAACGCATTATAGGGTAGTTTTTAAGGCTTGAATTCTCTCTCCCAGCAAATCAGTTAAAAGGATTCATAGAAATAATTACAGGCAAACATTGACATAACATGGAACACTTGATTCAAACTCTCGCACATTGCATAGCACCTCTTCACTGCAGGTGGACCACTGAACTGTAGTCACTGAAGTATTTGGAAAAACAACTTTTAAAAAAACATATTCAATATCCATGGGCCTATATGTATTTCATCTTTAGTCTGTTTTTTTCGTAAAAAAAATAAAAAAAATGGTGATGTTCAATGTTTGGAACTACCTGACACAAATAATTATTCAAAGATAAACATAATAATAAATCAAGAAATGGATAAGAAAAAATTGGCAGTGTTGTCACATGACAATAAGATCGTCAGTTGATGATTGTTGTCATTTTGTTTTCGCTACAGGAAATGGAAAAGTGTAATGATGAAAACCTTGTGTACAATGGTAAATCAGATGAAGTGATGGCATGTGCTAGTAAATGCCCGGATCAATACAAGAATGTTAAACCAGAACAGGTTAGCGACTGAATCATCATATGTTGTAATAGTGGACCATGATTTAAATGGCAAAAATAGTTAAGTTTTACTTTGCATGTAACCATGGCAACTTGCGATGAAGATCCCCAGTACTTCGCTCATTTCTGTTATCCTAATCGTACCTTTCCACAATTGCAATCATGTATGTGGTTTATAGGTGAAAAGAAGTTTGTTTTACGTGAATGTGGAACTCTTTGTCTAACAGGGTGTACATGCTTATGATAACCTTATCTCTTTGTATATATGATAACCTTATCTTTGTTTATCTTTGTCCGTGTACAAAGGTACACATGTCAGGCATGGTACACAGATCTATCACCGTGACGATGACATGAGACTAGGCAGTCACTAGAGGGCGGTCTGCAATATAGAGTTGTGGTTGACATTAGTCTGGAGCAATTCTTTTTTCAGTTCTGATTATTTAAAATTCCAGGGAAAATAATTTAATTGCTAGTAAATATGTATAGTAAAAGTAATTACATTTTACTAATAATTTAGTATTTTCCTCTGACTATTTTTTTTCCCCTCTGTAAAAACATCACAAGGTATGCAAATATGTCAAAATAATTGGAAAGTAAAATAGTAGTAAATATGATTTAAAACTTGGCTTCCATTTTAAGATTATTCAATATGAGATTTGTACGTTTAACATTTATCTGGCAAAATAAGTATTCATTTTTGCGAGGTATTGTCATTGCTTCTGTGAAAACTCAATTCCTCTTCAAAGAAGTAGTCCCTTCATATATAGTCAGGTGACAGATGTACTACAAGTTTTATTTGTATAAAACAAATGTATAACTACTATTGCATTAAGCATAATTTCAAAAAACATAGAAAACATGAATGATTTGGGTAAAAATTTATATTTAGTGGAAGGATATATTTACAACCCAATCACAGCTAGTAGTTCGAGGCTCTCATTAGGGACTGAACGTTTCTAAGGGCAAATCACATCAGTGACTCGAATTGTGGGAGACTAAATCAATCTTGTCATTTATGGTTTGTGCGATATAAATCTTAAGTTATCAACAAATGTTTGTTTTCTAGTTAGATTCTGTAAAAGAGTTAATTATTCACTGGGTTTTAATTTTGCTTATTTTGCTGACTGGGAAATGCGCTAAATTAAAACCCACTGAATATTCCTGAAAAGCTAAATCAGCAAAATTTAAACCCAGTGAAAATTAGTCATTTTACAGTAATGCTTTTGAATAAATACATTAAAAGGTGAAACAGAAACAAACAATTCTCCATTCTAGTGTATGTGGCACATACATTTAAATCTTTTTAGGGTAGCAAATGTACAACTTGGCCAATGGGGCCAAATAAAAAATAATGCATTTCCGATAACTCGACTTCAGGCCAACCCTGCATCTTTTTCTTGCCGAACAGGAAAATGGGCACTTGTAGGTACCCTTTTCAGCTCTACTTGAAATTCTTTGACCAAAATGTCAACCCGTACATGCAAGATGTCGTGTAATATTGAAAAAAAAAATGCAGCACTGCAGAATAATAAATTGAGAATAATTAATTTTTATAAAATAAAATAAAGTTAAGATTAAATAGTTACTCCTACCCTACTTATGTTTTCAATGTTACCAAAATTACACTTTATTTGACCTTACCATTATTGTACATAAACTACTTCTTAGTTTTGACTGTACACTGACATTATTGTAGCCAAATATGAAATAAACTACCAGTGACTGCTGCATGAAAGCCACGTGAAATGTGTCTAAAACCATGTGATGTTTGTTTCAGATTGTTGTATGGATTGATCCTTTAGATGGAACTCAGGAGTACATTGAAGGCAAGTATATGAATGTAGAATTCATTGTCAGACTCGTACATAATTTTGGAGTGTTTTATATTTAAGTACTGGTTAGAGTCTAGCATAAACATGTAGCTGGTAATGTTTAATAGTGACATTCAACCATTTTCATTACTATTCAAAAAACATTGACTTTTTTGCTCTGTGCAATGGCTGAACGTGGTGACGATCGATGTACTTTCCAAACTTTTACAGCAAAATTTAAAGCGGGAGGATTGTCACCTGCGCACGCGCAGAAATTGAGTCCCAAGCAACGATAACAACATGCGCTAAAAACGCAAAGGCTCATGAGTAGATGCTATGGCCATCTGACACGTGCACAGGTGACAACTCCCCCACTTTAATATGGCTTAATAGATGTTTTTTATGCACGACCTCAAAACGTGACACACCCTGGTACTTCTGGGAGTATTTTAACCCAATATGAAGGCAATTATAGTTGAGCAAAATTTCAGAGTAATGGATGTAATATTATGACATATTGATGTACATGTGGCAGACATTTATTTTAATTCAAACACAGTATATGTTGCATATAACGTGGTTAAGATTAAAAATGTTATAGTTATAATAAAACTCGATAACGCATCATCTGTGGTCGCTTTTTTTTGCCATTCATTTTTGCTATCCATAGAGGCTTTCAGCAAGCTATGTATTAATGTAATATTTACATCATTTCACACTAGGACTACTGGACCATGTGACTGTACTTATTGGTATTGCTGTTGATGGCCAATCAGCTGCCGGCGTTATACATCAACCATATTTCAACTACAATGTCAAGGGCGACGATGTTAAATTAGGGCGTACTTGTTGGGGAATCAAAGGACTTGGATCATATGGTTTTACACACAAACCACTGCCAAAAGATAAGACAATCATCACCACTACTCGATCTCATCCAACCCCGACTGTACAAGAAGCCATCGACTCCTTCAAACCGGATGAAGTTCTCAGAGTGGGTGGATGTGGACATAAGGTATACTGTAATAATAATCTCAACAGATTGTCCCTGTTGTGTAGGATGTAGTGAAATAAGTTTTTAAAATTTGTTACATTCGTTTGACAATTTCAAAATATTAGGGGTCCTCAAAGTTTGAAATCAATGTACAAAGACAAAATGGATTTTTTTCCTTGCCTTTGACAGATTGGTGGCAGTTTTGGTTGGAAAAACATTTCAAATTACTATAAACCATTTCTCAGGCATATTTTGTTACTACCCATAATGCCTTGCTGATGCACGACAGTTTGTTTCAAAATAGCTGACTGGCAGCCATTTTTTTTTCTATATGTCCTTCCCAATTTTTTCTGACACTTGTAATTACCTTTTTTGTTAAAATTTGCTACAAAGACAAGATTGTGGTTTCTATTCAGTTTTGGAGTTTTGACGATTCAAAATGTAACCCCCTGGCAGCTGTTTTGTTTTATTTTCAAATTTCTTTGCACATTTTTCTGACATACTTTACTAATATTGTTCATATTTGGTACAAAAACAAGACAAAATGGGTTTCGTATATTAATTTGTTTCTTCTTTCGATCACATTTCCTTGACATCTTTTCTTCACTTTTCAATTCAGGCAAATATAAATTAAGACCATTATATTTTGTTCACAATTAACAAAGAAATTAAAGAATAAAACGCGCAACAACATTTTGTTGAGATGATGTTGAAACAGTTGAACAGAAACAGTCAAACAATATCTATTTATTCAACAGGTTATGATAGTCCTTGAAGGAGATGCACACGTGTATTTGTTTGCTAGTCCAGGATGCAAAAAGTGGGATACCTGTGGACCCCAGGCTATATTGGAAGCTGTAGGAGGTAAGTATAGGCATGATAACGACCACACAACCTAGACACTGTCTGGTTAATTGGGTTAATTAAGTATTTAGTTATAGTTTGAGAAATGCAAGCAAGGTTGTAGTTTTGGCAGAGTTTAAAAAGGGTTTAACCTTAATAAATATATACGATGATAAAAGTTGTGCTGTTTGCCACAACAAATTATCTTTGTTATAAGACACATGCCAAAAAAATGTCTTCTTGCCAAAAGTTTCATGGCTTAACTATTTAACATTTGCTAAAAACTCTGTACATTTATTTCATTTGTAGGAAGACTGACAGATATCCATGGTAACATCCTGGAATATCACAAAGATGTTCAGAAGCCAAACACAGCTGGTGTTCTAGCAACCTTTGAGAATCATGATTACTATCTGAAAAACATTCCCCAGGGCATCAGAGATCAATTGAAAGTAAAGCTGTGAACATAATGAAGCTGAATATCTAATATCATTCATCATTTTACTAAATTTCATTAATTTTAAGGACAATTCTTTGCAAATGATTTGTTTTTTTGACATTCCATATGCTGCATTTTTCGTTCCTCCTTTATTGAAAATAAACAAACCCATGTCTAATCCATAGACTCGTAGGTTGTGAGGTGATGTTAGCCACCTTGTCCCCTAAGCTTATATGTTATGTTCTTGGATCCTTGAATGTTGTAAATGAAGTGAAACAATAAGGACAATTCTTTGCAAATGTTTTTGTTGACATTCCATAATGCTGCATTTTCTCTTCCCATTTATTAATAAAAAAAAAAAAAAGTAACCCCATTTCTAACTCATGGCCTTGTAAGTCGTGAAGTGATGCTGGCCACCTTGCCTCTTTTTCATGTCCATTTCTTGGACCCTCGAATGTTGTAAATGAAGTGAAACGATGCGTGTAAAAAATTACCTTAATGTCCGATTAGACATTGGGAATTAATAAATTACATTAATACCTACCCATTTTTGTTGTGAATTATTACACCTCGCATTCTAGCGCTGTCCCATTCATTATGTCATTGAACAGCGTAACTTGCCTAGACTCCACTTAGACACGTAGTTGCACAGCTCCTTAGTGCCGGCTAAGTAGATGCATGCAAATTCTTAGGTTTGACTATTGCCACCCAAAACGCCATTGTTTTTAATGCTCATTTGAAAAAAATTTCTATTATTCATTTTGGTATGCCATGTCAGACATGCCAATCAATGAGAGTACATCCAGGGATATTCTCAAGAAAAAAAAATTTACTGATGACCAATACTTTGTTAGTCTGCAATTTGCACTTTTGTGATTTGCTTTGGTATTGTTTTCTAACCGTAGAACTACAATATATACTTTCCTGGTTACCGTAAGAGTAATGTGTGATTACGAGAAACTCTAGTTTAGCCTAATCTCGGCAAATTCTCTTACTGGATCAGAATTAAATGGAGAACAAGACAGATCAGTTGCAGACAGAGCCAGGCGGAGATCTCTTGCCATCCTTTTAAAGCGCCATCGCACATTGAATGAATGTCTTTCTGAGGACACTCCTCATTGAATATTCATGAGTAAACACTTTGATTTATAAACATCCACAAATGCCTCTATTTAGAAGCTGCAACTCGAACATTCATGATTAAATGTCTATACTTAGAAGCTGTGATTTGAATGAGTAAATGTCTATACTTAGAAGCTGTGATTTGAATATGAGTAAATGTCTATACTTAGAAGCTGTGATTTGAATATGAGTAAATGTCTATACTTAGAAGCTGTGATTTGAATATGAGTAAATGTCTATACTTAGAAGCTGTGATTTGAATATGAGTAAATGTCTATACTTAGAAGCTGTGATTTGAATATGAGTAAATGTCTATACTTAGAAGCTGTGATTTGAATATGAGTAAATGTCTATACTTAAAAGCTGCGATTTAAATGTTCATGAGTAAATGTCTACTTAGAAGCTGTGATTTGAATGAGTAAATGTCTATACTTAGAAGCTGTGATTTGAATATGAGTAAATGTCTATACTTAAAAGCTGCGATTTAAATGTTCATGAGTAAATGTCTACTTAGAAGCTGTGATTTAAATAGAAGCTAGGAGTAAACACCAGTATTTGGTTGAATATTCAAAATAAAGGTATGTATTGCTATTGACAATAGAAATGCATTTTCATCCTTTATGTTTACACTTATTTAATTTTATACTTATTTTTGTTGGTAATATGTTGCTCAAGTCCTTGAAAACGGCGAAACAATCTCAAAATAATCTTACAATAGTTAGTATTTACTGATAGTTGACGGACAACTAGGAGGCTAATTTCTGTTAGGGGTTGAAGTTTTAGTGAACATCTGATGCCCTGGATGTTTAATAGAACAGAGACTCCAAACAGGTCATTAACTCCAGTTAGAGTTACCCTGCTGTAATAGCCAGAATTCTGCGAGTTTTAGGTGTTTTTCCTGCAGCTCCATTACAGTTTGTGTGTTGTCAGTGTATGTGTGTAATACAACTCCCTCCCAATCAACCGTAGAACCTATCATAGTAAACTACATGTACATGTTACTTTCAACCACAAACCACCTGCTTTGCTTGTATAATAAGTAATAAGGCCAAAAAAACGACAACTTATGTTGCCTTCAAGTCGAAAAATTGAGTCAGTCGAATTTTTTTTAAATTCGTGAAAACTAAGAGTATCGTAAAATAGCCAAGGTATATGGACTTCATAGTATTCGGAACATGTCAGAGAAATACAGATCAACCCGAGGTTCAAAGTCGCCACTTACAGCTACTCTGGGGATCAAACAGTCCGGGATCCTTAATTTTTAGAGGAAACACTTTTTCACATTTTAGTATTTGGGCCTATTAACAAAAAAAAATGCGACCTGATATTTTTCGGTCAGTCGCTGAGGGCAACAAAACAATTTTTTTTTTGGCCTAAAGTAACAATATATGCACACAGCTCGTTGACCTGAAAATAGTTGATATTCATCGCTTAAAATGTTGTAATTTTATTTCAGCTTAAATCGTATCTTAAAAAGAAATTTGTGTTAAAATCACTTTTAAATTTCAAGAAGGCACAAAACATACATTTAGACATTTTACTGCACTGGCTCCAACAATATTGACAAGCTACTAGAATTGCATCTTAAATACTATTTATATACAAAAGAAACAAAAACTCCTGTCCATAATATGTACAAAGCATAGTATATATATATATAAAAAATGGTAAATAAACTATTTACAGCATAAAAAATATAGTAACAAATATTTACGGTTTTGAATATCCATGTGTCAAAGTGATGTACATCTTTATTTATATTGGTTGATACTGGTCAGCTGACACCAAGTTCTGTTACCTGATTGGTTGATGCTTGTCAGCTGACACCAAGTTCTGTTGCCAGATTGGTTTATGCCGATCAGCTGATACCAAGCTCTATTACCTGATTGGTTAATGCTGGTCAGCTGACACAATTTTACCACATGATAATTTAAATATTGTAAGTTCTGGTACTGACAAATGTTTAATGAGAGTAAACAATTCAAGAACATTTTTCAGACTTCATCAATTGAACAGCGCACTGCACAGACTCCAGTACATCATTGAAGATTGGCACTTTACTACGATTGGCAACATCTTCCAAATACTTTCTGCCTCTGTTGTAATCTCTCAAAGCACGTTTTGATAACTGCAAAATATAAGTTTTTTGTGTATATTTTTTTAATATGTAATACTGAGCTATATACTTGCGTAAAATTATGATAATACCATGTAAATGCATTTCAGGTGGAACAAGAATTAAAACCCAGACATGGAAAAATCTGGATGACTAAAACGCATCGTTTTTATCAAACCACCTACACGGGGCGGAGAAAAACAGAAGTAGCTAAGGAGGTCACATGGTTCGTTATGTGAAGGAAAATCTTGAGGTCATGGGGCTTCCCCTGACCTAGATTTCTCTCTCCATCACTGGCTGAATCGCAGATTAATGCCTACAGTTCAAAATAGTCATTTTGACTGACCGGAGTCTATGGTGGGTAATTGAACGTAGTGAATTTAATTTTGTAGGCTTTTTATGTGTATGTGTGTAATTAGTCAGAACTTCGTCTGGTCTGCACATGTACAAATCAATAAGTAACACACACACAACTCAATACGTAGCTATTTATGACACTACAGAGTAGAAATCAGTAAAATTACACAATATGAAATGTTGAAACATAATATGATTATTCTTGTCTTTGTACTGACTTTGAGCAAATCAGTGAGAGTACATCAAAGAAATGATAATAAAACCAACTTTGCCGCTAGTTTATCATTTTTAATAAAATCTCAAAACAAACTGACATGCAACAGTAACTCATCAGGCATTTAAAATGACATGTCTGATGACATGTTTTTTGAGACTAAATTGGCCATCGGTCAGAAATCAAGATGAAAAACAAATCAACATGAATATGTATACCATTACGTCTTGTCTTTGTACTTATTTTGAACTGAATCTGTTAGAGCTGTCTGAGAAATTGTTAAATACACATGAAAATACAACCAATATGGCAACCTGTCGGTCATTTTGAATCAAATCACAAACCATTTTGGTGTTTTTTAGAACAAAAATTATCATCAGTCGGCCAAAGTTTAATGAAGCAAAAAACATTGGAAAACATATGTGAGCCATTATGACTTTTCTTTGTATAAAATGTGAAAAAAAAATCAATCCAAGTGGACAGTACCCAAAACTATGTCCAACAAGAATTAAAAACTGCTTAAGGTAGCGAGAAGGGAAATTTTCACTTTTTTCTTGATTTTTCAAAAATTGATAAAACAGTTACTTTAGACCTTGATACATCACCCCAGGTTTACAAAAGATCGAAATTGCGAAATAACGTTGCTCAAATTAGTGTTTTAAAACACTAGCAGAAAAGACTACAACTGCCGTTTCGTGGATATTTGCATAGTGTTTATCTTTGGAAGGAATTAAATGATAACATCTTATCTGTATACTCTGTTGTTGACGATTCTGATATAACGGGTGATAAGCTTCCAGTTGCAAACAATGCGTGTTTATCTAACGTCCATTGTCAGCATTATTGTCAGTCGAGACTTCGTCGGAGAAACATGGTCATACAGTACTCATTTCGTCCAACCTTCCGCTTTTACATCGACCGCTTATCGCTTAATTTCCGACCACGCGGTCTTGTCCGACCGGAAACCGACCGCATTTTAATCGCGTTTTTTTTTCGCTCGCTCGCTCATTGAAAACATTGACCGCTCGCCCAAACACTGAAAACTGGCACATGGGTGGTCGAAATGGTGGTTTTGATAGTAAAGTGTGAACATACAACTATTATTAACTATTATTACATTCTGAACGACACTTCAAATCTAATAGCTGTATTACACTTGTATCGTGAAAGCAACTGAACTGGGACTTCTTGTTACGTGTTTTGGGTGCTTGTTCTAGATGTAATATTTTTATTTTTATTTTAATGAGACAGTTACGTGAAAAAAAGCCTAGGTAACTCCTTTTGACAGAGCAGAGAAACGAGGAAATGTTAGTGATTAATTCCAAAAATAACGATATCGAATCCACATCGGTCCACGTCTGGTAAAATTTGACATTCAATTTTTAAAATTAAGTCACGATCATTGAATGAGCTCGGTCTATATCGTATACGTACCGCAAAAGTGTTCCCACAAAAAATATTTTCGACTAAAAACGGCCACATGCCCTGAAAAAATCGAACAGAGCTTGACATGTATGAATAATTTATTGGGCTTAAATGAAAAACGTGTCAAATTTAGTTATAGCCATAACTATTTGGTGGCCAGTCGATGAACAATTGAAAGTCCTTCAGGGCTGAAAATCATCGACGCTACTCTGGTTTACTTTATTTCACAACTTGCAGAGAAAACTGATTCGCGTGAGCTCTAATGTATCTTAGCCTAGTATTTTCTTTTTGAACTAAGGTCAAATTCCATCAGTTCGTCAAAATATATGTTTTTCAGCGAATAATTTTGAAGCCTGTCACAGCACAAACAACTATGTGAATCGACGCCGGTGATTGGATTGTACGACGACCCTTCAATTATCGTCAAATATGCTTTGTTACAACATCATTGATTGGCTGAGAGTCACCTGATCGGAGCACGAACTGGGTCACAGAACCATATTTGTCCGTATTATCAACAGGACTTTGCAAAATAACCACACCCACATTTTCAATCATTTTTAGCGCGGAAGTTGCCAACAAATGTAAAAAAAATCGTGAACTTCATGGATTCGAATAAAATAAAGCAAGCGATTGATAAGGATGATTATTAATATTTTCCCCGATGCTCTTCGAATTTTTATTTTTTTATTTCAAGGTAAGAAATGGCTAGCTGAAGTTGATTAATTATTTGGGGTTTCAGCCCACAAATTACGGACATGATTTCCATGAATTACGGTTAATGTTTGTCTTCTCTCGGCTGATTGTCACGGTGTTGATCGACGCCCTTCCTAAACTCAGTATGGAGAAACCAACGGGGATCGACATTCCAAACAAACAATCGAAATTATCAATGAAAGACGAGATTTTTCTAGATATTTACAAACATACTGTCATGACAAACATATGTAAAATTAACAAATACACAAAGAGGTGTAATATTAGGTTTTATTTTAGGCTTAGAAATATTTTCTTTCACTCAGCCCATGCATGTAACTGCCATTTAGCTTTACGGTCCTTCAGCATCGGGGGAAAACAACAATAATTATACAAAACACATTGCGAAGACTCAACAATCAGGAAAGAAACCCCAGACAACCCTGTCGTACTTGTGTTGAAATACATTTTGTATTTCACGTCAGAATATTGTTTAAAATAAAATATTCAGTCCAAGCCAAATCGAGGTCAAAGGGTCAGGTTGCGTGCATATAGTTATATATAGTTAAAACAAAAAGTATTTGAACTTTTGTCAGCTGTTCAACATCTATAAAAACCAGAAAGACAATTATAAGACAATGTGAACCTCGGAAATTATTCTGTTAGTTCGAATTTTAAATGCGCGCGAGCGAGCAGGTGGGCGGTGATATTTCGGGGTTTGCGCGGTCGAAAATAAAACGGAAATTGTCCGGTCGAATTCAACAAGCGGTCGCAAAAGCGAGAGAAAAGGTGACTGGAAAGCGGAAGCGGGCGGGAGGTTGTGCGAAAGGAGTACTGTAACTTTGCACAACTTTCTTTTAAATCGTTTTATTTTCCAAGTCAATATTCTATTTTACTAATACATTTTTTTTCTAACGCAATGGCGAAGAAAAGAAAGAAAGCGTTGACAGACGAGGCAAAGAAAAATCTGCCACTCAGTGTCGCACTCTGACACAGCAATTTTTTTCAAACATCGGCCATTTTGTTTCACAATGAAAACCGTTTTATTAGATGTCTTATCTGAGACACTTGAAGGATTAGCTTGTTTGTAAACTGTCAGCGTGTACAGTGAGACAGTAATGTTTGTCAGAGGATTATCCCTCGTTGTTCGTTTGCATAACAATGGAAAACCCGAACGTTCCTGGAGTACGGACTCAAATGCCAGCAGTTTTCTTCATTTTTCGCGCTCGAGCTTGAAATTATTCATTATCTGACACTCTTTATGAGTTCTCTGATATCAGTGGTTAATATGTTTGGCCATTTTTAGTGTATATTTATAATAATGCAGCAAATCTACAGTGTTTTATTAACCAAAACTGTTTTTCGCGTTTTTCTCGAGTTGAAGTTTTGATCGAGAACGACTCATTGGGACCGCCGCCAAATCAAGTGCGTTCGGACTAGGACATTCAAACTTGCAGTTATCGTTCAAAAGATAATGATGGTGCGAAGTATGTCTGGGTTTTTAAAGAAAATGCTTTGTCACAGAATAATAGTCTGTTAAAGGTGCCAAGTATGAAATAATTTGGGGACAAAAAAACAAACCTGCATAGAAATCGGAATAATAGGTCTTTTGATTATCGGAGACGCATTTCAATGGACTTGATTACGGACAATGCATAACTTAAATTTCACCAGGAAATTCCGCAGTGTGCTCTCGCAATCGCGTACTTAGTCATTTTTACAAGGTTCGCCATTTTTGATGTCACGTGATAATTATGTAAACAATGTCTGTCCAGTTTGTGCGAACTTGCACCTCTATACTTAGTCTTTTGATATATATAACCTAAATTACTGTTCTGAAGGAGACAACAGACAGAGAATGTTTTATTTAAAAACGTCACAAAACCTTCTCGCTACCTTAAACTCTACTACTGGTTGCTGTTATTTCTTCTAACTATCTGGAGTAAAATAGATTTAAGCCACAATGGCTTTGACATAAAGGAAAAATACCATAATATTCAGACACTTGTCACAAATTAAATTATTCAACGACTTATTCTTATAGACATTCCAGGTGTTTAGTTTACCTTTCGGTGTGTGACATGTTTTTAAATGATCATTTTTTTTTTCAGAATGATATTTTTTCTTGCAATCCTATATATGGTAGTTTCAAAAGCACTTTTTTCTAAATTCAGTAGCTAGATCTGTTTCTGATCAGCACATGTCAGAATTTTTTTTATATATATTTGAAACAAATAAAAACAGGGGGTAGTAATGTGTTTGCCGTTGGTGGTGCAGTTTTTTGATCTTTTTTAGGGGTCCTTAGCCACTTTGTTGTAATCTTGTCTGTCTTGACTATAAATGTATTTATTGTATTAGTAGCACAGGCTGCATTAATGTATGCAAGTTACAGAGTGCATGTCTGTGGTCACAGTACCATTTTAATGATCCAGTATACAATATATTTGTTGCTTTATGTACTATTCTGATAGAATAATCTTGTTAATATAATCCGTATTTATGAACACTAATCTGTATTAATGTAATCTGTATTAATGTACAATAATCTGTATTAATGTAATCCGTATTAATGTAGAGTAATCTGTATTAATGAACAGTAATCTGTATTAATGTAATCTGTATTAATGTAATCCGTATTAATGTAGAGTAATCTGTATTAAGATAGAGATGCAGTTTACCTGACAGGTATTTTAATTAGTTAATTAGGAAACCAAGATGACCTCCCTTGTCCACAAAGCTATAGATTTTCGGAAAGCTTATTGTATGAATTTTAAAGTTTTGTTAGTATTTTATTTTTATGGACACTGTAGTTTGAAATATGCACAAAAATGTGCTTTTTGGTCAAAAGTGATTTAAAACAAAATTAGCTTCTAAACCATGCTTCTGTTTCCTGTCAAAATTTGTTTATGGGTACATCTGTTTACTTTGAAGAAAGCGCCGTCTTGAAAAATGTCTACCAGTTGTCAATTTTGTAGGGCAGCAGCTCCAATTTCACTACTTCAAGTTTATGAATAAATTAACACTCAGGCTAGTTGTCTGTATGATGGCTGTAACACTATTCAACTAAAAACAATGCCCCAACAAAGATAAACACATTGTCAATCATTTGTGAAAATTTCAAAACAAAAAGGTCAAATCGTCTACGAGCTATTTTTTTTTAAAGTTCTGGAATGTGCACTAAAAAGAAGCTGAGATAATTGCTAATTTGCATAACAATTCACTCAGTAAGAAGTTTGCTAATGCTCATAATTAAAATGGCTGTAATAGTCCCAAATTTAAATGTATTATCGTTTTGTTAAAAGTTAAATACAGTGCATAATATGCAGATCCCGTCATTTCTTTTTTTCACCAGGTTTTTTTTATATAATTTATGTACAGCTTTGGTAAATCTTACTAAGCATTCAAAAGAGAGAATGTTTGCACCTGTTATCTATATTTTAAAATCGTTTTTTTAGTATGTTCCACTATTCACAATTCTACAAAATTTCAACAGTTTAGAGCCAAGTCTTTTTGGATAATAAAAAGGGGAAAAAAAAAATTTCACTCCCAAGTGCCCACAAACCTGCATCTCTACCTTAATGTAATCCATATTAATGTACAGTAATCTGTATTAACATTCATTAACATGAACATTGGTGGCGCAATTTTTTGTTCTTTTTGTTTTTGCCTAAGCCAAGTCTGTCTTGACTACAAGTGTATTTACAGTATGAGCAGGGCAGTCTGTATCAATGTATGCAAGTTACAGAGACATTTCTATGTCTACGTTCTAAATAAGGCCCAATTTAATTATCCAATGTGCAATAAAAAAAAAACTTTTTGGTTTATGTACAGTTATGTTACAATTTTCCTTATTTAGAATCATATACAACTGCATGTTGATATTTTAAAAGTATACTTACTCGCTCCCCTTCAATTAACGACTCTTCGTGGATTTCTTGTATGCAAAGCACTACTGTCCTTCCTTGGCCAATGTAATGTGCTGCCTGAATGAAGAAAGAATCGTGTAATTGCTGTTAAGGGTAGATGCAGCTAACACTTTTGTTTGACACAATGTTCTTCCCTGTGACTATGGTTACATGTATTTGAGAGTCTCACAAAAAATTGGGTCACCGACCTAGTTTTTGGATTATGAACTTTGGTTGTGACAAGTCATTGTTTTTATGAAAAAGAGTTCAGAGACATTTTATTTTAATTAAAAATCTTTGTCATTCATTAAATACAATTTTTAGCTCAACAAAACATGAAGATTGTGTAAAGTTTTAACAATTTTTGCATTTTTTCTATCATGGTAATTTTTACTTGCTACCCTTTTCTGGAACAGCATTCATGAAAACAAAATAATCGGCAACAAGATCGGGTACTGAATGGCTGAAATGCTTGATTTTGATGAATTTCTAACATTAAAATGGTTGCCATTCTGATCATCCATATACATGCATATGATGTGCCTATAAGTTTTGAACAAGATCGATCAAGGTATGTCAGAGATATAGCCCCAAAACAAGCTTTTGTTGAAAAAAATGGCCGCTAGTCTGCCACTTTAACCCAATCTGGAAAAAAAATTACATGCATCTAGAAGCATGGAGCAGCCAGTGGTGGCGCTATATACAATAGAGACCTATTGAGGCTTACCTTCGCTCATGTAGATTTGAGTGTAGAACGCAGAAACAGTTGTTAAATGTGGTGACCAGTTTAGTATGATAGAAAGCGTTTACAGTCTTCAAATAACCACAATAGACAGAGTGAGGGGCAATACCGAATAAGGCGTGATTCCGGCGTTTCATACTAAATGCTTTCTATTAATAATTTCACTTTCAAATAATATTCATGAGATACATGTATGTCTACGTCATAATCTCGTGAAAGGTTATTAGCATATTGTGTATGTAGTGTGCATGCTTTAAGCTCTTATTCCATATTTCACAACTCATGCGTCATCACAGTGAGGTCAATTGCAATTTACGTTACATTCAACGTCAATGCGTTTCACCACATCGTATTCGAAGCCCACACATAAGCGATGCTACCAGATATATACAATAGCTAACAAGCCACACCAACCCACCGACTGCTGAGAATTTCTACACACTCCCACCGTGTCATACGCTGTAATATGCAATTATAATTCTGGTTTCCCCATAACTCTGGGTCCCATAATATCCAATGTATGTATGAAAATTAGTTTGAACAAAATCCATCCATACACGAGATCAAGTTCTTGAATTGCAGAAATGATTTTATGGATGTTTCTAGCCATCTAGAATTGAATGGTGAAACGAATGGATGTGCATATGTATCCCAAGATGTATGATGTATGTGTGAAGTTTGAATGTCATTGGCCTAGAAATGACCAAGAAACGGGGAAATATCCTAAGGCCAGTTCCTATTTTCAGACTGCATCCACATGAAAAGAGTATAAATCTAATGTGCTATGTTAATAACTTTAGAAAACTAAATGTACCTCAACCATAGATCCCACACTCCTTGTTGCACTAGTTATGACATATAACAGACATATGCAGTGTTCTTTAGCTTCATGTTCAAGTGGAATAAACCTAATTGTCCAATGTTCGGTCCTGGGATTGAAGAATGTGATGCCATTTTTCCTGTCAGAAATAAAACATATTGCCATTGAGAGACGTCATACCAACAAGAGGATCACGTCCAACAAATTTGGCATGCACAGATCACTACTTGAGATCAACTGTGACAATGTTGCCCAATCATGCATATATTTAATAACAGCGAACAACCATTCTTATATCTTTGGGTATAAAGACTGTTCATTTATAGGGATAAATAGGTACATTATTTGAGGGGAAAAAAAATCAACAAAATTTTCACGACCATTTTCAACTTAGTTTTATTGGCTGTCAATGTATATTACTCATTGTGAATTACAGGATTGAAGGACTAGTAGGAATTGTAATCTTGGCAGTTCACCATAGAAATTTGCAGGTCCTGTACCTCAAATGATTTTTCCCACCCCTACTTTCGGTGCTTCACTTCACAAGAAATGAGGTAAGTGGTAAGGTACAATTCTAGTTAAAATCAGCGTAGAGTGGAAAACCTGGAATGTGAAAACTATGGAGACATGGAAAGTAAAAAATACTGTCATATATTAGAAACTAATGTTAATAATAAATGAATGTTAATAAACATGCATGTTTTTCAGTTTCAATATATATATATTTCAAGTCTTGCATAAAAAACAAGCTTGAATCAACCAATGGTGTATTTTTTACTTTCCATGTTTCCATAGTTTTCACATTCCGTGTTTTCCACTCTACGTAAAATCAGAGATTGGAATCTCTAATTTACAGCCAAACGTGTACATACTTCAAAACTACACTTGACTATGCAAGTCCTGTATGAACCAACCAATCAGAAATAGTGTTATAGACTGGTTTTGAGTAAGCCTTCTATGCTTGTTTGAGTGACCCAAATTACAAATAAATGTGTGCATTCAGCACAGTATACAACAGTAGTTACATGAGTCCAAACCTTAAAAGTGGAATAGCTATATCTTCTCTCCATCGACTTGATGAACAACTTCCACCGAGAAAGATATCCCTTTTCATTAACGAAACAACTTCATTAACATCGTCGTTAAATCGCCAACTAAAAAACCAATCTAAAATCAAAAATAAAAAGGAAGGTTTAATTTACAGTAATAATGAGCGTGTACAAATAAATGATTAGATTTAACATATTTGAATAGTTTTTTGAGATAACATGGAGATGATGAAAAAACATGTCATTTGGTGTGTTTTGTGTTTTTACCATTTTGTAATAAATGAAATGAGACAGTCAGTAACAAAGCTTTCTATTGGTCGGTAAACTTTTTATTGCGCAACCACGTGA
The DNA here is from genome assembly GCF_978046115.1 of Saccoglossus kowalevskii. Classification (NCBI taxonomy): domain Eukaryota; kingdom Metazoa; phylum Hemichordata; class Enteropneusta; family Harrimaniidae; genus Saccoglossus; species Saccoglossus kowalevskii. The sequence goes on from NC_140657.1 coordinate 24,759,382, forward strand.
CATACACGGTTATGAATAGAATTACCGCACAGTGTTGTGGAGGGAGGAATGTGCGAACAGAACAACACTGTGCAGGCGGACATTGCATATGTGTAGGAAAAGCCCCGCACAACAAGAAATGTTTATATACTGATATCGGCCACTTTTTTAGATATCTGCTAAAAGGCATTTACGCATTTACAGGCAAATTAGTAAATTAAAACAATTGTCAAAATTGTGCGTTGAGCTTGGACAAGTTACCTGTAAATGTTATTTCTGACAATAAAGTACTAGACTTATATGACTGTGAGCACATTGAACTGTGTATAGTAAAAGCATAGTACCAGTACACGTGATGTTGGTACTGGTAATATAATCCACCAGAAAACAGAACTATGACAGAACAGTTGAATGTGTGAATTTTTGCTTTAATGTGGGTACTGTTATATATGAAAGGTTTTGACATGAGAATTCTCTGTGCCATGGATATGCAAGACAAAGACAAAGACAAAAACAATGATTTGTTTCTGGTCGGTGTGTGTGTGTGTTAGTTCGTCAGAAAGGGCATGTCACAACTTGAGGAAAGGCGAGTAATTGGTGAGGTTGTTGCCAAAATGATGTAAAAATAAATTAAAAAAAATGTTTCCAAAAAGAATTTTGACACAGAGAAATGTTTTGATTTTTGAGATGAAATAAACAGTGGTTTTGTTGATCACATTGCCAGAAGGAGCAATACTTCATAGTTCATTAGTTTGAATATTACACAGACTGCAAAAATGAAATGATAAAATGATGCCACAAAATATATAATACTTACTGCACAAGTCTCTTGATGATTCTTGGAGTCCCTTCAAATAATATGCTAAACAACCCCGACCATGTTTTGATGGCCAAACATGGCTGTACTCTGTTACTAAGCAACAGAACTCATCGAATGTGAGGCTGTTAACACTTGGAATGTTTTCATGCTCTTTAATAGAGCAATTGCATTTCTTCTGTATGCAGTCAAAGTCGGATGGAGTCAGATCATCACGCCCTGTGGCTGTTTTAACAGCAAGGAACAACTGCAAAAATATTTTGAAGAAAATTATGAGATAGGTTTAAATTATTTATATAACTGTTTATTTGACTGTTAATTAACATTGTAGTACAAAACTATATTTTGAAAAAAAATTGGTCTAATATTATGAAAAATTCTTTTTAACCCATTGAGCACCCATTTATTGTGATCAAAATGTGGATGCAAGATTTCACACATTTTTATGAATATTTCTGTAATTTCTTTCATAATTGTTAATTTTAGCTCATATGAGCATAACTCCTAATTAAAGCGGGGGAGTTGTCACATACATGTATGCATACGTCAGGTGGCCATAGCATGTTTACAAACAAGCATCTACCCATGAGCCTTTGCATTCTTAGCGTGTGTTGTTATCATCACTTGTGACTCAATACCCACGCGTGCGCAGGTGACAACCCTCCCGCTTTAAGCTACTTGCAGGTTAATATTGTGAAAAGTATCAAAAGTAGAATTTTGCATTCAAAGTGTTACTATAGAACACATTAGCATTATTTCATTTTTAACCTATTTCTAAAATATAGATTTTACAAATAATTCAAAACAACAAAAACTACTCTCTGATATTACAAAGAAGTCACAGATCACACGTCTGCTGCAATGCTCAGTGCCAAAATGTAAGCTCCAACTCCAACAATAAAATGTGTACATTGTCATAATACAAACTAATACTGCAAAATGACTAATTTACCATTCCAGGCATATTCAGTGGGTTTTAAATTCATGGTTTTATAATTTCGATAATGTGTCCTATGCTAAATTTTACATATTCACTGGGTTTTAATTTAGCGCATTTTCCAGTCAGCGAAATAAGCAAAATTAAAACCCAGTGAATAATTAATCCTTTTACAGAAAACTTACATCTTCTACGTGTAGGTGACCATTTTTATCCTGATCATACATCTGAAACGTTTCCTTCAAGGCTCTGCAACAAAACAAGATTCAGTGAAATAGTGTCAATTTTTGCTCCTTGGACATGCATACATTTTTGATCACACATTTTTATACTCCCAATTACAAAATGTACTTTGTTAAAAAATTAACTATAAACTATAGAATTTTTTTTTTTAAATATGAAAAATGTTGCACCAAAAATTTTGGCTAAAAATAGGTTAAAAAACAAGTCATCATCATACATGGCATGTAAAAAGCCAGTATGTCTTGCAGGATGTGTAATGTAGAGTTACTTACATTAACCGGTCTCCAGGTCTACAATGAGCATGTTTCTGGTTGACTACTTGTGCACCATCACTCAGTGTTAAGTCTTCTACTTGTACACCTTGTTTTAAAACTTTATTGACACACTGCAGAGCTGTGGGAATATCATCAAACACTGGAAATCCTTGTCTTTCCACTAAATCACATAAAAAAGCTTGACCCCTTTCCAAGTCTTCAAATTCGCTGGAAAAAAATAAATTATTACACAATTTGGTCAAAATATCAAATTTAAATACACTTTTCCAAATAGTCATGCACAGATGTCAAGACACAGATGGGTGTACAATGGGTATAATGATGATGCAATGATAGGTGTAATATGGGCATGAGATTGGTGTACAATAGGCGAATTTGGGTGCGAGATGGGTATATGATAGGTGTAATATGGGCATGAGATGGGTGTATAATAGGCGAATATGGGCAATGGATGGGTGTATGATAGGTGTACAATACAAATGTAGGTGTAATATGAGCATGAGATGGGTTTACGATAGACGAATATGGGTGTGAGATGGGTGTATGATAGGTGTACAATACAAATGTAGGTGTAATATGAGCATGAGATGGGTGTATGATAGGAAAATATGGGTGTAAGATGGGTGTATGATAGGTGTAAGATAGTGTAACAATGGTGCAAGATGGGTGTATGATTGGTGTAATTAAAGTGTGTAAAGCACACAATTTGGATGAGATTCTGGCAGCACTCAACATAGTATGGTCACATACTATGATTTAAAAAAAACACAGCCTAGACACAGTTTTAGCCTTTTTGACATTCATACAACTTTACATTAATTGTCTGGCTGTATCTTCAAATGATATTCAATGTACTTACCTTTCAGTTATAACCTCTCCCTCTAGGTCATCACCAGTCAGTGGAACACCTTGTATCACCACAAATAATGTACGTCCTACACCTGAAACATGCAATCCTGGTTTAGTAAAATTGTGTACAAGTCAGCGTAAATTCCCTTACGAAAAACTTCCATAGAGTTCTATAGATTTTTCTTGAATTTTATAGATTTATATATACTTTAGGCAAGACTTTTTTTATTCCTTGTTTCGCGAGTTTTTATGAGACAATTTTTTTTGAGGAGGGCGGGAAAAAAATAAAAATAATTCTTTTTTTTCCATTAGATTTGTGTGATTCTCAAAGAATTGTAAGTGAGATCATTGATCAGAGAGAAGAAATGAAATAAAATTTTATTCCATGTATAACCTTGTTTCTCATCTGCACGAGACTTCGGTACTTTGATCATGATACTCCCACAAAAATGCAACTTGGATTTGTTATGCGGCGGGCGGTAAAAAATGAAGATAAAAATAATATTTTGTTATCATTTTTTTACGCTTACAAGATGGCGGGCACAGGAAATTCCGCTGAAATAAAATTATATTTTTATTTCATTTTCGGCGGGTTTGCAAAACAAGGAATAATAAAAGTCTGGCCTTATTTTTAAATTACATTCTCCAACATAATCTTTGACATTCGTCACTATTGCTAGGTTTACATGGCAACATTTTATCAGAAACCAAACTATTACTCTTCCCACTTAGTGACAGGAGATTATCTCTGTATGTACATGTGGTTGGGGTCGAATGAGAGTCATGTTTGAGCCAATGAACAACACAATGCAATAGGTTTATCTACAATTTCAACATGTACCTGCTAACAGAAAAACCCAGTAAGTACTGTTAACTCATCTTGTTTGACTAAAATTGGCAAATTAAGTCATCTCTGAGAAATGGAGCTAGACATATTTGAGTGTTAAGATTTAAATATATGTTAGCATGTTTGAGTCCAAATGACTGCCAGTAGGCCATTTCTATTGACTTTGTATCTAGTTGGAGAGAAATTGGTCATTGCATGTCTGAGAAATGGCTCCTGGAAGGAAAGAAACCCGAATTAATAGTTTGGGAACTTTGAGTTCAAAACAATGGTAGACATACTGTTATGTTAGTACGGCCCAGTATCGATTCATATCTATTTGGGATTGTTCGAAAATGGTATTTTGATTTGTTCTGCATTGAAAAAAAGTTCAATGCTATATAATATTTCTCTGCTTGTTGTAGAACCGACAAGGCATTAGAAATTGTTGCTCGTCTTCAACATAATCACTTTAATTGTAAATTTAGAAAAGAAAGCTTTTAATTAATGACTGCTCTTGTGATTTTGACTTCTCAAGTTTCTCTGGCAGTCTACGGTGGGATGGTGTCCTTCAAACTAACTGTAAGTGTAACCATGACTACCAGTACACTGTTAGTTTATTGGAGTTAAAAATTTACATTACCACGGTTCATCTGATATGACTTGTAGCTACAGTATTTTTATTAAGATTAAGATAAGCAGTTAAGATTGTACTTTGTCATTTGGATATTATAACCTTTTGTAGGGCATTGAGTACTGAGGCTAAGTGATAGATGTAAACATTTCAAACTGGACCCAGTTTGCTGTCACTTTAAACTGACCCTTTAATTTAATACAGTGACAGTATTTAAAAAATTTCATGCTGGGTAAAAAAAAAAAAAATTTTTTTTTATAACTATGGAAATATTGATTGTCTGATTTAAATAGGCCAAATGTCAGCAACATATTTATGATCAATAAATTAAACATTTATTGGTATCTGGTTATAAAATGGTCAATGACCTGACCTATATAAGAATAAATCATTTAGAAGAGCATTTTGACTATCATAGTTTATCAAGACCAGCCATTGTTGGACACCGATTGAGATACTAAAGTTAAAGTACGAATGATAAGGAAAATGCCAAAAGGCAGGAGAGGTACAGCTAGGATAGAACATTTTGATAGTTTGAAGGTGCCATTGCCCTGAATTAAAAGATAGGCCAATGGCTTGTCACTTAACATTTTTTTGTCAAAAAACAAATGAAATCATAGTACAATGTATATTATGTATTATCTACCGGTAAATAGAGTACAGTTTATACCTATCTAGACATGTTTACAGAGTACAGCAAAGCCCATGTACAGAGTACAGGAAAGCCATGTACAGAGTACAGGAAAGCCATGTACAGAGTACAGGAAAGCCATGTACAGAGTACAGCAAAGCCCATGTACAGAGTACAGGAAAGCCATGTACAGAGTACAGCAAGGCCCATGTACAGAGTACAGGAAAGCCATGTACAGAGTACAGGAAAGCCATGTACAGAGTACAGCAAAGCCCATGTACAGAGTACAGCAAAGCCCATGTACAGAGTACAGCAAAGCCCATGTACAGAGTACAGCAAGGCCCATGTACAGAGTACAGCAAAGCCCATGTACAGAGTACAGCAAGGCCCATGTACAGAGTACAGCAAAGCCCATGTACAGAGTACAGGAAAGCCATGTACAGAGTACAGGAAAGCCATGTACAGAGTACAGCAAGGCCCATGTACAGAGTACAGCAAAGCCCATGTACAGAGTACAGGAAAGCCATGTACAGAGTACAGCAAGGCCCATGTACAGAGTACAGCAAAGCCCATGTACAGAGTACAGCAAGGCCCATGTACAGAGTACAGCAAAGCCCATGTACAGAGTACAGGAAAGCCATGTACAGAGTACAGGAAAGCCATGTACAGAGTACAGCAAAGCCCATGTACAGAGTACAGGAAAGCCATGTACAGAGTACAGCAAGGCCCATGTACAGAGTACAGCAAAGCCCATGTACAGAGTACAGGAAAGCCATGTACAGAGTACAGCAAAGCCCATGTACAGAGTACAGCAAAGCCCATGTACAGAGTACAGCAAGGCCCATGTACAGAGTACAGCAAAGCCCATGTACAGAGTACAGCAAGGCCCATGTACAGAGTACAGCAAAGCCCATGTACAGAGTACAGCAAGGCCCATGTACAGAGTACAGCAAAGCCCATGTACAGAGTACAGGAAAGCCATGTACAGAGTACAGGAAAGCCATGTACAGAGTACAGCAAGGCCCATGTACAGAGTACAGCAAAGCCCATGTACAGAGTACAGGAAAGCCATGTACAGAGTACAGCAAGGCCCATGTACAGAGTACAGCAAAGCCCATGTACAGAGTACAGCAAGGCCCATGTACAGAGTACAGCAAAGCCCATGTACAGAGTACAGGAAAGCCATGTACAGAGTACAGGAAAGCCATGTACAGAGTACAGCAAGGCCCATGTACAGAGTACAGCAAAGCCCATGTACAGAGTACAGGAAAGCCATGTACAGAGTACAGCAAGGCCCATGTACAGAGTACAGCAAAGCCCATGTACAGAGTACAGCAAGGCCCATGTACAGAGTACAGCAAAGCCCATGTACAGAGTACAGGAAAGCCATGTACAGAGTACAGGAAAGCCATGTACAGAGTACAGCAAGGCCCATGTACAGAGTACAGCAAAGCCCATGTACAGAGTACAGGAAAGCCATGTACAGAGTACAGCAAGGCCCATGTACAGAGTACAGGAAAGCCATGTACAGAGTACAGGAAAGCCATGTACAGAGTACAGGAAAGCCCATGTACAGAGTACAGGAAAGCCATGTACAGAGTACAGCAAGGCCCATGTATGGAGTACAGCAAGGCCCATGTACGCACATACAGCACGATACATATATATCTCTTTTCATACATACAGCTGTAGTACGATAAATACTGGGGTAAATGTCATGTAAAGTACAACATGGAGATCTCTATTTACCTCCACAAGTGAAGACAATGTACAGTAAATCCCATGTACATGCAGAGTATGGCATACTAGTAGTACCGATATCCCTTTCCGAATGACACACATATTTACAATTACACATTGATATGTCAACTCAGTAACATGAATATAATTAATCCTGGGGGTATTCCCCTAGCGTGTACATAAACTTGCAAGACACACAGAAAGTCCCATGTGTTCAATACAAATTACCGACTGAACTATTCAGTTCTCTGAATGTAACAGAATGCATTATAAAACTAAAAACTATTATAAAACTAATAATTAAAACTGAACATGAATTCAACAATCGAATCATATAAGGAGTTGACCATTAAAAACTTGGGGGATCGGAAAATTTTGATAACAAAACTTCCACAGCGAAATCTTTTGAAAACAAAATTCTACAGAAAAAATTACAGAAAAAACAACTCACACATATATGTATTCCATACATACATGTAAAACGCAAAAAAAGGTTACAGCAACATTTTCATCTCACCCCACCCATTTCTAATCAATTTTTTTTCTACATATGCAGCTGGGTATACCCATAAGATATGTAATCACTTATTACCAGACAGGAAAGCAGCTTCCACCATAGATGCTATGCCTCTTGTTTTCTCATCAAGAACAAACAATAACAGCTTAGCAGATTGCTTGGCTTGTTCCTCAATCTCTATCAGTTCTGAACTCCATTCATGCACTTGCTGTAAAAAGACAACATAAAGCATAAATGAATTGTTAACCTTTTCACCACCAGTTCCCTGTTTTTCATCAGAAATTCACAAAATCGTTCTGTTTAAAGTGTGTACTTTCCTTCAGAAGATTGGGACAAAAATAGCCATATTGTTTTATTAAAAAACTGAAAATTGACTCAAATTTTGTCTGTTGGCACCAAATATAAGAAAAAAGTGCAGACAAATTGGGACGAGAAAGTCTGGTGGTGAAAAGGTTAAATCAATTTTCATTAACACTTTAATAACTCATTGAGAAATTGATAGAAAAAAGGATTATTAAAAAAAAATCAAACAAAAAATATGAGGTATTTAAAAAAAATTCTTACTGACATACTGTGCTAGATGATTAATTAAATTTCCAATATTAAAAAAGAACACTAAATTGTTCTTCTTTTGTGCGCTTGTCAAATGTATGTCAGTGTAACTGCAACACTCCATAGAACAATTAAAATTAATCTTTAATATATATTACAAAATAGGACAACAACTTATAAATCTATTTCTGTTTAACCATTCATTATTAACTTATGCTTGTTACTCACCGGGTTGTAAAATGTAATTCCATATTGTTTTAAGATTGGAATAGCTACGTCCTTCCTCCATGTTGTGGGATTGCATGCTCCTCCAAGGAACACTGAAAACAAAACATAGTAAAAACATCTTAACCTTGCCCATATATTTACATGTATGTTTTACAATTCATGTTTTCACAGATGATCTAAGGATGGTCATGGCTAGTTAAGTTTACTGCACATTCAAAATAAGATTAAAAAACTTAGTTTTTGAATTATGAACATCAGTTGTTGTATTTTGAATACAGTATTATGAAATTCAAAATGGCCACCAACGTGGAGTTTACAGGGAAACCACAGTAACTTTACTTGTTATTTTTTCTTTTATTTATTTATTTGATGAAAATTTTATGTTCAGCCTTCTTAGTACTTTTAAATTGTCAGCACTAGTTTAACCTTTTCACCACCAGTTCCCTCTATTCATCACAAATTCAAAACAAGTCCTGTTTATAGTCTGCACTTTCTTTCAGAAGATTGGGACAAAAATAGCCAATTTATTTTGGTGAAAAAACGGGAAATTGTGTCTGTTGGATCCAAAATTAAGGTTCATTTCCAGAAATATTGAGGAATATAAGAAAAAAGTGCAGAAAACCTTTACCATTTGAATACACCAAGACCTAATAAAAATGTATGCAAAAATATGGGAAAAAATATGCAGGTAACTATTTGCTGATATTTCTCAAAATGATCTAAAGTTTGTTGATCAATTCTGACAAAGGACCTCAGTGTTTTTTGTTAAATTAACTGTAAACTGTTTCCATTTTGGACAAAATGACCTAAGCTAATTTTGAGACAGCTGAAACTTGGCGATATTATTGTGTTACAGAGAAACGTCTGCGATGAATAAATATGGGAGGGTCGTCGCCTGCGCATGCACAGGAAACGAGTCCCAAGCAACGATAACAAAAATGCAAAGGCTCATGGGTAGATGCTTGTTTGTAAAAAATAACACGCGATATCCATGTGACACATGTGCAGGTGACGACTCCCTTGCTTTAAATTAGAATATTTACCGTCAAAGTTCAAGATAAGAGGACTTTTAGCAGCTCCATTGAGATGACAACTACTTTTAGTCTTCGTTCGTTGTACATTAGGATTTACATGTGTTTGTCTACTGTAAAATTAACAATATGAATTCTTAGTACAAATACTCAACAATTTGGTGAACTAAACTATAAAGTTTGTGAAAGTTTTCAACTAAGTTGATAAAAAAACAGTTAAATTTGTTGTCATTACATACACATGTGCTTAACCGATAAATGTTGTTGCTGCTCAAATTAGGATTAATTTGTTTTAAATTTTCGGTTATTTTCACTGAATTCTTTTTCAAAAATTATCGTGACATTTCATGCTCAAAATAATTATATTTAAAATATTTACAGTAAATGCAAACTTTTGTTCAAGTATGCTTCTCATTGAGATGAACCTTACCAGAACAAAAAGTCTAAGACTGACAAAAATAGAAAGAAACAGTTATTTACAGGGTACATATACCATACTTCCCCGAGTATAAGCCAAGGGGCCTGAACATGTAAAATCGGGAAAATTAGGGGGTGGGCTTATACTCAAGGACCACTTCAGAAAAGATAATTTTTTGAGGGGTTTAAAATTGTAACCATCTTCCCAAGTACGAAAAATTATTCAAATTACATTTTTCGTTCACAGCACCAGTCTCTTTGATTTCAACGACACTTTTACAATGAAGAAACAAACATGTTCATAAAAATACACACATTTTATTACAATATGGTTTACATACCGTCTGAATTTATGGTGCAAAAATGGGTAAGGACTGTGGGAAACAGTCGAAGGCAAGATCTCATTATCTTTGTTGTGGAATGTTTTCGATCGTACGCAAACTCTCGATACAAAGCAATTTACGCAATGGTGTTTTGCATCATGACTTGACCTGAACAACTTCCTTTGACCTAACAGGTCATGTCTTTCGTTAACCAATCAAAATGTTGTGTTGTACAGACGAAGTTTTCCGATTATTGATGAAGTAATTTTTTCAACGCAATGCGGAAGTGAATTACCGCAATGTTAAAATGCGATCTGATTTCGACAAAAAACGGTGATTTTTTTCCCTAAAGCTGTTGATTAGCAATTTTCGAAACGTGAACTGAGGGTGGAAGAAGTATTTAAACTTTTCACAGTCGCCAGTCATGTCGAAGAATAGTTTACTCGATCACATCCCATTCTCAATGGACACGATTATTCGGGAAAAGTAAAACAATGTTCAATGACCAGGTTTAACGACTTGACGATCACATTTTTGGCGTTTCTAAAACTACTACTCAAAAGAAATATGGATTACTTCAGTATTGCAACATCAGGGTTCATCTTGAGTAAATAACAGAATAGAAAATGTGCGAACCATGTTCCGTACGTTCGCCGGCCTGAAATTGTTGCTTGTTTTCTCGTGAAAGCAGGAACCAAACTATTGTACCACTCACGATTATTATGCTATGAAATACACTTTTTATACGCATATTTTAATAAATGTCGTTGATGCCCGGTAAAAACACCATGGGCCTATACTCGGGGATGCCCTCAACTTGTTAAATGTCTAAATACAGAGGGGTGGGCTTATACTCAGGGAGGGGCTTATATGCTCGGGGAAGTACGGTATGTGCACATATCAAAAACGCTTATTCAAGTAGGTTTAAGTTGAATATTGAAGTTCTACAGTTGTCACACCATGTTGAGTCTATTATGGATGTCATGGAAACAAAAAATATGTAAAATACATATTCCTATTCTACTAAACGGTTGTGTAGCTTTAAATTTTGAAATCTGAAGTAAAACTGTGAATGTACATGTAAGCTAATATGTATGAACTATAGTTCCACTTACCCATGAACACATCCCATTTTATGTGATCTGTAATGAGAATATCAAAAAAGAAAGAGATAAAATATTCCATTAAAGAAAGAAAAATAAGAATTTAAAAAAAAATAACTAGTGCAAAGAAGGCAAAATGATACCCAATTAGTTTGCTTTCCTTCTTTTCAAAAACTACATTGAACAGTAATTGTGTTAGTTAGCCCATGGTTCACCTATATCATACATACAACAAAATCATACCATAACCATCAAATAAATCACCATCAAATCTGTATTAGAAGCTGCATCCCTAATAGAAGTCTTACTCATATTTTAATGAATGAGAACCAAAAATTCATCGCTTCTCATATGTGTAGATGCTTTAATTAATTGAAGCTGCACCCCTTGTACCATTTTAATAGAAGCTGCAGCTTTTAATACAGATTTTACAGTATTTGTGTCAGCAAACCCAAGATTGTCGTGAGCTAGACTGTTATCTATTATGTATAGCTATCTCAGGCAGGATTGCAATGGGTTACCTTATGACACGTTGCAATAGGTGATTTTCCGTTCAACTGCGAGATCTCGCGAGATACGTGAAAAACGCATGTCGATTGTCTGCCACAAAAATCAAACGAATTTCTTTATTTCGTAGCTTACATCAACCAGCCAATCTTCGACAGAGAAATATTGCTTTTGAATACCCTCACTTAATCGAAATTGTCTATCATCAAATGTGTACAGCATGGAAATATCCCCAAAATATTTTTGCTTTTGTCGAATCCCACGCGATGTTTGACGCCACTACGGTGTGATGACCTTTGTTTGTCCTGTTTTTACATTCTATTTCACGCATAACACGTGATTCTCGCAGTGAACGGGGAAATGGTCTATTGTGTTAGCCCTGATTTAATGTGGTGTGCTGAAGTGGTACAGTACCCAAACCAATTTACATTATATTATATATTAGGGTGGAGGCTTGCAACACAAGCAAATTGAACATTTTGGTAACATATATGCCTTCCCATATGAATAAAGTTTATATTGAAGTGACTCACACTCTTGACAACATTTTATAATCGGTAATTTCAAGTTCAACACCAACTAATATATTTTATATATATCGAAAGTGCATATTTTTATAAATAAACCCTGTTTTTATCACTTACTTTACTGTATACTGACACTCTCTTAACTCTTTCACTAAAACGCAAAACACTCCAAATGTGAGGGACGTTTTACGCTTGTTTTCTGAAGCATGACACTGCTTGACAGACTCCAGTAAATGACGTACTGCAAGAGACAGACTGCCATTATATGCAAAACACATGCATGCAAATGACGTTTCCCACATTTAGCAATTTCTGATGTTCATTTTCACAATAATTAAATTTTCAGAAATGTTCCATATTACTAGTATTCATCTGAACATCTAGAGAATATACATCATGTATTAAGATATCACAAGTCATTTTGGTTAGTGCATGTATCACATGCTTCAAAATTAATGAAATTTTCTTTAACACAGTACCAGCTGACGTAATTTTATCCCGTTCATGTTTGCTGTGGAGGTTTTCCGCAGGTTAAATGTTAATAAAAAAACTCTGAAATTTGTTTGGGACCAAATTGTCTGGTAAGTGTAAACAGCATATAATTATGAAGTCCTATACATTATAAGCAAAGTAACGTTTAAACTAGAGCACTACTAGTGAAAAGTTGTACACTTTGGAAATAAAATATAGTAATACACTTGTTTCTTCATTAATATATTAAATGGGAAAACATGCTGGTTCACACTACTACATTGTTTAAAGATACTCTTCTCAGGTATCTTCTTTTATAGTTTATAGCCACTCTGAGAATTAAAGGAAAAGTCAAGCCAAAGAACATAATGACCTCTCAAGAAAAAGCTCCACAAATGTATGAGAATGCAATTTACAGTTTTTTTTATATAACTTTTCATTCTCTAGATATTCAACTTTTAATCAGTATTATGCAGTTAGCCATCTTGATTCTAGATTCTGAGGCAAAGGATTCTGAGTAAAATATGACATCATAGAATCTGTTGTCAGAAATTGAGAAAATGATTTCATACTTTGCTGAAAAATCAAGACGGCGGACTACATAAATTGAAGAAAAGTTGAATATTTAGAGAATGAAAAGTGATATAAAAAACTGTAAATTGCATGTTCTTACATTTGCCAAGCTCTTTTATCTGAGGGTAATATGTTGTTAGCCTTGACTTTTCCTTTAATCAAACAGTCATTTTAGCAAAATGTTATTGCACCTTTATATTGACACACGCTCAGTTTAGATCATTCAATTATCATACTACATGAGCGCAAAGTGCAGTTTTTGAAAATGAAAAGTATAAATAATCAGAACATATGAACAGGTTATTTTTGGAGGGTTTTTATATTTCTTGAATTACATACAATGTAGATAAATAAGAAATGAAAAATATGATATAGATATTGAATATGTACAATGTACACATATGCAAATCATAATGATGATCACCCTATGAAATCACACACAGCATGCCATCTGTCAAGCGACAACATTATGTCTAAAACAATGTAAATGTCGAAGTGTTTTGCACAGTTACGAGTCACCTTGTTAACTGACTGTTCAAGTTATTCTCAGAAAGGCTGTAATGGTGTTTTTGAACTACGGTACTGTATTTGACGTCATGAAAATAAAAATCTGGAAAAATTTAATGATTTGCTTATTTTTGATTCAAAATTATGAATCTTTATGAATTCACGCATTGTTGGATTAATGAAATTAAATACAAATTTAGACGCAATAAAAATAAATGAAATTTTAATATTCATGATTTACAATGCATTTTCCACAATTTGCATATCTTAACACTGTCAAATTATGTCCCATAATAAACACCTGTCCAGTAAATCTAAAATTACCATCCCAGAATGCACCTTAAAAGTGGTTAATAATAGTACTAGTTTGAACCAGTCCAAACCAGATTTTATTGGGCTAGCAATTGGCTAACTGAGTGACACGTCCATGTGAATTTTAGTATTAATGACTTACTTTGTGATTTTAATGGAAACAAGTCAATAACATGCAAAGTTCTCACGACATCGGCTGGATCTAATTCGCCACACTCCCCTCTGAATCTGTCAAACACAGAAAATAGTTCTCTGTTGACAAAATAAAGGTGAATAATTTATTTAAAACAGAAATTTCTTGAGGTTATTGTTCAAAAATGAGCTAATTTTAGCCTAAATATTTATGTAAAATGAAATACATTCTACTCATCTCACTAAATTTAGTATCTTCATGTTAAAATAGTATAACACAAAACACACTTAATGCAAATTATGAAACTATGCATAATTATTCTTTTTGATTAGCTGTTTTAAATTCTGAAGAAAAACCTTTGCATACCAGAATTTTGTTTGCATTTTGCAATCCAAAATGGCCTCTGTTGTAGGTTACTGGTCATTGTTTCTATAGAAACCAGTTCAGGTACCTTCAATTTTTATTTATTCTTTGTTATTTATTTAATCCTTTCACTCAACAAAATTTAATTTTTGGTCGAAAGTTAATAACCATATTATAGAAAAATAAATGATAATGTGCAAAATATTGCACCAACATGACAAAATATATAACATTCAAAACTTAAATTTTAAAACAGTCACTTGAAAATTTGTGGTTTTGGTCAAAATTGACAGATATTTTATTTTAATGGTGTACTGTATAAGAAAAAAAATTACTATTTCTTAATCATATTAACATTCTATCCCTGTGGTATTTTACAAACCACCTGTCTCAGATAAAATATTCCGACCTCATGGAATAAGAATTAAATCTTTGAATGCTAATAATTTTCCCCACTTTAATATTAGTACAATTTGTATATATTTTTCTATAATGTATTTGACAACTTAAATAAAAATAATCCAAATGCCTACAGGTCTAAAATGATACAGGATTGTTATCTCTATTCCACAATTAAAATTAAATCTACCTCAGTTAGAAGAAACTACAACTGCACATTCAAGTGTGTGTGATTTTGTGTCATGTTTGATATTAATGAGTCATAGAGAAATGTACAATTATCTGTTATTTGGAATATACCGGTAGTATTGTTCTAATAAAAGCATGTGAACCTACTCAATATATGACTGAGGAGCGACTATGATCAAAATAAGTCATATCCGAATAACCTCAGTATACGTAAATATACTGAAACATGTATTAGAAACTGAGAAGGGTAGACATACCCAACCCAAAATACCTTTAGAAGACAGAATCTGTAAGCAATGTTCTCAGATCAAAATTGAAAATGAAGAACATTTCTTCATGGAATGTCTTAGGTACCAAACGGAAAAACAAAAGTTATTTAATAATATCAATATTCCAGAAGAATTGAAAAATGATGACCAGATATTTAAATATATTATGAGTTCAAGAGAAGACGTACTAATAAGACAAGTTGGTGAATACTAATAATAACAATAACTAACATTTTACTTTTACTTTAATTTTATATGTATTGTACTTTATTACTAACATTTTATTGCTGTCAACCAATGGAAATTATTTCTAAGGATGCAATAAATTCATTATTATTATTATTACATGTATTATAAAATTAATATAACTGTTTGTTTAAAAGCACTTCTATTGGAGATGTGCTTCTAAGCGATAATAACAGCTCCCAAACTGCCCAAGTCAATTTACAGTTGCAATATTGAACAATGAAACCACAGTTACAAGTTTTCATTTATCACGACATTAAGAAACATCAATCTGTTTTGTCTGCGAGCTTTTATTCAGTGGGTTTATAGTTATAGAAACCACAATAGATGATGTCTACATCCTACATACATAACGATCTCAGATGAAAGAGCTCCACAAATGTTGGAGAATGCAATTTAGTTTTTTATATCACTTTACATTCTCTAGATATTCAACTTTTCATCAGTATTATGTAGTCCATCATATTGATTCTCCTGCAAAGGATTATGGGTAAAGTATGACATCATAACCACTGTTGTGAAAAATTAAGAAAATTATTGCATCTAAATGTATAACTTGAGAAATAAATTGCATTCTCCAGTATTTATGGAGCTCTTTCATATGGAAACCTTATGTTGTTTGTCCAGACTTCCCCATTTAAGAAACACTTCAACCAACATGTACCATTATTATTAAAATTATCGATTGTGTCACCCTACAAATATGGTGAACACTTCAATAATGCATGACAGCTGTGAGAATACATTATTGTATGATATAAAGGGTATGTAACTTTCATAACGATGAGATGTGATGAAGATTTCATGAAAAGGTGAATACTCATGCTTTGTAAGTATTTGAAAGCTACCTCATATACCATGCATGGTGTATTGGTAATGAATATCATCACAACATGTAATTATAACTTGGTAAGGTTCAATTGCATAACAGATGATTAGATTATTAATTGCTGTATCCAAACACACAAAAGACATGTTGTATCGGTATACGCTTTCCAAATACACAAGGATACTATCAAAAACGATCAGAAATGAACACTAATCAGTTCTTTCACAGACTCACTAATTTACATGAGAATTTCCAGAATTGAAGGTTTGACGATTTTGTTATTATCTCGAGATTCACGTGATTTCTCTAATTCGCATGAGATCTTCATCTCACATCATACATTTTTTGTACAACCTGTATACATACCCGCATTTTATACATCCTTGACAATATTTATATATTAACATATTTCAATTATAATACACTAGAATTATTATTATATATTAATAACTAATATAATATCGACTTTCATTTGAGATCGTCGTTAAATTTCGAACAGTCATATGACATCATTCATGATATCATTCTGGTCCACGCCATCTGCGTAGTTGAATCACAGTCAGACTGTACAGAAATAAGGAAGACATCCGTACGTCTTACCTTGTTATAGGCCCGTAGACGATCGGCGGTTCTGAAGTTGAACAATTTACCGTCTCGACTTGGTGACGATTTTGGTCGAAAATAAAAAGACGGCAAATATACGACAGGACAAACATGTTTCATCCATAGTAGAAGATAGAAGAAATTGCCTCAAAAACGTTTCCCATCTGGCAGAGGTGTTTTCGGCTGAGTAACAACAATTTGCTTGTTTGACCTCTGTATGTTTGTTTCTTGTTTCGTTACTCTTGATTCATCCAATGACATCCGGGTGTCGTACAATCTCGGCAATTAAAACAAGTAATATGTCGAATCTAGAGATTAATAATAATTCTAATTTTATTTATTGAAAACAACAACATGGGACTCAATCGTGGCGACGTACACCATACGTACATTGTTTACACAGATGCCCTCTGATTCTCTCTAGCATAAAGCAAATGCTAAAATATTGGCTTAAAATAAATAAAATGCCCCATAACACACTGGTGGCAGAAGCATTCAGTCTTGGAAACCATTTAGATAGTCAGAATACCCAAAATTGGGTCACCGGCGTTAAAAACATTTTCAATCTACTTGATGTAGATGCCAATGATGACAATATTATAAGCACAGTGTCTGACAAATTAAAAAGTATGTACACTGAACTTGCTAAAAATGAAATGCATGATGACAATAAAGGAAAAAATCATAAAAACAAACTCCGTACATACAGGCTACTAAAAACTGATAATATTTTTGAAAAATATTTAGAAGTTGTTAAAAACTCATCACATAGAGCTGCAATGACAAAATTAAGAATCAGTGCGCACGTTTTACAGATAGAAACAGGAAGACACAGCAACATAGATATATCCAATAGAAAATGTCCCATTTGTAAAACTAATGAAGTAGAGGATGAAATACACTTTCTTCTAAATTGTAAATTATACATAAATGAAAGAAACGATATATTCAAAAAATTAAAAATACAGCCTAAAAACAATACCAATAGACAGAAATTAGAAACTCTTCTAAATAACAAAGATGAAAAACTGATTCTCAAAATATCAAAATACATTCACAAATGCTTTCTTATGAGAAAAGAAAATATACAGAGATTGCCAGCTGCCCTGAAAATATACTATGCATTCTTACATTTATATGTAAACTATTTATTTACTAGTTTGTCAAAGACTTTTTTTTAACAGTTATTTTTTCTTATTCGGTTATACTTTTATTTATTGTTGTTGTATTTTAAATTTATATTTTCTGTATCTTTTAATCTTTATTGTATGTTATTCCAGATCTCAATGGAGATAGGTTGACAATAAAGTTATTATTATTATAATAATGATAAGACCAAGCGAGGATTGAGGGCCCGGATTGAGGGTCGACAAGGGGTATTTTCGTAAGCTGTAATCGATTGTTTCTATTTTTGTAATAATGTAATTTAAATAAATAAGAATTGTAAATTCGTAGACATGGGCAAGGTGTAAAATGTAATCACCTATTTTATTCGTCCGTAATATGTACAAAGTATATTATTTTTTGTAAGCGTATAAAGCATTTTCCAAAATAAATTCGTGCGCAGTTTCCATTTTCGATTTTTAAACACAAATTATCAAAAAATATTATCAAATGTAAAATGTAATTAGGAATTTGCTTTATTTGTAAAACGTAAAAACCTATTTTTACTGTAAATGGAACATCCATTCTATTGCCTGAAAAACATAAAATGACGTTTTTACTTCCCTGTAACCCGGCCTGTACCAGCTAGCCCCCCCTCCAGGATTAGTTTACTGTAATTGTTATATTATCAGCCTTTTTAAACAATATTATTTTCATAAATGCCTGCGTATTTTGAATGCTTACTCACAGAAAAGACTGATTTGATGTGTGTTATCTGTCGGACAAGTAAAAATGTGAAAGATGGAATAATTTTTTGCAAGTAAGCAGTGAGGGAATACAGTGTTTTCATTTCAAGTAAATGATAATTTTACCGTCGTCCGCGCTACCAATGCGTCACCATGGATATATGCATTACACAGCCAATTGGCATAAATAACTAATATCTCCAGGATTTTAGTACCTGAATGTACCGAACAACTCAATTAAATTACAGCTCTAAACATAAATACAGTTTAATTTAAACTTAATTAAAATCAATTGAATTTAGAATAGAAATGAATTTAATTACATGTATAATTTAGTGCAAGCCTGTATGAGAATGCGATTTAATTAAAGCGCGGTGGTCGTCGCGCTGCGCATGTGCGACATTTGTGTTGATAAACATTGATCTCCCCACAATCCAATGCGCTCTTCAAATGGAAATCACAAGTATGAGGTTTGACCTGGGCGCGACTTGCACTGAATATCGCCCGCGACTCCTTCGATACCTTTCAATCACTTAAAATTATCTACTAGTAATTAAAGTTTGAAAACGTCTCAGTTGTACTCGTTGATCTGCGCAACACCATCTTTGTTTATATGAGACCCATATATCTCGCGCATGCATGGCACGACGACTACCGACCTTTAAGCTCAATTAAATTGCAATCATCTATAACAATGCAGGAATTGGCAGGTATACCAACCTAACCCCCGGATATAATGCTAATACACGTATATCTTTAAATTCCGGTTCTGGTTTCAGGTTTTATAGACAAAAATAAATACGACATTATTCGACGTCGGTGACTGGATAGACTCGGGCCGCGGGGTCCGTCGCAAGTAGACTGATTCAGGGCTGACAATGTTATTTTTGTGTATGACCATTCTTTAGGAATGTATTGCGGACTTATCCTGATGCGAAATTGTAGTAATTTGTAGTAGATTGTACAAATTGTAACGCTATAATATTAATAACAGAAATTAATTATAAAACAATAAAATTGTTATTAACACAAATGTCGCACATGCGCAGCGCGACGACCACCGCGCTTTAATGAAATCGCTAGTAGATTAAATGATGACAACACTGATACTTAAGTACTAGTATGTCATACTGAGTTTTTAGGCGTGGAACTGTAGTAAATCCTAGTGGAAATAACATTAACATCCGTTACAAATCATATCTTCTAGGCTCATATCTGCTCATTGACCGCAATGACAAACAGACGTCCCGCTGGTCGAGAAACCATGAGTTTTTATGTCGATTTAATCTGTTTGCGCCCTCAGCGATAATCTAAATGCGGAAGTATGGCGATTCCAGGAACAAGAGGTACCCCGCCTCCATATTGGTTTTATAGCAAACCCGATATGTTCCTTGTACTTTAAAACAACTCTTATTATAATATCACGACACGACCATGTCGTTTGGTATGAAAGATGAACACAGGCAGCTGTTACGGCGGCACAGAGCAGAGATGGCGAAGGTGCTGGAAACCGACAAAGTCGTCGAAAATCTAATCGTTGATAATGTGAGTATATTCTGTAGTTTATTTTCACATCAGTTGTCAAGTAAGCAAACTTAATTTTCACGATCAATTATACCAAATGTATATTCCCCAAACGATAATAACCGTCTAATTGGGTCATATTATGGAACTAAAACACGTGTTTTTGATTCTATGGTTAAACAAATATATAAATTGTTGTTTCAAACAATCGATCATTGTCCTAAATTTTGTCTTGAAGTTGTTAAATGTGAACTTTACACCCACAGTCAGCTGGCGCACACGTGATAATAAAATAAATACGATATTTACTATATGGCGGCCCCCATATAGTAAATATCGTATTTATTTTATCATCACGTGTGCGCCAGCTGACTGTGTTTATACCGCAATTAATTTGCCGTCTACACAGTTGAGTTATAAGTTGTACGACCCCATTTCACAGGCTTAGGGGTGGGCAATTAGAGACTCTGGAAATGGTGCAGGCAGAAAACTTTTTTTGTGAATGCGAACACGTTTGCCATTGAGTTTAGGGAGACAGTGGTCGGCAGTTTGTGTCGAGGTTGCATAACACAGGTCACGGTGAGTTATTTGAAGTGCCTGTGAAATGCCTGCTATTTTCTGGCCCAAAATCATCTATAGGTGCATCAATACTATTATTTTTTAGGTACAAAATACATTTTTAAAGTGAAAAAATAGGTTACAAACTCATTCTACACCAATTTTATTTTTATGTATTTTAAAACAAGGCTCCTCATTAACTCATTTGCATACTCTTATACTAGTATATCACCATGTGATGTAATAATAATAATGCCTTTATTGAAATCATATCCTGTTCAGAATCTGGATTTTTATAATACAATAAACTTTCAGATATATACAAAATGGCAAGACAAAATACAAATAAAATGAAAAATAAAAACATAATAAGATAGAGGGGAACTTGCTGGTCAGCGTCTATTGTCGATAATGTAATAATAATAACTTTATTGTCAACCTATCTCCATTGAGATCTGGACTAACATACAATAAAGATTAAAAGATACAGAAAATATATATATATATATATATAAAATACAAAAAAGAAATAAAAGTATATAAATGTATATAAGGCTTATTTCTTTTTCAATTTTTTTGTCTTTGACTAAATTGCCGCTCATGTCCTTGTTTATCGAGGAAGAGTGGACCATAAAGAACACATATTATCACTGCCCCCTTTGTGTCAGCATATATTAAAATTTGCCCTTCAAAATGGAGGAAATAGCGTTTTAATAGAGGGTCCAGGCGTGACATTGATGAGCAGACCCCCCCCCCCCCCATGCCAAATTTAGTGCCACCACCTCTGGATTAAACATGTCTGGTTTAATTAATTTCCACCATTCAAACTTGTTAAATTGAGAGAATAAATGTGTGGACAAATATTTGATACTTTTTTGGTGTAAACAACTCTCGATCAATTAATTTCCACCATTACAATTTGTTAAATTGAGAAAACAAATGTCTCAACAAATATTTTAGACTTATTTTGGTGTAAACAACTCTCGATCAATTAATTTCCACCATTACAAGTTGTTAAATTGAGAGAACGAATGTGTGGACAAATATTTGATACTTATTTTGGTGTAAAAAACTCTCGATCAATTAATATCCACCATTCAAACTTGATGGCTAATTCCTCCTTTCTTACTCCTTTTTCTTCTTTCCCCCCACAATAATATATAGCCTTTTTTTGGAATGACCCACAAATTAATGAATATTCATGAGCACAGAAGCTGCCATGTCATGAATAAATTAGCATAATTAAAAAAAATTGCATAAAGTGTAGGTCTTCTGGAATTATGCCTTAATTAATTCTTGCCACCCCCGGGACTAATGTTTCTATTGGGCCATTCCAGTTTATATCTGCACCCCCTGTTGATGAGTTTGTGAGTTTACTCCATACAGGGTATAATTTCCATGGGTGTATAAGTCATACAAAGTTTTATTTCCAAATCACCATTCACCATACAGTAATGGAAATCCAAAACTATAGTTCCTACTTATGGTGTTGATGAGTTCTATTGTGCCACCATACAGAGTAGGATTTCCAAATATAACTCTCATCATATGCTAGATTACCAAGTTCAAAATTTTATATTTGATAATAGAAATCCAAGCTACCGGTAGTCCTGATTCACGGTGTTGATGAGCTCAATCGTGCCACCATCCTTATCTAATTTCAGTAATAACTATTTCATACTGGCCCAATTTTTTTACCATATACAGTCAGAATTCCAAGTTTTTTTAGTCATACTGTTGGAAATCCAACCTCATCAACCGGTATGTGGCGAGATAAACTAGGCCATATTTTATTTAGTAGCCATAACTGCCTGGATTTCCAGGAATTTTTTTCCATACTCGTCTGGATTTCCAGATTCTGTTTCTCCATATACAGTTGGAATTCCGGGGTATTCAAGGGGGGGGGGGGGGGGCTCGCAGATATAAACTGGAATGGCCCATTCATCATCCACTTATAGTACATGTATAATAAATCAAACACTATATTCCTTAAGTTGCCCTGGTTGCCCTGGTTGGTATTGGAAGTTATTTGTGGTGACTATCCTGTGGCTGCATTTTCATGAACAAAGGTATATGTTTTAACTTATTTATTCAAGATGTTCAAATACATGCATGGCCTGGCCTGAATTATTATTTATATGCAATATATATTTGCAGACATGCACTTATTATAGTGATTGTGCCAGTGTTAAAATGAAAATGCTGTCCTGCTTTTGTAGCAAACAAAATAAAATTTCAAAATTTTTTCAAAATAAAACCAAGACACATGTATAAGGGACGATGTCAAAAGATCGATGTTGGATAAAAAACTTAATTCCTTTAGTTTCTTTCAAAACCCCCCACCCCCCACTGAAACTTAATTGATAAATATTGGTAATGGCGTCAGACTACATTCACCATTAAATACAAATTGATAATCAGACAGTAGTATGGCATAGTAGTTGGTTGTCGGGTGGGTGTAAAAAGACTTTACAAATGCACCTCATTTGACGCACATATTTATGCTCGGACCAAACCATTTTCTCGTCTTGTGTGTTTTTTTTTCATTTTCTATTATTTCTGTCCATGATTGGATAGAAAAAAAACGAACTACAAATACTCCAAGATTTTTTTGACTTCATTAAAAAATAAAATCGTTTTTGTAGGATGGAAACTTTTTGAGGTCCACCCCCCCCCCACCCCCAAACTAAAGCAAATAAGTTTTTTATCAGACATCGATCTTTTGACATCGTTCCTAAGTATCATATACTGTGAATATTACTTTGAGATCTTGACCAAGACAAGATAATGGCTTACTGAGGCACATCTGTTTGTTGTGTAAGTTAATAAACAAGTGTCAAGTTATAGCGCTATCAGTCGGTTCCCGTGGCGGGGGTTCAAGTCTAGCTTGAGAAATTTATTTTCTGGTTTACCTGGTTTCCGGCGCTCTGATAAGCTATCCACTGTTCACATAGTGAAATTGTTTCTAAGATAACAATGGAACTCCAAACTCTATTGGGTGGCAGCCATTTTGTGTTAAGGTAGTGAGACTATTATTTGTGTTGAAAATTACGATTTTCACATTTATTTATTAATTGATGAAATGCACCATAAACTTTCATATGATAAAGTCAATATAACATAGAATGTCATGTAAGTTGGTTAAAATATAGATTTTCTGAAGGGAAGCAAGGCAGCCTCAGTAGTGTTTTCCAAAATCAACAACACAGGTTTAATCTGTGTGCATATAAGTTTCAAAGATAAACTCAAGACAAAGCAATGTTAGGATGTGTTATCAGTAGCTATCTGACACACAATGAGTGTTTCCAAACATTTGAGTGGTTTGTGTCCGCCCCTGTTTGTTTCACAGATTAGTCATTTGCATATGAATGTGTCAGACACAAGGTCACACAGCCACTGAAAAAAAATCATTGATTTTGGTGTTTTCATATGCCGAATTTATCCAATTATAGCTATCCCATTCCTTTATTTTTTTGGTTTCCAATAGCCTTACACATTTGGATGTCCCTACACATGTTAAAACAGACCTTGATGGAAAAACAAATTGATTATGCCGATAAACAAGCTCGAAAATCTTTGCTGTTAATTTATGGACGTTTTCTAGGAGTTTATGTTTTTCAAAATACAAGGTCTTTAACAAAAAATAACGTATACTTATTGTCGTTGGATTAACACCAAATTTTCACAGCTTTAAGATGACAATGAGAGGAACTTGAATGTGTCCAGACAAACTATTTCATCGATTATTTACCAACGAGTTGTGGTTTGAGTTGGGGGCAATGCGACTAAAACAGTAATTGAAATTCAGGACACTATTTTTTAAAACGCGTTGCTTGAATAAAACTAACCAGACACATTCAATTTACCAGACTATTGAACAACTAGGAAAAGTGAAAAAAATACTTCTTATCGCCAGCATAAATGCGTAATTATTTTTTTTACAGAAAAAGTAATTTTTCACCTTTGATTGAGTAACGCGTCGTAGATTGCAGATACGGGCATGCAAAATACACTTGTGAAAAGCTTGAAGTCTGGCGATTCTAAAAATATATACTTTCCCGGGTCTATTTGTAGTCATTTAGTCACAAACAAGTATGCAAATAATAGTCCCGCTACCTTAAGTCATTATTAAATACTCTTTGACAATTTTTATTTAGATTTTCATGATCAAAAAACAATCGTATCATCATTATCATATGGCAGAGTCTTTGGAAATGACTTAAGTTACATTGGTGTAAAAGTAAAACAGATATGAACATGTTACAACTATGTAAAATTGTTTTAGTTTAAGTCAGTCACCTGTAAGTTTATCTAATTTCAAAATAGGCAGACCTGCAATGAGGTTTAGATTTTAAGGCAGTTGTTATATTGACCTGTATACTTTGTTAAACTCAAAGTATGATGACTAGTTTCAAGATAGGGCTAACAACAGATTAGGTTCAACAAATTTTTCTATGTATGTAAAATTATTATAATGGTATTTTACATGGCCCATAAATGTTATCTAACTACTGTTCGAATGAAAAAATCCACAGAAGACATAAATATATTGTTAGCCAGAATATTGCCTGTCTACGAGTCAGTGCCATTTTGCACATTACTGTAAAGGGATTAATTATTCATTGGGTTTTAATTTTGCTTATTTCGCTGACTGGAAAATACGCTAAATTAAAACCCAGTGAATATGTAAAATTTAGCATAGAACACATTTTCTAAATGATAAAACCGTGAAATTAAATCCCACTGAATACGCCTGAAATGGTAAATCAGCGAAATTTAAACCCAGTGAAAATTAGTCACTTTACAGTATTCAGCAGCCGCCATTTTTACACCTCTTGTTAGAATTTCTAGTGTGAACACAAGATTATAAGATCGTAATTGTTTTTTAATTACCGAGTGAAACTTACAACTGTTTATGTCTGTCAGTTACAAACATCTATAGATAAGATATAATTGCATGTGCCTTTTTTTACATATGAATACATCATTTAATGAAGACAACGCGATCATCTCCAACCCTTTGAAAATGAAAGTGTTGTTGTATTTCAGACAATTGATGAAGAAGATGAACAAAATATTAAAGGCAAGCCTACGAAAATTGCCAAGGTAATCATATGAGGAGTTGGCGATTAGAAATGTGTGTGCATGTGCGGAGTTAACGTAGTGATGAATTTCATACATCGACAATGACAGGCATGACCAAGTAATGACTCTCACTATTTTTCATATTAATTTACAATAATATTTAATACAATAGAACCTTGTGTTTTAGAATAGGGTAAGGTATATATATATTAACTGTACTATCTTGTACATTAAGTTACAAATTGTATGATGTTGTTTTTGCTTTTTTTACATTTTATATAGAGTTGCAATTTAAAAGAATTTAAATTGCTGTTCTATATATAGATTTGCATTTTAAACCAACAGTATATCGACTATATGAAATTTAACATGTTGTTTAATGGTATGTCGCTATTATGTAAGATAAGATAAATTTTATTTATGTATGGTACACGTGTGTGTGTGTGGAGGGGGGGGGGAGACAGGACATAACGCCCACACAATTTACGGAAAAAGAGTTGAAATAAACATAAAGGCCAACTATTTGTAAACTAAAATTTTCAACAAGATTAAATTTTGGTTACCAAACAAAATATGATTTGTACTCATGAAATTGGCCAACCTTATGTGTGGCTTAATGGTTAACATGTTGCCTAGCAACAGAGAGATTGAAGGTTTGACTACCATCTGTATGTATGTACGTGTGTGTGTGTGTGTCTGTGAGTATGTGCATGTACATGTATGGTACCAACATTGTGACTTTCATTTAACTTTACACCAACATGTGACTTCAGGACCTAACCTCACTATTTAATATTTAATCAAGCACTATTTAATATTTAATCGAATTTAAGTCACGTTTGCATAGCTTAGATTTAGTAAAGGGGGAAAGTATGGTTCAATTTATATTAATATAATTGTACCATACCTACTCCCTTTACTAAACCTAAGCTTCATAAAAAAATGTTATGTTCTGTCATTATCAACCTCTATTTAATTAAAATGCAATTCTACTTTGTATTGCATTGTAATTGAGTTTAATTGAACGCCAATTAAAACTCAACCCTATATATAAATGCGTTTTAATCAAGTTCATATCGCAACTATATTAAAAGTTAATTCAACTTTATTAAAAGTTAATCCAATGTGCGGTCACAACGATTGTACGACGTGAAGATATGTGTGTGTGTGTCTGTCCATTCCAATGATATCTCAAGAACCATTGATGAAACTTGATGCATATATGCTTTGGGAAAATGTGCAAATTTGATTAGCTTTTAGTAAAAATCCCTGTATATTAATTATCTAATTTGCATGATAATTAGCTAATTTTTTAATGTTCCATGTTGAGCCACTCGTTGGATTTTGATGAAACTCGGTACATAAATTGTCTGGACTAATGCACAGATTTGGTTAGTTTTGGGTAAAAATCTGTGCATATTAATTACCTAATTTGCATAATAATCAGTAATTTTTTTCCACTGGTATCTCAAGTACTCATCATCACAATTTAATGAAACTTGATGGACAATGGACAAACCTGATAGATTTAGGTTAATATCCGTGCATATTAATTACCTAATTTGCATAATTAGTTAATTTTTAGCTTTTCCATGGATATCTCAAGCACTACTCATGACATTTCAATGAAACTTGGTACATAGATGCTGTAGGACTTTTCTGTCAATATCAGAGGTGCAAGTAATTTTAAATATGTCTTTGATACTCTTCATTCTAAGCTTTCTTTGATTAGCAATTATTTTTGTCTTTTGCTGATTTTTTGATTTAATAAAAAAAAACTGGCAGCTCAATTGCTATTATACTTGGTATCCTTGGGTAGACATCTGTCATCTGTCAGATGTCTTTAGTTTTCTATTTTTAACGATTATTTTTGGCATTTTTGGTAATTAATACTATTTTCCACTTTTCTAGAAAACTACAATGTACCAGCTCAATTGCTTTGTGACTTGGTATATGGCTATCATGAGTGACCTCTTTTGTTGATAAGTTGATAAGAATTGTAATTGCCATAGCAACAATCATATAAACTACCATATTTGTGATTTACAATATTGTGGTAATAATAATCATGGCTAATCCCTAATATATCACCATATAAAACATTATCAATTTTGTTTTGAAGAGAGATCATAAAAAATTATGAAGGTTAGAACTATATATTTTGCATTTTTTTCTTTTACCTAATTTTGAGTTGCATAGCACTTAATGTCCCTACTCTCAAATGAAATGTTGGTCGTTTATTGGCAAAAACTGTTGTTGACAAGCCAATTGGCCCATTTTGGTTAATTCATGCAGTATCTACGGTAATCAAGCTCGTGACCCTTGTGGTTAGGAGGCAGGCTTTTAGCCCCGCTGAAGACTTTGTCGAGCAGAGCTTATCATATGAGTAATTATCAGTTGTCATCCAATGGCGTCTGCATTAACTTTTTTCTTTTTCGACTTCTTAAAAACTACAAGTCTGATTGCTTTGTAGCCTGACAAATAGGTGTAGTACGACCCTCACTGGCCAAACAACATCTTGGAGCATCGTGGAGGGCACAACTGGCGTGACTCGTGAAGCTAGATTGCTTTGATACTAGTTGTATCTTGGGTAGACCTCTCTTAGATTTGTTCATTTTGTAATGATATCTTCAATTCTCTGATTTTGATGATTTTTTTTTTTCATTTTTGATTCCGCAAGTCTGATTGCTCTGGTATCATAGACATAGGTACCTCAGGCTGACCTCTTTCAGACTTGTTCAGCCAAGAGGCTGCTTGTTCAGAATAAAACTGTTATCAGGGATAAGTGAAAAATGGCACTTTTCTTGTATATTGATTTAAGCTTTTAAACATAAATGTTCATTAAAACAATTACCTTACTAAATTCTTCTTACATTTATATGTATGTCATGTAGGCCAGAGAACTTGTTGATATCATATGTCGTAAAGGACCAAACGCATTTAAGAGGTTTGTAGAAGCTTGTGAAAAACCTCATCCTGAACTAGCAAAGAAATTAAAAGAAGAAGGTTGGCTTGAACACAAAGTCCATGCACAGCAAGGTATAATTATAATAAATAAGTATTATCAGAGGTATATTACTTGGGGTTTGCATCTACGGTGACATGATACCAAGATCCTGTTTCAATCTCGCTCTTGCATAAGCGTTCCAACTCAGAAAAATGCGAATGCGCATGCCCGAGGTAACTAGGATACTGGGATGTCTAGGTGGATCAAAATAGCTGCTCATGATATGACGGAATACGATAACTATATTTTCTGTATATTTTCGATGTATTACATTTCTTCACTATGAATGTGGTAATACATGTTTTATTGATTATTACGAGGTCGTAGCATCAGTCTCGCTATCTACGAGATGAGACTTGGATGGGATCTTGACATGATGTCACCATACAGTACTATGCGTGTTGCAAACCCCAAGTAATGTACCTCTGGTATTATGAGGTTATTACGAGGATACTGCAAAGTCTTCATAATAACCTTATTATTATACATCTTTTCCTCCCAGGCATACATAATGTTTATTTTTATCATTAGAGGACACTTACGCATGTAATAATTCCATATTTGGAATTTGCATTTCCTAATATGGTAGGATGAAAATACCTGTAAAATACTGCAAAATTACGGCACACTGTTTCTATCTTATGGCGTTACGGTGGCAGATGTATAATAATAAATAAGTATTAGGGATTATTATGAGAATACCACAAAGTATGCATAGTGAGAGTGTGGAAGTTATCCTGTATTGTCCCATGTATATTTTAAGGTATTCTTTTACATGAAACATTGTCATGCACCTTTTCCAACCTATAGACATTATTTATTAGATAATGTCAGTCTTAAAACATTCTATGACAATATTTTATTTCTATCATATGTGCAACATGTTTCTGTGGATGATATAAATAAAATAAATTTTGTATTTCCAATAATGATCTTAAAAAATACTTGCTAGCTAGACAGGCCTATGTGCGTCCATGTATTCGTGCGTAAGTGTGTGCGTCCGGACATATATCTTAGACATGCTTGGACCGATTACATCCAAACGTCACACATATATCATGCATTATATTATACATATGCACAGCAATTTGTTCCACGATTTGATTCAAGATGGCCGAATGGCGGCCATTTTTGTACTGAAAAATCATCAAAATCAAGAATTTTTAGATGGATTTTGTTCAAACTTGGTACATTATTGGATGTTGGTCATTATGGGACCTTATGCATGTCATTTTGTTTTTCAGATCGAATTTAAAATTGCTGTATAGCAGCCATTTTGTTTTTCTCAATGCAGTTCTCTGCCATGCTTTGACTGATTATGTTTATTATAGATCATGTCATAGATATATTGGTTTGACTATTGACTATCTGAATCAAAATGGCCAAATAGCAACCTTTTATGGGCTGAAAAATCATCAAAATCTAGAATTTTGTTTAAACTTGGTACTTATGTTGGACATTAATGGACCTTGATGCATGTCATTTTATTTTTTAAATCAGATTCAAAATAGCAGACTGCAGGCCATTTTTTCAATGAATGCGGTTCTAGAGCCATCTTTCTTACATGATTTGACTGATTATGTTCAAATTTTATATATTCATTATACATCATGTTATAGATAATCGTTATGGCTAACCAGTGGCCATTTTGTTTCAATTAATGCTGTTCCAGAGCAATACTTCTCAATATGGACAAGTACTCGTTTGAAAATCAGAAACAAGATGACTGAATATCAATCATTTCAATGTTAAAAAAAATCATCATAACCAGGCATCATCCTCTGGATCCATATCTCTGACATGTTTATGTTCCAACTATATTACTATAAACAAAACTATATATCTTAAGTTTCATAACTAACATGAATTGTGCCATGCATGGCATGTTTTAATTTAATTTAATTTAATTTAATTTAATTTAATTTAATTTAATTTAATTTAATTTAATTTAATTTAATTTAATTTAATTTAATTTAATTTTATTTTATTTTATTTAAACCAGTCATTCATAGAAGGAAATACATGTAATAAAAAAATACAGCATTAGTGGTGTGACCATGGCTATTTTGCATAACAAATAATGTTAATTTGCATAAAGTATGAATGGCTAATTTATATAATGTAAACTATTCATGGTTTAAACAAAGATGTTGTATTTGACGTTCTAGTTATCTTTCAGAATATATTTCTTTATTACAATCATTCATTCATAGAAGGAAGTACATGTAATCAAAAAATACAGCATTGGTGACCATTGCTATTTTGCATAAAAAATAATTTTAATTTGCATAGAGTATGAATGGCTAAATTATATGATGTAACTTCAAAGTAGTTTATAATAAATAGTAATTTTTTGTTTAATATTGAAGAAGTTGATGCCACTGACAGTGCTATCCACAAGGTCTGTAATGAACTAACAGTATCAGAATGTAAAAACTTATCTCGGAAACTCAGATTAACTCAAGATGAAATTGATGGCATTGGGCAAACATATCCACGTGATGCTGAAATGCAGAAGGAGTCAATGTTATATCTGTGGAAAAAAAAGTGTCCATACAAGCCGTCTATGCATGTAAATGAGTTATATCACAAATTGGTTGAGTTGGAATTGAAAAATGTTGCAGAAAATCTGAAACCTTTTTTATCAGCAGGTGTGTGATATTATATTTCTAGCTTCTGTATTTGTGGATGGATGCATGTGTGAAATCTTGTTCCAACAATATCTCATGAACCGCTGTTGTGACGAACTTCAGGTGTGATGTGTTACAAGAGGTATGTAAATGTGTCGAAATGAACATAGTGCGAGTGGTTAGTGCTAGTAGCACTAATCCGAAAAAGTACTAGATCTAGTGCTAAAATGGCACTAGATCTAGTACTAAAACGGCACTAGATCTAGTGCTAAAACGGCACTAGATCTAGTACTAAAATGTACATAGTGCGAGTGGCATTGATATCGCGTTGTCAACGACGTCGAGACATCCCGTAATTGTCTGAAAATAAATTAATATTTGCGTAAAGTTGTTGTATCTTTCATTTATTGGAAATGTGCTACAGTGGGAAAACTGAGTATGTACATGAATGTCATTGTCCACGTGTATCGTAACTAATAGACCTTTGAAACAACGCGATCGGCCGGGAAACTAGCTCCATGGTCAGTGAAACTGCAGGTCGAACTTCACAATTTTTACAAATTGTGAATAGATACACTGTATGAAATGGTATTGTGTGGAAGTTTGTGTTTTCAACTTCGGCGTATGTAAACTTGTAACTTGTATGTAAATGGTGGAATTCAGCATTGATTTTTTTTTTTAATCGCTGACGTGCCGTTTTATTTCTGGTCGGCGCCACACTCAATGAAAATAGATCTTCGTAAATGAAATTATGATGGCATATATGAACTAAATAAAAAATGTGTATACTGCTAGTCTAAGTCCCGAATCCCTGTAAAGCTCGGCAGATTTTGTGTGTACGGCGACCTGTGAATTGACATGTTGCTCAGTACCGCTGGGAACTAGACAGAAAATGAACCGTTGTCTGGTTGTCATGACATTGACCTTTGCGGACATAATCAACCAATGGTAAAAGTCGATTCACGCAATTCTGTTGTTACATTGTACCATGGCGGTACTAACGGGAAAAAGCCACGACGCTATTGTTTTAGCTTTACCCTGTGATCGTTTGTCAATATTCGTTCACAAACATTGGTCTCGTTAGCTCTTAGCCCCTTTTTACAATGGATTACGCTAATCTCAAGCATTCGGTAATATTCGGAGCATGGAGGTACTAAAGGGTCCACAACGCATCTCAAGTGACCATTTATATTGCCTGGCTTATTTCCTTTTGTTTCAACCCAAGTTAATCCTGATATGGACATTGTCTAGCTCATCTTTGATG
Organism: Saccoglossus kowalevskii; assembly: GCF_978046115.1. Classification (NCBI taxonomy): domain Eukaryota; kingdom Metazoa; phylum Hemichordata; class Enteropneusta; family Harrimaniidae; genus Saccoglossus; species Saccoglossus kowalevskii. Next base: position 24,792,327 of record NC_140657.1, read on the forward strand.
TCGATGATAGTTTGCGATTGCTTACACAAGTAACCAGTTAGCGGAATATGATATACCTCGCCGATTTTTTAACGTGACCATATAATATATGTCTAGACACTTTCTCTGCAATGATATTTGTTAGGAGTCCTTAGGATTTTTTGCTGTAGACTCTCAAAATCTTGTTCTTGTTACAGTTGCTAATAATTAAAACATGTAAAATCTGTGAAGTAACAAGTTCGCCTGTTGAATTTCCGGTTGTGAAATGCGTATTTTAACCCTTCACAGCTTTATTCAAGAGCGTGTTTATTGTGACTAGTGTGAATGGGTAAGCTTCGTTTGGACAAAGAGCTGTTATCACTGTAAACAATGTTAAATTATTCTTCTAATGCTCAGTTCATCTTTTGAAAACAACTATTTTTAGATTTGAAAAAAAAAATCATGCCATTTCCCTATCAAAATCCAAGCCAAAAGATCGTACTACAACATCGGTAAATCTCTTCCGCGTTGCGTTCAATAACATTAACATATTTAAATGAGCTATGGTGATTTGAACACGTTGGCATCATTCAGCATTTTGATTGGTTAATTAGCGATTTGACCTCAACTCATGCAAGAGAAACATGGCGGATACCATACAGCATCGAGCGTTTATATGCGATCGGAATCATTTGCTTACGATGAAACTAAGTTGAATTTTATTTGAATTTCATAACAATTCAACGAATTTATTTTTTGTGCGTTATTATAATCACTACTGAGTAATAATCAACAATTGTCAAACGCAGCATGATCGGATTACGCAACTGATCGTTTGCTACTAGCAATGCAGTTGTGTTTGTTTTTATATGAAACTTCGTTTAAAATATTCTTTCGTTACCAATAAAATAAAAACAAATGTATTTGAAAAATGACACTGGGCGACACTGTAATGACATTTCAGGCAGTCTACTTTTTAATTCAGCAAGAATTATTAATTATTGTTAATTCTGCAATAGTTTCTTTCGTCTTGGGTGGCCCAACTAACGGCGTTGAAAGTCTGCGTAGTTGGATACTTCAACGAAAATAAGTCCCCCAAAAATATTTGATGATTATTTTTTGAAATTTTGAACCCCAAATAAGCGCCCACCAGCCGTGAAATCCCAAGGACGATTTTTCTGATGAGCGAATTTACAGCAGAATCCGGTATTATATAAAGAAAGTATTATTATGGATATCTCACAGATATTGCCGATGTTTTATACTGTTTGTAGTTTGCATATGAAGTGGTTGTTGATGCCCCTCCTATTATTCGACGTCGTTGACAATGCGATAACAATGCCACTCGCACTGTGCACATTTTAGCACTAGATCTAGTGCCATTTTTGCGCTAGATCTAGTGCCATTTTTACCACTAGATCTAGTACTTTTTCGGATTAGTGCTACTAGCACTAACCACTCGCACTACGCCCATCTCAACACATTTACATACATGGTTACAAAGTACATATTATTAAGCTAATTTGCATACTAATTAACTACTTTCAGAATGTTTTGTTGATATGCTGTTTGCTCACAAATAGTTTAAAACTTGGTACATGCTGTTTTTGACTCCCGTGTGCCAAGCACAAAAAGGGAGTTAGTGTGTCTGTCTGTGTGTGTGTGTGTGTGTGTGTGTGTGTGTGTGTGTGTGTGTGTGTGTGTGTGTGTGTGTGTGTGTGTGTGTGTGTGTGTGTGTGTGTGTGTGTGTGTGTGTGTGTGTGTGTGTGTGTGTGTGTGTGTGTGTGTGTGTGTGTGTGTGTGTGTGTGTGTGTGTGTGTGTGTGTCTGTTCTACTGCTATCTCAAGAACCATACATCGGTTTTTGATGAAACTTGGTGCATAGATGCTCTGGGCCAATGTGCAAATTTGATTAGTTTTAGGTAAAAATGTACACGGGAGTAGTATTTGTTCAAAGGTTAATTTACCATTCCCACAGTCCAATTGTCTAAATCTTCATTGTCCTGAACCGAGAAGTGGTTTTAACTTGCATGTTTACATGTCAAATCCAGGACTATACCACCACTTACACCTATCACACCTTTATCCACGCAAGTGACTATTGCAATTTCCTGACATTGTCAATCATCTTAAGTTCATATACTCAAAATGTTGTAGAAAAAAATCATCACTTATTCTTGAAACAAAAGAAATTCAAGTTCAAAATCATATCACTTTTGCGACAGTCCTTTGGTCCACGCCACTCCCGCAAATATCGCGAGATCTTGCAGTAAACGAAGAAAATCATCTATTATTATGAATATTGAGAATGAAAAAAATATGACACACCAGAGTCTGAATAATAGTTTAATAATAGTTTTCCATTCCAAACGATAGGAAGATCTTCACAATGCTTTGCATATATACGCAGTAATATGCTTAGTAGTGCAACAATTGAAAACAGCCTAAGCTGTCTTGGGGTTTTAATTGAATCAATTCATTATTGTCATTCAGCAGAAGACGCGACAGGTCAAGCCATCTCAATTATCTGTAAAGAATTAATCCTACAAGATTGTAAGAAATTTTGTCTTGCTCTTGATGTGACCAGAGTTCAGATTGATACGATTATACATAATAATCCGGATGATATTGAAACTCAGAAATATTCAATGTTGGATTCATGGAAAAGACGATGTGGGTCAAAGGCTACAGCATCAGTGTTACATCGCAAACTAGTTGAGATGAAATTCTTGGATGCTGCTGAAAAAGTGCAATCTTTACCTTTATCCCAAGGTACATATTTATTTTGTTTTTAAAGCATGAACATGTTTGTACAGAAAAAACACATTTGTTTATTTTTCCATATGTTTATATTTCTTTTGATTTGTTATTCTTTGTAAAACCATTTTTATTTTTCCTGACATTTAAGTCTCTATTCTGATGTTTTGAGCAATTGCACTGCTTTTTTAAGAACTTGAAAGGGAAACAATGAGTTATATTGTTATTGTACTTCTTCATGTGAAGTTTGTTTACACATATTTAATCAGATGAGACAAGTCACCTGATTTGCTAGGGGTTCCAATTTTCACTAAACCTTGTCCATCCTAAGTAGCTATATCAAGCCCGTTTAGAACTCATTATTGCCAGGTGTCCAAACTTTAGATGGCAGGAAAACTACAGTGATTCTTGTAACATTTTGCTTTTCAATTGGGCAATAATTACTATATATTCTGCATGTCCTATATGAATTAAAACATGCATATTTTAAGTGTAAATCTGAGTATGAATACTCACATTTGATGTAAAATTCTTTTATTCTGGTTTTTAATTTTGATGACATGACATGAGCGAATGTAAGTTCTCTGAAGTATAATAAAACATTAGAAGCTCAGACTGTATGTATTTTGCCTATTTTTACAATCCAAAATGACCACCAAAGTATGTGTAAAGCTATGGGGGAAATTGCAAAGTCATTGTTTCCATAGAAAGCTGATTCAAATAAAATTTTGTTCATTGTCATGTATTTGTTAATAGAGATCCGCTAATTATATAAGTTGCTTGCCATGTCTTAAATCCGACTTGTGCATTACCTTGTTGTCGTGTGTGTGGTGTAATATACATTTCCAACAGATTACTGCTTTTTTGGCGCTGTGAGTGTAGTATGAAAGGTAGCATATCTCCAATATTGTCATGATCGTGAGTTTGAAGTTTTACCTTTATGTTCTAACATCCACTGCAACCTAAGTTGCAATATGTACATTAATAGTGATGTTTGTATGCACTGAAAAGTTTATAATTGGAAATCTATAACACGTTCTCGTCCTTAATCAATATATAATAATTTTGTTTATAATTATAATTATAGGTAGTAGTGCATCTGATGATCTTGCCTCTGGATTAGAGAAAGTATCAATAAGTAAGTACTTTTGTTAATGCTCAATGCACAAGAAATGAAACAGGAGATAGAAATGAAGTGAAATTATAAAAAGAAAAGACATTTTTCTTAAAAACTACATTTCTTGTGCTTTGATACTTGATATTTAGGTCAGACTTATATCAGATATGTTTGTTTTGTGATAATATCACTAATTTTAGTGAATAGTTGTCATTTTGGATAAAATAAATTGTTTATTTTTCTCTTGAAATCCAGCCACCTTGAGTCAATGTCTCCTTATGTTGCATGATGTGAATAATATTATCTGGTCTATTGTAAAATTGATTAAGACTTCTGATCTGCAGAACAAAAAAAGGTTAACTTCTTTTCCCTGAGTTATCAGGTCAAAACTGCTGGCAACGATTCATGTAATGGATGTGGGACCTTTTTTAAGGTTTGCAATCAGTTGTACCCAACCAGGCCTGGTTGATGCAGGGATAATAATTTTGACTTTTGAAAGTCTTTTGACCATATGATTTTGATACCTTTTAAAAAGGTGTCTTGGGTGACATGTAACTTCAAATTTCTAATTTTAGTAAATATGTTTTTGTCATTCTTGGTGAAAAAAGTTTGCCTTCAGACTATGCATGCCAATCAGCCGATGTATTAATGTTGAATTGTGAGCCTGAATTGTGTGTATTTTGTCCATTTTCCAATCCAAAATGGGTACCAAAGTACTTTTACCACAACGGAGAAATTGCAAAGTCATTGTTTCCATAGAACAACTGATTGTTGCCTTTTTTCTCACTCGTGTTCGCAAAGGAAATATCATAGCAGTGCATAATTATTTTGTATTCATCCTGAAATTTGTTACTTTTCAATTGACAAGTTTGTAATAGTCATGCTGTGATGCTTATACTTATAGGTAGTAGTGCATCTGATAAATTTCCCTATGCAATTCAGGAGACATCACAAAGTCAAACTAAAAATGGTAAAGTGTGTTTTCAAAAGTCTTTGTCACATTCACAAACTGATACTATAATCTGTACAATGATCATAACAGAAGGCATGGATACGAATTTGACATAACTGTTAACATTTACATAACCATAGTTTATTGCAGTTTAAGAGCATGTCATTTTGGCTTCTTACCAATATTTGTTTTTAAATGTTCAACAGCTACAAAAATCCGTCCATCACAGCCTGCAGTACCACCTCGTACAACTTTCACAGCTTCACAGCTACAGTGTACTGCAAAAGCACCAAGCACTTCACTTCCTAGCAACACTTCAACTCTTTTTTCCGAGGAAGAATTCACAGAGGCATTAGAGAATCTTGACCCTTTAAATCAAGATCAGTGTAAAGTACTGGGATACACATTGAAGGAGGTAATTACCTCTATGGTACATTTATTCTCTTCGTTTACTTCTGTACTATTAAATTCTTCTTATCATGACAGGTTGATAAACAAATGAATACATTCCCCCGAATGAATAAATAAATATCTGCTAGGTGAATCTTTATAAAAAAGGTCTTTTTTTGAATATTCTTTGTGCAGTAGATATGAATCTGTTATCAATTTCAGATCCCCCTAAAATTGGTAGATAAGCACCACCCACTCAGCAACATTATGTGATTCACTGAGGAATGACATCATGGGTTTGTTTATGCATGTACATTGTATTCCCAACAAGCTCTCCCTTACATTGTTTGCCAATACTTTGTATCTTGTGGCATTTATTGAAACATTTAAACATATTGTTGATTCATAAAAGACACATCTTAGGCAGATGTCAGTTTCTTATAAATATTATTTACATTAGTCGATGTGTGTGTACACTGTTGTTTCAATAATTTTTCAAATAAAAACATTTTTTGCAGGGTGAGATCTCATGCGAGGTGCTAGAATACATGAAGTTTTGGGAAACTCAAATGCAAATGACAGCCTACAGATTGGTTTGCAAGTTACGAAAATTTGAGAGAATGGATGTGGTTAAAGTCCTTCGAAAATATCTCCCATCAGGAACCACAGGTACAGCCTGGCCTTTATGGAACATGTTGTAAACATAAGAAAATGGACAGCCTTTATCAAATGAAAAAAGTGGTTAAACAAGTACTTGTGTGTTATCTCAATAACAATGTTTGCGGTATTGCAGATTGGCATACTAATGACATCACACGACTCGCATAATAATTAACTAGATTTCCACCTATATCTCAAAAACCAATTATTATATTTTAATAAGTCTTGATATAAAAATACAATAATTTTATTAAAACTTGGTACATAGATGCTTCTGGGTAATACACAAACTTGATTGGTTTAATGTTCAAAACAGTGCATATTGATTATCTAACTATTATTAGTCAGTTTCTGATATGTAAGAAAACAGATTTAAATTGAACTTGTGGTAGGTGTGCTCTGGAATAGGCTACAAACCAAATATAATTTTGTTGTTTGAGAACTCACACTTCAATACTGTGGATCACATTGTTGTCATATAGTGCATCTCAAATAGCAGACTAATATTAGTTGCCAAGCTTTTTGTTTGAAAGGCTAATCTTTTATTTTCAATTATTTTTTATAAAAATTGAACACAGGAATTCTTTCTAAAATTTCCTCGATTATTATCTTATGTAAACTTACACTAAACCTTTTTTTGCAGGTCCCAGGAGGCCAAGAAATATGCATATCAAAAGTCTTGATTATGGTGAACTTGACGATTTCTGTAGATGTTTGAGTGTTAGACAACCAAACGGTAAGTACATATCCCCAAAATAAACCAGACAACATTTCAGTGTGCTTGTGTAAAGGAATTGCGTCACTGAAATGGTATTTTCACTGACACATATAGACTGATATGTTGTTAACATTTTGGCTGTCCGAGTTATGTCCAGTGTTTCTGCTTTTTCCAACCACCAACTACAGCCTGAGCCTGATTACCGATGGATTTCGCTACAATTAACTGTAGATCATTGAAAACTGCTCAAAATCAACTCATGACTACTTTCTCTTTTTTTTAGCTGTAACAGACAATAATTCCAAACATTGATTGTCATGCTTGTCTCTTCTAACTTTTTGAGGTGTGAATTTTGGTCCTATGGCCAACTTAAAATGCATTATGCAAATATATCATATCCAATCACTGCGTCACAGGGCTGGGCAACCATCGGGACATTAAAATTAGTTTACTATCCTTACTTCAACTAGACCCTGTAAAACACATATGGGCATTATACCCAGGTTACATCATACCCAGGCTTTGGTCTTCCGATTAAACTTGGGTATATCGATCACAAGTCTGATCCAATCACAAGCAACATTTATTATTAAAATCCTACACATTTGTTGCATATCCTCGGGCTAATCTTGTTACACTGTTCAGGGGACTCTCAACAACCATCGCAAAGTACCGTTTTCTGCGAGTTTTTGGTCTTTGTTTTCACCGCGAGGGTTGACAGGCGGTAAAAAATGCCTGGATGTCCGCCCCTGAGAATATCTATTAATCAATTTTGAACAACATTTTTGTAAATTACACTAACCCGACCAACTTCCCAGAATTGATATCACGATTGTCAGGCTGATCCAGCATGTTGAAGAGCTAACTGAAATTACATATTAAGAAATTTGGATGATTATACCAATACTTGTCTAAATAAAGTGACTGATAAACAGTTTAACTGGCTAATTGTCTTGATGTCGTTATGAAAACCTGTGTTATTGACCAGTGAACTTGTAGAATTATTGGATTGTGACTGAAAAGTGATTTGCTGGCATTATACTGGTTCTTTGGGATTCTACTCTCATATTTAGTATTAGGTTCGTGTTATTACAATCTCAAAAAAAAAATCGTATTTAGCATACACGCAGCTCAGTTGTGATGTAGTATTCAAATTGGCACAAATTCATTATTCATTTTCACAATGTGTCTAAAAATGATAAATATAACTACAATCATGGATTTGACTATCGTATTCGATCTTGTAATAGGATTGTCACACAACGAAAAATGCTGTGTGAATTGATGATCTGCAATTGAACAATCACTTTGCCTCATTTGAATGTCTGTCCATTTATCTCCGCTCATGACTTATGGATGATTGTCCATCGATGTCAACGTTTAATTTTTTTCGACTTGTTGAAGTCTGATTGTTTTGATGTTATGCATATACAATTACGTGGACCTCCCTCAGATTTGTTCATTTTGTGAGGATATCTAAGTCTATAATTGTGATGAATATTTTTTCCATTTATAGCAAAAAGTGATATTTTCAACTTCTCGTTGAAAGCCGAAATGATGATATCTTCAATCCTCTAATTGGAATTGCTAACAACTGAGATATCTCAGCTGAGAGGACTTTGTTTAATGGTTTAAAATAGTCTTCAATGCACATGTATTCATAATGACCTATCTCTGTTGAAATTACTATGGGCTACAGCAATTTGAAACATATATATCTGAGAAATCCACAAATATTTCATGCGTAAATATTTAAAAGACAAAAATATGGAGCCGCAATTACAGAAATACAGAATTGAAAGTATTCCTTGTGAGCATGATCCTCAGATAACAGTCAGCAGATCGCTATCAGACTTGTATATATATATATGACCTGTATATATTTTGGATTTTTTTAAGGTTGTTTTAAAAGTGTATATATAGTGTCTTTTTTGAAACTTGGTAGTGCTATGATCTTCCAACCATATGCCGTTTTCTTCCTGCCTACCTATGTAATGGTATCCCTGTCCTATATTATCTGCCTGCCCTTACATATACAGGGAAAGCCATGTGTAATTTTGCAAGCATAGATTAGGTTAACTATTCCTAATAGTCAAAAAACAATGTCAATACATAACGACATACCAGATATATCAATTGTGACATTCATTGTACTATTGACAAAGTGTTATGCAGCTATACTAGTCTGAGTGGGGGGGGGGGTAATAAACCATTGTCTTAAAATCTCTCACTGTATACCTTATTCACTATGTGCTTTTTCAGGAATGGATTGGCGAACATTTGCTGCTAATCTCGGAATTGGAAAAACACTCATTGATCTCTGGGACCAACAGGAAAATAAACTACCAATGCACAAACTTATGTCAATCTGTGAAACACAGAGTGATGCTACCATTGGAAAGTTTTATGATGTCCTTGTTAAAATGGATTTGCCACATATTGCAGACGAATACTTATAACGTTATCATCCACGCCCAGTGTAGTTTAACAATTATGCTGTATTGAATAGCACAATGCCACATTTATGTAACGATCTCAGTCGTATCTATATCCAATCCAATCTCTTGTTTACATTGTATTAACAAAACTGACTTGTATTATTTTGTCAAAGATGAATTTCTTCTTTTATCACAAAGCTTCCTATTATAATATGCATATCTGAGATCTTAATATGTATGACATTTCCTTCCATTATCATTGATTAAGAAGGCCTTTTTGTTGTAACAACAATTTTCAGTCAATCGTCTTTGATTTTTGATATAACAAGTTCAACAAGTCTCATTTTTAGAACCTCGCAAATAGTCGGGCAAATATGTTCTTGATATATATAATATATTTTTATAATGATTTGGGTGTATTGATTCACTAAATAGTTTGTAAAGTACTAAATACTACTAGATGAAACAGCAACATTGCAATAAGCAAATATGTTTAACAATTTGTTTTAGTATTTGTTCACGTCTTGCATGTATGTATGTATGTTCAAAACATGTAGTGCAGTGCTTCCTTCCCTGACATAGAATCTTATTGCTAATTTTTCAGTTGATGGGACAGAGTGTTACTTTTATTCACATACATAAACATTTCATTCTGATGTGCATTGTTAATAATGATTATGGTGACCTTCATGTTTTATTGATATTTACTGCTCAACCTCATGGCAATAGTAATCTATGATCAGATGTGTGAATATGCATATCTAGAGTAAAATAATAAAAAATCAAAATTTAACTGGTTTGTATTGACTTGATATAATTCGGTTTGTTTAATATTGTTACGTACATCAAACACCTAACCTTGTCCATTTTAAATCGATTGTGTTATGGTAGATATTTATAATATAGTAGTAGTATTTTAACTATAGTAGATTATGCTTACGTGTATATGTACTTAGTCTATAGAATCGGGGATAGTGATTGTTATCACAGCAAATTTAAAATACAGTATGAATTTTTAACAAATAAAATCTAAGTTTAAATTGTTATTATTTTATTTGCGTTGTTGTCATGCGTGCATGTGAACAGTCCAAATAAAATATTATAAACTAGTTGTGAAGTTTGGTTAGTAAAATACTAATTATTGTACCAATTTTTTAAAAATGATGTTCATCAACACAGTCAAATTACGTCAAATTACACGAACATGTCTATTTCTGAAGTTTGTCCAATGTTGGCCAAGCTAATAGCCGTTTAGCCAAACGGCTTGTATATTGTATGCCTCTATTTATAAACTTTTCTGTAATTTTGTTTTGTCTTTGACCAAATTTTATGTTTGTCACAATGAGGCTCATATCGACGTACACAAAGCATGCAAAAAACGCGCTGCGTGACGACCACCGCATCGGTAATCCGTTGTTCACAGTGACGTGTACATTGGTATAATATTTTCAATTATATCGTTTATTTATATTCCACTACATAAAATGGTACGTCTCCTATTGTAATAGATTCTCCCAGAGTGGGCGTGGCCACAAGTTTGAGCCAGCGAGATTCTACAGCCAACTGTGTAGTCATGGAAGCAATAAAACTCAAGTAGTTAGCTAAATCGGTAGCGAGTTTTTAAATTGGCTGCCCCAATACTTTTGAAGACTTGCTGTAAAAAACACACAAAAAACATGTGGTTGTGTACAACTAACGAACATTTTAATTAGCATGTACTTAGCCTTATAAATGCTGAATAGGAATTAATTTAAATACATGTGAGTATATTGTAAGTATGTAAAGTTAAGTATGTACCATTATGGTAATATACCTTCCAACGCAAAACACTGGTCATATACGAAACGTCCGCCCTGGTCGAAACTTTAGTGCCGAAACGTCCGGGCCGAAAAGTCCGCGGCCGAAACGTCCGGCATTCCGTTCAATTGTTTAATGACCATGCGGAAGTATTCCAGGAACCAGTTCTCCATATTGGTATTTTACAGCAGATCAGACGTATTGTTTGAACGTCAATAACTTTATAATATTGCATGTAAGCGTCGTTCAGGGCAGTTGAACACAGGAACATGGAGACACCTCACGCCGACAAAGTCGTTAAAAAAGTGAGTATATTCTGTTGTTGACTTCAACTGTGATCACGTAAGCAAACTTAGTTGTCACGTCCATATATGGCAAATGTATACACTCGAGATGATAAATAAAACTATAATGACATTAAGTACAAGTAATTAAGTAACTGTGTGAAACAAGTGATCATGATACTGGAAATTTGACCTTGCAGTTTCCGAACGTGTTATGTGAACGAATATTTTTTGCGAGCCCAGTGTGCTGCTTAAGCTTTAAATTAGAACTGTCAATTTAAGTTTTGACCTCGTAAATTTGGCAGTGCTATCGCAATACTACGGTCTTCAAACCCGGGAACATGACATGAGAAAACAATTGAGTGCGTACGCGCTAATACAATGGATGGTGAAAGATTCCCACGACGGAGCTCCATGACCTGAAAAAATAATAGGTCGAAACACAAGGAGCTAACCGGTCAAAAACACAAACTACGAACCGATGACAGAATTAAAACCAGGCATAATAGCCCGGGCTAAAAAAAACAAAAAAACTTCGGAGTAAATGATATAATTAAAATAAATGAAAGCAGGCGCCGACTGACCGTGAAAAATAACCCTGTCAAAATCACAAAGTATGAGTTGATAAATGACTGTCGTTTTATGTGTTTAGGCACTGTCCCTCCACACCGTGTGGAGGGTCTGTGGTTTAGGTGTGGAGCGTGATCATACATACATTGGCTAGTAGAAGATGTGAAAAAATGCGGATTGCGAACGCCCATAGTAATATATGATTGGGGTTGTCGAGGTGTCTTAATTCTAGAATTGTTTGAGGCGAGATGTTATGAATTTTACGTCGTTTTTTATTTTTATTTTTATTTTGACGTCGTTACCATGAAGTCATAATCAACGCGCCTACAAATATTGCAGCTTTGTGATTGAGGTGTGCAATAAACTCCTTTATACTTTGCACTAGAGAACTACATGTGAAGAGGTCGTAACCATGGTGCGAATAATGTCGGGTCGATACAAACATAGAAAAGTGTGCTAATTGGAGTGATAAGCGGTGGTACATTCTCTACCTGTACCGGTAATTTACACCTATTGTTTTCTCTCCGATAAGGTCTAAACAGGATAATTAGCACGTTGCCACACTTGTTGCCATGTCTGTAAAAATCGGAGAATAAAACTTCTACTCATGGAGCATTAGTGTTAACGAAACAAAAGGCCCACTGTAAATGACTTTTGTCTTTTATGATATTTTTAAAAATAAAAAACGATACAATGTAATTTATCATCCATGTTGCACGATTGACCTGACACAAAATCCTTCTGTTTTTAACAATGATCACTTATAAATGAAAGGCGTTGACAATTTGAACAAACGTAGACGATGCCAGTTTTCGACGACAGCTTGCTTCGGAGCTAACATTTTAACTGTGAACGATATGGGCGCAGCGTGAATATAACAAAAATGGTTAATTCAATAAGTTGAAGTACAAGAACTTGATTATACAGTGTAGCCGATAATGAACGTAAATGGCAACAACACGATGCGGAATGCAAATTTGTCCTATAAATTTGCACGTATACACTGACGCTGAATACGAATGAGAGCATTATTTCATTAGCATCAATATCTTATTACTGGAATAAGATATCAATAAAGGGCACTATTACTATTATTGTCACGTGATTTCAGTTTTATGAATAAGAATAATAACACTGAATATTAAAGGCCACATCTAGATGCCATAGTATGAATGTGTATTGTTATTCGAATTGTCTTTCATTGTGAATATTATGATCTACATCCACTCTTCAACATTTGAACCATATAGTTCTGACACCTGTAATTACCACTGCAATGTAGAGCACATTTTTTTGCAAATTAATTATTGGGAAAGTAATAATTTATATTTTTTTTGTTGGGAAAAAGTAATAAAGAGGTAACCAAAGTTTGAATTGTTGTGGCAAGGATGAGTCGTTTCGGTGTTTTCGGATTCACCTGTTTTGTGTGCTCCGGTCATTGAAGTGCGACCTCAATTCTAATTTGTTCAGATTCACTTGTTTTGTGTACCCCCCCGGCATTGAAGTGCGCCCTCAATTTTAATTTGTTCGAATCCACTTGTTTTGTGTTCTAATGTCATTGAAGTGCCCCTCAATTGTATTGTGTATTAAACTGGCTAATATTGTTGAACAGCTCGGTTAATCACCTGATCAGATGGTAAAATTAACATCCCTGGTCATCGTATTTGTGGGTGACTAGAATATCAGAAATCTATAAAGTCTCATCGTATGACATTCCTTGACACTTGTTGGTGTTTTATCTGGTACTTGACAGACATTCTGAAGAATTTGGCTCCATCGAACCAATTTATATAGTAGTTTACATCGGCTATTATTCACCCATCACCATTGGGCGTGAATAAACTACGCTCTGATAGAGCTGTATTATCCCATAGAAGACGAGGATTCATGATATGAAGGTATAAATCCTGGGTTTATGCTTGTCTAATATTAAAGCACTGTTACAAAAATCATAATTCGTATTACTTCCAGGTTTTATATGTTTACACACCTAAATTCTATGAAAATGTAATTCATGTTTTACGTCAATTTATAATCCAAAAGCAATCAAAATAAATATCACAAAATATCCAAATTATGTAATAATGCTTAAAATAATACAAAATAGACAAAATTTAATTTTCCTAGTATACAAGAGTTATTTGATACGATAACAACGAATAATTAATATGTCGTGGCGGGGTAATTAGAACCAATCATTGTTAAAACATTACAACAAAATAATTAATCCACGCATATTTGTTTTGCAAACACTCTAGAACTCATGCTTGACACTTTTATTTCCAAGGCCCCTAATGCCTCTCTGCTCTTTTCCCCGAAACCTAGTGACTGCACTGCAAAAATACTTGTGCTGTGATGGCATGGCTTTTGTTTTACTGTCTGGATCACTGTCTTTCATGGGAACTCTGGTTTAGGCTGTGAAGTTCCTGTAACACTGGTGATTGTGACCCATGGTATCACCATACACCTCGGGAAATTGTACGCAAAAATACTTTGGTTCACCGACTAGGGTTTTCCTTGTTTGCTCTGCTGTTATGTTTTTTTCTCCATGTGTCCCTCCCCGTGGCTTTCGTTGCGTATGGAAGTTATTTTCACTCGAGATGCGTTGTATTCAGCTTCGCTTGTGAAAGTACGGCTGTAGGATACACCGCATCACTCGTAAAAATAACTTCCATACGCCACGGGAGGGTGTGGCGTTCTGTCATATTATTTAATACTTTCAGGATTCAGCAAAATTCATATAAGGTTATAACACTCATGGCTCATTCGCATGCAGGCAATACACTAATTTCTTATAATAATTTTGTTCAGTTAAAGCCCTATTAACATATTAAAAAAATATGTTCATTCACTTCTGTAGTCGATCCAATATAAAGTATTGTCATGCCAAGCAGAGACCGATTTTGTCACACATGCGCTCTAATTTAATAATAAATAAATAAAGCGCACTGTTCGATATAAGACTCATAGCGACGTATATAACGCAAGCAAAAACAGACATTGTTTAAAGGGCGGCAGTCGTCGTGCCGCGTTCTGTTCGATATGGGACTCATAGCGACGTACACAACGCGTGTAAAATACATTGTTTATTTACATGAAATTCGAACACGCGCTTTAAGGTAGCGAGAAGGGAAATTTTCACTTTTTTCTTGATTTTTCAAAAATTGATAAAACGGTTACTTTAGACCTTGATACATCACCCCGGGTTTACAAAAGATCGAAATTGCGAAAAAACGTTGCTCAAATTAGTGTTTTAAAACACTAGCAGAAAAGACTACAACTGCCGTTTCGTGGATATTTGCATAGTGTTTATCTTTGGAAGGAATTAAATGATAACATCTTATCTGTATACTCTGTTGTTGACGATTCTGATATAACGGGTGATAAGCTTCCAGTTGCAAACAATGCGTGTTTATTCAACGTCCATTGTCAGCATTATTGTCAGTTGAGACTTCGTCGGAGAAATATGGTCATACAGTACTCATTTCGCCCAACCTTCCGTTTTTACATCGACCGCTTATCGCTTAATTTCCGGTCACGCGGTCTTGTCCGACCGGAAACCGACCGCATTTTAATCGCGTTTTTTTTTTCGCTCGCTCGCTCATTGAAAACATTGACCGCGCGCCCAAACACTGAAAACTGGCACATAGGTGGTCGAAATGGTGGTTTTGATAGTAAAGTGTGAACATACAACTAGTATTAACTATTATTACATTCTGAACGACACTTCAAATCTAATAGCTGTATTACACTTGTATCGTGAAAGCAACTGAACTGGGACTTCTTGTTACGTGTTTTGGGTGCTTGTTCTAGATGTAATATTTTTATTTTTATTTGTATTTTAATGAGACAGTTACGTGAAAAAAGCCTAGGTAACTCCTTTTGACAGAGCAGAGAAACGAGGAAATGTTAGTGATTAATTCCCAAAAATAACGATATCGAATCCACATCGGTCCACGTCTGGTAAAATTTGACATTCAATTTTTAAAATTAAGTCACGATCATTGAATGAGCTCGGTCTATACCGTATACGTACCGCAAAAGTGTTCCCACAAAAAATATTTTCGACTAAAAACGGCCACATGCCCTGAAAAAATCGAACAGAGCTTGACATGTATGAATAATTTATTGGGCTTAAAAGAAAAACGTGTCAAATTTAGTTATAGCCATAACTACTTGGTGGACAGTCGATGAACAATTCGAAACTCAGGATTCACACGGAAGTCCTTCAGGGCTGAAAATCATCGACGCTACTCTGGTTACTTTATTTCACAACTTGCAGAGAAAACTGATTCGCGTGAGCTCTAATGTATCTTAGCCTAGTATTTTCTTTTTGAACTAAGGTCAAATTCCATCAGTTTGTCAAAATATATGTTTTTCAGCGAATAATTTTGAAGTCTGTCACAGCACAAACAACTATGTGAATCGACGCCGGTGATTGGATTGTACGACTACCCTTCAATTAGCGTCAAATATGCTTTGTTACAACATCATTGATTGGCTGAGAGTCACCTGATCGGAGCACGAACTGGGTCACAGAACCATATTTGTCAGTATTATCAACAGGACTTTGCAAAATAACCACACCCACATTTTCAATCATTTTTAGCGCGGAAATTGCCAACAAATGTAAAAAAAATCGTGAATTTCATGGATTCGAATAAAATAAAGCAAGCGATTGATAAGGATGATTATTAATATTTTCCCCGATGCTCTTCAAATTTTTATTTTTTTTATTTCAAGGTAAGAAATGGCTAGCTGAAGTTGCATCGTCTTCAATGCGGTTGTTTCACCGCGAACAACTCTAGCTCTGTTTTGGGCATGGTTTAGTTTTGCGATGTAAAAGAAAATATATATTAAAATAATAATACTTGATTAATTATTTGGGGTTTCAGCCCACAAATTACGGACATGATCTCCATGAATTACGGTCAATGTTTGTCTTCTCTCGGCTGATTGTCACGGTGTTGATCGACGCCCTTCCTAAACTCAGTATGGAGAAACCAACGGGGATCGACATTCCAAACAAACAATCGAAATTATCAACGAAAAACGAGATTTTTCTAGATATTTACAAACATACTGTCATGACAAACATATGTAAAATTAACAAATACACAAAGAGGTGTAATATTAGGTTTTATTTTAGGCTTAGAAATATTTTCTTTCACTCAGCCCATGCATGTAACTGCCATTTAGCTTTACGGTCCTTCAGCATCGGGGGAAAACAACAATAATTATACAAAACACATTGCGAAGACTCAACAATCAGGAAAGAAACCCCAGACAACCCTGTCGTACTTGTGTTGAACTACATTTTGTATTTCACGTCAGAATATTGTTTAAAATAAAATATTCAGTCCAAGCCAAATCGAGTTCAAAGGGTCAGGTTGCGTGCATATAATTATATATAGTTATAACAAAAAGTATTTGAACTTTTGTCTGCTGTTCAACATCTATAAAAAACAGAAAGACAATTATAAGACAATGTGAACCTCTGAAATTATTCTGTTAGTCCGAATTTTAAATGCGCGCGAGCGAGCAGGTGGGCGGTGATATTTCGGGGTTTGCGCGGTCGAAAAAAAAGCGGAAATTGTCCGGTCGAATTCAACAAGCGGTCGCAAAAGCGAGAGAAAAAGGTGATTGGAAAGCGGAAGCGGGCGGGAGGTTGTGCGAAAGGAGTACTGTAACTTTGCACAACTTTCTTTTAAATCGTTTTATTTTCCAAGTCAATATTCTATTTTACTAATACATTTTTTTCTAACGCAATAGCGAAGAAAAGAAAGAAAGCGTTGACAGACGAGGCAAAGAAAAATCTGCCACTCAGTGTCGCACTCTGACACAGCAATTTTTTTTCAAACATCGGCCATTTTGTTTCACCATGAAAACCGTTTTATTAGATGTCTCATCAGAGACACTTGAAGGATTAGCTTGTTTGTAAACTGTCAGCGTGTACTGTGGGACAGTAATGTTTGTCAGAGGATTACCCCTCGTTGTTCGTTTGCATAACAATGGAAAACCCGAACGTTCCTGGAGTACGGACTCAAATGCCAGCAGTTTTCTTCATTTTTCGCGCTCGAGCTTGAAATTATTCATTATCTGACACTCTTTATGAGTTCTATGATATCAGTGGTTAATATGTTTGGCCATTTTTAGTGTATAATTATAATAATGCAGCAAACTGTTTTTCGGGTTTTTCTCGAGTTGAAGTTTTGATCGAGAACGACTCATTGGGACCGCCGCCAAATCAAGTGCGTTCGGACTAGGACATTCAAACTCGCAGTTATCGTTCAAAACATAATGATGGTGCGAAATATGTCTGGGTTTTAAAAGAAAATGCTTTGTCACAGAATAATAGTCTGTTAAAGGTGCCAAGTATGAAATAATTTGGGAACAAAAAAACAAACCTGCATATAAATCGGAATAATAGGTCTTTTGATTATCGGAGACGCATTTCAATGGACTTGATTACGGACAATGCATAACTTAAATTTCACCAGGAAATTCCGCAGTGTGCTCTCGCAATCGCGTACTTAGTCATTTTTACAAGGTTCGCCATTTTTGATGTCACGTGATAATTATGTATACAATGTCTGTCCAGTTTGTGCGAACTTGCACCTCTATACTTAGTCTTTTGATATATATAACCTAAATTACTGTTCTGAACGAGACAACAGACAGACAGAGAATGTTTTATTTAAAAACGTCACAAAACCTTCTCGCTACCTTAAGCACTGCGCGACGACATCCGCCCTTACACTAACCAAACAAATGGTTTGCATCCCTCTGATCGTCAATCTTGCTGCCCCAATACTTTTGGGGACTTTCTGTAAAAAACACAAAACACGAGGTTGTGTACAACTAACGAACATTTTACTTGGCAGATACTTAGCCCTGTAAATGCTGAAAAGCGAAAAAACAAAACAGCGAAATAATTTCAATACTTGCATAGTTCACTATGTTGACCACTATTATGGTAGTATTCGTAAGTTCCAACGCTGGTCACGGTCAGATATTTATATGAACAACTCGAAATCGGAAAATACAACCATAATTTCAGACGAAATTTAACATATCTGAGCCACAAACAGAAATAAAAAAAACACACTTTAGTCAAATATCGAGAAAGCTAGCAAATGCATTTACGCCATGTCAACCAAATTGTATCAATCGACTGACGTCGGTGTTGCCCTACTATTAGTCCATGCAATATCTGCAAAAATTAAGTCTGTAAATGATCGTGTCAAAAAGCTATTGATAACATTGATTATACTGGGACTGCCAGTTTTACAGTTCTATGTTTTATATTATATTTGATGCATTTCTCATTTAATTGTGATACTTTTCCTTTTTTCATGTAAACGCATGTAACAGGACAAATAGCGTGTTACAAACAAACATAAACGTCGCGAAACGGTAAATTGTCGCAAAAATGACCGTTGACCCTGTTTATGCGGAAGTAATCCAGGAACAAGTTCTCCATATTGGTATTTACAGAAGACCAGACATATTGTTTGGACTTCAATAACTTTTATAATATTGCATGTAAGCGTCGTTTAGGGAAGTTGAACACAGGAGCATGGAGACATCGGACGCCGACAAAGTCGTTAAAAATGTGAGTGATAATGTGAGTATATTCTGTTGTTGACTTCAACTGTGATCACGTGAGCAAACTTAGTTGTCACGATCATTTACTGCATATGTATACACTCGAGATGATAAATAACACTATAATGAGTGTTTCTAAATTGGAACACGTGTCTTAGTCCCAGCATGACAAAAACAAGTGATTAAGTAACTGTGTGAAACAAGTGATCATGATACTTGAAATTTGACCGTGAAGTTTCCAAATGTGTTATGTGAACTAATATTTTGTGCTAATCTTGACTAATTAAAGATTTATACAAGCCCAGTGTGCTGCTGAAGCTTTAAATTAGAATTGTCAATTTAAGTTTTGACCTTAATTAATTTGGCAGTGCTATCGTAATACTATGGTCTTCAAGGCCGGAAACCATGAGATAAGAACGCATAGAGTACAGACATGCTAGTACTATGGACGGTGAAACATTGCCACGACCTACCTTCATGATCTCGAAAATAATCGGTCAAAACACAGATTACGAACCATTGGCTGAATAAAAAACACTACGAACCGATAACAGTTAAAGCAGGCATAATAGCCCGGGCGAAAAAAACAAAGAAACAAAAAACAAACACAAACCTCAATTAAATGACATAATCCAAATAAATGAAAACAGACACCAACTGAATTCTCTAGTAGAACATGTGGTGAGGCTGGACAGTCACAGATTGCGGACGGCCAAAATTATATGGGATTGGGGTTGTCGAGATGTCTTAATTCGAGAATTGTTTGAGTCGTTACCATGGAGTCATAATCAGCGCGCCTACAAATATTACAGCTTTGGGATTGAGGTGTTCAATAAACTCCATGTATACTTTGGACTAGTGAACTAGTTCATTACATGTTAAAAGGTCACAATGTTAAATTTTAAAATGAATAATGTGGCGTCGATCGCGATACAAACATAGTGTGCTATTTCAAGTTGGAGTACCCCAGGCGCTCAGTGGCGGATCCAGAGGGGGGCAGGGGCCATGACCCCCAAACGATCATTCATATCATCTGGATTACGCATAGCTTCTCTGCGATTTACGCTCCGTAAATGTTAAGCGAAGCTTGGACCCCCCAATACATTTTGCTGGATCCGCCCCTGCAGGTGCTGGAGGTTGTAATGTTCCGCCCGTCAGGTAGGATAATGCTACACAAACAACACTCCAGTCTGACTGCTATCGGAACTGAGTTCCGCCAACTCACTAATTAAATGCATGCGACCTTTGCACTTTGAACGATAGCGACTCTTGACGTAGCTGGTAATAAACAACTGAATATATTAACTAACCATATATGGGAGATGGCGGGTATGTCAACGTTGACCATGTTGGTGTTTTTATCTCAGTTTCTCCAGCGCTGTCGTCGATCACATGTGGCTGAGTTCATTTGAGAGTTACTTTTGTCGGAGTTTGTGTCCTACGGTTTTCTACCACGATCTGGATTTAGTTCATCGACAAATTTGTTCGAAGTTTCCCGTGTCAGACTGGAGTTATTTTATGGACCAGCGTAATTAATTGCGTGCATTGGATATTATTTTGCTTTTATCATTATTAATTTGCTCTTGTGATAATCTTGAAGAAACATGAAATCACGGAAATGACAATTACAATTAGGTTTTGATCCAAGCCTAGTTCTTTAACGACTAGCGGGACGATTTGAAAAATAAGAGATTTGCCCGGCCGTAACCAGTCGGCAAAAACGCATCAGTGTCACGGCGGTTTACAATCCCTTCAATTGCCATAAACTGTTCATCTTTGAGAGATGGCACACCAGGAATGTCTTCTAAAATAGTCTTTAAGGCTTATTTCAGCTTTTCCCTAGCAATCTTGGCCAAATTTTCACGTTATGAACAGTTACACACAACAGTCTAAACCGAGACGCACGCTGACATCGAGAATTGAAAATTTACGACATTTGCTATAAATAGAGTGGGCGTTTGATTGACACTCGCGTCACCCAATCAGCGCTACATCTATTTTATGAACGGCGCACTCAGTTCCGATAGCAGTCAGACTGGAGTTTTGTTTGAGTAGCACTATTCTACCGGGCGGGCGGAATATTACAACCTCCAGCGCCTGGGGTATATTTGGAGTGATAAGCGGTGGTACATTTACTACCTGTACCAGTAATTGACACCTATTGTTTTCTCTTCTATAAGGCCTGAAAAAGATAATTGTTGCCGTATCTGAAAAAAATCGGAGAATAAAACTTCTACTCGTGGAGCTTGAATATTAACGAAGCAAAAAGGCTCGCTGTAAATGACCATTGCCCGTTCCCGATATTTAAAAAAAAATAAAGAACGATACAATGTAATTTACCATCCAAGTTACACGGTTCACCTAATATCAAATCATATACAATAATCACGTATAAATAGAAAGGCGTTGTCAATTTAAACAGACTTGTATATGTAGACAATGCCAGTTCTCGACGACAGCTTGCTTATAGGTTTGATACCTGTAATTAAAGTTCTTGCAAGTTTCAAAAAACAACACTCGAATGTAGGGCACAATTTTTGTTTCCAAATAAATTTTTGGAAAGCAATAATTTATATTTTTCTTTGTGGGACAAAATACAGGGATAACCAAAGTTAGAATTTTTGATGCAAGGATATGTCGTTTCAGTGTTTTCGGATTCACTTGTTTTGTGTTCTCCGGTCATTGAAGTGCGCCCCCAATTCTAATTTATTCAGATTCACCTGTTTTGTGTGTGTTCCGGTCATTGAAGTATGCCCTTAATTCTAATTTGTTCGGATCCACTTGTTTTGTGTTCTAATGTCATTGAAGTGCCCCTCAGTTGCATTGTGTTTATAACTGGCTAATATTGTTGAACAGCTCGGTTAATCGCCTGATTAGATGGTGAAATTAACATCCCCGGCCATCGTACTAGTAGGTGACTAGAATGTCAGAAACCTATAAAGTCTCATCGTATGACATTCCTTGACACTCATCATCTGCCATTGTTGGTGTTTTGTCAGCACGTACATTTCATCAGTTATTATTCACCAATCACCTTCGGGCGTGAATGCACATGGCTGTGGTTGAGTAGGATTCATGATATGGTGGTATAAAACTTGGGCATCATCTACATGAGATGTGGGTTTTCTCTGTGTTTAGGGCACATACATATGATTCAAGTCATGTTAGAACTTCTTTGGTGCACTCGTGACCAAGTCTTGTCAAAGTCTCTGGATGTGCAGTCTTATTAATCATGTTTATCAAATCATAATGCTGATTTGGTGTTTAATTTTGGCGTCTTTGGCTTCTGCGTCTTCAATACCACAATTATTTACCAGTTTCCGTAAACGAGTTACAAACTGGTCAATGCTTTCAGTGTTGTATTGAGTGGCACGCCGAAACTGATAAATTTCAAACTCTGTGTTCTTTTTGGGAAGACAGTAGTCTTTTAATGCTTTAATCAGTTTCTTGTAAGCGTTGTCATATTTAGGATCAATAACAAGTCGTCGCCACCTCGGTCCAAAAGCATAGCTCTTTTCTGCTCTGGGTCAGTTCTCTTCCAGGCTACACAGATATTTTCGTTTTCAACGTGGTGCTAATGTACTAGTGTCCCCATGGATGTCAAACGGAGATAACTGGGAAAACGTAAAACCTGCTTGTGCTGCCATAATGAACACCAGTCCAACGAAATACGAGTGAAAATTCGCAAACAAGTTCGTACAACCTGATGTCTTCTACTGAGAAGTAGTAGTTTCTGTTGGGCTCACAATCCTCGTCGCCAATGTAATATCTTGAGACGTCCGTGTAGCATTTGGTAGGAGAGAGACAAGAGATGAGACACGACACACACTGAGTGCTGATAATACTGACACGTGTTTATTCAAGTCCAGGCTTTATATACTTTAACCATTGTCACATAATAATGACACCTGGTCTAACAGACCATTCATATTGAGATCACTACAGTAACGTTTCAGTTAATTTAACATTTTTATGGTGCTGGGTACTTTATGTTCTAAGATCCAATTACATGAGGTTTGGTGCTGTTATTTGTGTTGGAGTGTGTATGGACATTACGTTTGCCTAATACTAAAGCAATGTTACGAAAATCCATATTTTGTATTTCTTCCAGTTTCGATATATTCACGCACCTAAAGGCTATGTAAATGTAATTGGTTGTTTGACATCACATCACAAAATAAGCAAATTGTGTATTAATGTTCGTCACGCTCACACACATCTCATGAGTTCCAAATATATATATATATTTGCGGGGTATGGGTGCATGTGATTATCTGAATAAAGTCAGCTTCAACTTGTTCACTTGTTTGCAAATTAGCCGTTAGCCATTTATGTAGTGCTATGATTAATATATACTTAGAAAAATCAGTATGCTGTGAACAATTGTTAATCCGTGTTAGCTACATGTATATCAGCAATAAACATTAACAATCTCAAAATATAACTGTTATAAGTTTAAGTATAAACAGTGAAAAAGATTAGTTTGTTCATATATCGATCTAAACCTTCATTAATTGTTTGACTTTTATATTTATATGTATGTCACATAGGGAGCGTGTAGTAAAGAACACCATTCTGGACTATCACAAGGATCACGTGACACAGGTAATATAATTGTAAACTAGTGTTATGAGGTAATGGGAATACCACAACGTAGATATGAGACAGTCGTCGTTTGTAGATAATAACAAACAATTATTAACTGCAACTGAGAGATATATGTCCCAATTAGTTACTTTGGAGAGACATATCTTCCTGTACCCTAGACTGGCAAAGTCGGGACTTCTTTTTTTATTTTACGAAAAGAAATAATTAATTGTTTTTCTAGACCGTTAAAGAAATCCCGACTGGACGCATCTGCGGGCATTTGACTGATATTAATTATTCATGATGTCATTGATTATTCATGAGTGGGTGTGTGAAAGTAAACGTGACCTTTTAAAGATTGATTTGATTCGATCGCAGAGATGGATACTTTAACTTTTTTAAGTGCAACGGCGATACTTTCATCCATGTTTACTGAAAACAAGTCGATTTAAATTTCCAATGTATATAAGTAGTCTTTCAAAATCGCCGGGACCTCAGAAGTGAAAGGTCACGTACATTAACATAGATATACAGCTGCACTTTGATTCGTGGTCAATGCTAGTCAACATCTTTTATTTAGCATAATCACCGGAGTGATTCCGCTCCGGTTTTCACTCCAACGCAGGGTGTCGCGATCGCGTTAAAAATGCTAAATTGATAATTAATTATATTTTTTTTGTAAAACAAAAAAGAAGTCCCGACTTTGCCCGTCTACCTGTACTCCTAAGCTTAAATTTATGATACTTGATTGCATTGGTCAAACATTTCTCAAAAATCAATAAAAAATTACTGATTATATCCGAGTACAATAAACGATGGTTTTATGCAGTTTAAATGCATATGGATTTGTGTGTGTCAATGCACCATTCGTATTTTATCTATGACTGCAATTTAGGGTCTGGAACTTGTTCAACCTGACATCTTCATCTATTTTGTGTAATGACAGTTTATACAAGAAACAAGTTGACCTCCTTTCCCTGAACAGATAGATCAAATCTCTTGTTAATATTCATATAATAGATGTGACCTTTGTTAGTGGGACTAAATCGTTTTTGTTTCTATTTTCAAAAGTTATGTAATGCACATTCCTTAAGTTGTTTAATAATAAATGGGCTTTGATGTTACTCAACATCTGAAAGCCATCTGATAGTCCAGTTGACAATTTCATATATAATAAACATTTTTTAGGTTGATAAAATGCAACTCAATTTCAATATCCATTTGTAAACTTTGTTCACGTATTCCTTTTTTGAAAGGGGTTTGGGGCTAATTTGTGTCTGTCAATTGATAGATTGTAAGTACTTTTTCTGAGATGAGAAATGTATATTAGAAAGTGAGCATTTCCACACATTTTAACAAGATTCGGCTATGTCATCTGAAAATTAGTATTCCAGAGAGGCATGTATTGAGATGGGGTTCACTTTATGTTATGAAGGCCTACTGAAATATACCACACATGTTGTTCACTAACTTGGAAGAGAGGCATGAATTCAATGTGGTCACTTTCAATCAGTTGTGTAAAATCGTAACAGAAGGCATGACACTTGTTTATAGACATGTAATTAAATTTCAAACATGCCTTATATTCTGTACAACCAAATTCAGAAAATTATTTCCAATCATTTATTGCAGTTTAAAAGCAAGTCAAATGGGTTTTTCAATGCTCCTCTTCTATTTATCTACATATCGCTGTCAGGGAAGCTCATTCGTCAACACAACTTACAGTTCTATCAGTATACAGACAACACACAGCTCTAATTGCATTCTCCCATCAGGATTCACATTTGGTTATCAGGCCCGTATGAGATAAAAAGCTATGAATGCAACAAAACTAGATTCAGCGCAATGCCATCTCTAAAACAGAAGTCCTCCCGATTCGTGAAACCATTCACCTGTTTAATTGATCAAACCATCATCGGCTCACATTCAGTTAAATCAGTGTAATCGGCCTTTGACAAAGATACTTGCAAATTTACCACGTTCGCTGCATTAGGCATATTAACACCTGTTCCACCACACATATTTTGACTATTTCAGTTCACTATTATACAAACTACATTCAGTAATCTTATGCAAACTTCATTTATTGATGTTAATTTCATATAGTCTTTTAAACAGATAATTTTCCCATAATGATACTTGTGCCTTGTAATGAAACCAACGTCAACACCGGCTTTGTGGTTAACTAGTTCTGAAACTGTATTTATTTTGTGCAAGATATACTGAAAACTATACTGATCGTAATGAAAAATAAAAATATGCACCAGATTCTGTAATGTCCATGTTTTCTATACAATAGGAACATCTCTTCAGTAATCCATTGCATATACACTCAGTATCATGCTCAGTAGTGCACAATTTGAAATCGATTTCAACAGCCTTATGGTTTTAATTGCATCATTATTTATTATTTTGGTTCAGTAGAAGACATTATTATGGGTGAATGTCATTAAGGATACTGGGAATGAACACAATTTTGACACACCAGTGTCCAGTGTGATAATTGTTTTCTATGTTACACACATTGGAAATTCACTTTAGTAATCCATTGCATATACACTCATCATATACGAATTTTAAATCGGCATGAACTGCCCTATGGTCTTAATTGCATCGATTTATTATTTTTGCTCACTAGACGACATGACGAGTAAAGCTATCTCAATTATCTGTAAAGAGTTAAAATTGGCAGAATGTAAAACCTTTTGTCGTACTCTTGATGTGACCGAAGTTGAGATTGATACAATTATGAATAATAATCCACATGATACTGAAACTCAGAAATATAAAATGTTGGATTTATGGATGAGACGATGTGGATCAAAGGATACAGCGTCAATTTTATATGACAAGCTATTTGAGATGGAATTCTTGAATGCTGCTGAAAAAGTGAAGTCTTTACCACAATCACAAGGTACATATTCATTTGGAAGCACATATTTATATAGAAAAAAAATATTTGTTTATCTTTCCATATATTTCTATTTCTTGACCTGATTTTCTATACACTGTAAAACCATGTATTTTCCTCGGCGTTTCATTTCACTATTTTGATGTTTCACAGCTTTTTTAAAAACTGGTAGGGAAACAACAAGTTCTTTTTTTATTCTACATGTTCATGTGAATTTATTTAGCATTTATCTATTGCTCTAACTCATATGTGCTTTTGGAACCTAAACTTTTGATACAGCATATGTGTGACATTTGGAAGTTCAGTGACTAAAATTTATATCACTATATGAAGTTTTCCACCATATTGAAATCAAGCAATCATTTTGAAAGTTTTTTTGCCAAAAAACAACTGTACATATTTCGTAACTACATATCGTAACTAAGTAAATTATTCAATCCATGATTACATACATAGCTGCTAACTATATATGTTGCATGCAATGTATGAGATTCGACTTGTGTATTATCATCTAGCACAGTGAGTGTGGAATGGTGTGTAGCATGTCTGCTTAAAGTAATGAAGCGATTGCCATGATCATGGGTTGGAACTCTGTTTCCTGTTGTAACATTTGTTCGTATGTACAATTTCTTAAATTAATTATTTCATCAATGTGCATGTAAATTATAGTTGGTGAAAAATTTATTGACAGTAAAAGTATAATTATAGCCTAATCCACTGCAAACTGAATGTGTTGCAACATGCAAATAAATTGTGATGACTGTATGATTTGAAAGGATTATGATTGGAGATCTATAACACTATTCTTGTCACCATTCAATATATGATAATTTTGTTTATTCTTATAGGTAGTACTACATCTGTTGATGATATTGCTTCTGGAATTCAGGAAGTATCATTAGGTAAGTACTGTTGTTAATGCTCATTGCCTTAATCGTAATTGATCTCATTGTTAATGCACGAGAAACAAGAGACAGACATACATAGTTGTAAGTTAGGGGGTTACGAACCTTGACACCTGCATGATGATAACAAAATAAACAGGAGGTAAACACTCATTGTTTGGAGGCCAGGGAGATTAAAATCCTTGTGTATGCATTTCTTCCTTTAATCCCAATTCTAGTATCTAGTAATTGTAACAATAATATCTTAAAATGGTATTATAGTATTTTGTAAATGTTCGTTTTCACATTGGCCTGCTTGAGGTTTTTTCTATAACCAAATTTCATACTTATAATCTGTACAGTCAAGTGCAGAAAATTATGCCTAATAGCTTTTTGCAGTTTTAAAAGCATGTCATTTGGGTTTGTCAATGTACCAGTCTTATACCAGTCAATTTTGCGATAATGTTAATTCTCTAATTTTAGCTCCCCTGACATTGTAGATGACAGAGTGAGCTGTTCATATAGGCGATTGCCTGTTGTCGTCCATTTCTTCTTCTTGAAAACTGCCAGATCAATTGCATTGATAAGTATTTATTTTTGCTTTCCTAGGCCAACGGCCCAAATACAAACATATCAAACCAATGCTTAAAATGTAACGGGTACAAGAAGAATATGATAATATTCTCGGTTAATGATTGCATTGATACTTAGTATAAAGGTACCTTGGATGAACCTCTGTCAGATTTGTTCATTTCATGATGATATCTTTAATTCTCTATTTTTGTCAAATATGTCATTAGTGGTAAAAATGTTATTTTCTGGAATTGAAAGCTGCCAGCTTAATGGCTTTATTGGTACCTGCAATCTGAATATGCAATATACACTATACTTGAGATAACTGTATGCTTTGAAAGCTTATGATTTGAGATCTATAACACAATTCTCGTGCTCATTCAATTGTTTATAATTATAGGTAGTACTGCATATGATGAATGTCCCTTAGGAACTCAGGAGTCATCAACTAATTTAAAAAAAGGTAAAGTATGTTCTCAAATTTTCATTGTCATATTTACACTTACCAATAAATAAAATCAATATTCTTTTTAGCCAATGGTTTATTGCAGTTTAATAGCATGCAATTTTGGTTTGTTAATGCACCAGTAACGTTCTGGTACATTATTATCTTTCCAGGAGGGAAATGTAATAACAATCGTGGGAAATGTAATAACAATTGCATCATCTTAAGATCGATAGTCCAAAATAAGATTGAACACTCAGATAGACCAAATTCACTGACAGATTCATTTCATGTATAAGACTTTAGTTATTGAAACCAATTGGTCCAACTTTTGTCCAGCCAGGCACATTATGTGTATAAATAATGTAAACTGGCCACTTTCAATCAGTTTGTGTAAATGTATTTGCATCATCCATGCTGTTGCGAACAGTGATGAGAACACAATGTATGACACGTACTACTGCTGAATCTTGTCAACAGCCTGGTGAGGATCTTACACTCTTACTCTTTCATGGCCGATAAGTGTTCTGGTCTTTACTTTTATAAAAGGATGTTTACACATAATGACAATTTACTGGGATGCATATTATTTAGTTTTCAATGTACATCTTATTTCAATGAATCTAATAAATAAATATGATGACCTAATTTATTTTAGATTCAAATACATTCATAATAATTACCTAATTTGCACAATAATTTCATTTTCGGTATTGTGCCGTTTTTTTAAGAATTGATCTTCACATATAACCCATTTTCCGCTTCGTGTGAGATCTCGCGAGACTGTTAAATTTGCCTAGCAACCGGTTGCTAGTCACGTGATACAGGTCAAGCTTTGATTCAAAATGGTGATAAATCGTTTTGTGTTGTGCGTTACAGTCTGGAGTGATTTCTGGCACGTTTTCAACCATGACTCATAGCGAAAGAATGACTCTACCACAGCTCAAATGCTTTCACCGTAAATTGGGCGTTTCATCGTCCAACTATAAAAAGAATATGCTTTTTGCAATCATTAAATCTGTGCATGATTTGGAACTCCAGGAAGACCCTAATTTAGCAATTGTGGTTGTAATTTCACCGATCTTTTGAAATTGCCAGTGAAATTACTCCAGTGATTTAAATAGTGTTCCATAATTTGGTTTGTCCGACGTTTTCAACTATTCGGCGTTAGCACTTCCCATTAGCCACATTAGCGTATACCATGGATCTTCTAGTATATAGCTCCATGCTATATATACATACAAAACGTCTTGCAGTCGCCCGTATTGCAATACCGTATGACTTTTTTAGTGCAGGGAACAAACGTACATGTCCTGGCTGATTCGCTGTCAAACGAAATTATAGCTTCAAGTATCACAGATATTCTTTCGTGATGAGGTTTACATTACGCAGGGCAATGCGGTTGCCATCATATTAAACTGAAAGCTTGACCTGTGCCTTGTGACTCAACTGGTTGCTAAGGTTCATGAATTGTAGTCGCGCGCGATCTCGCGCCCGGGTACACGCTAAAGGCCTTATTAATTTTGGATTGAAATTAAAATTCGAGCATACTATCTTGCTAAATTGTATAACCATATCATTTCATTTAGATTTGGTACAAAACAAATCAGATTTAAATTGAACGCGTGGAAGAGGTGCGCTTGAATAAATTAGACTGCAAACCACAGATGTAAATATAATTTTGTTGTTTTAGTATTCAAAAGTTCAATACCGTAGATCACATTGTTTTCTTGCTTCTTGTTTGAAAGGCTAATCTTATATTTTGAATCAATTTTAATATATCTTCAAAACTCACAACACATGAGTTTATTCTAGCTTTCCTAGATTATTATTGTATGTAAACTTACATTAACAATTTTCTATGTAGGTCCCAGAAGGCCAAGAACGATGAAGATCAAAAATCTGAAATATAGTGAACTGGATGAATTCTGTAGTGACATGAGTGTTGAGAGGGAAAATAGTGAGTACATTGTGTACATATCCCCAAAATAAACCAGACCAGATTTCAGTGTGCTGTGTAAAGGAATTGCAACACTGTGATGCATGTATGCTATTTACTTGAATAAACAGAAGATAGATATAAGTCTACCCACAATGTATTAGTCTCCATGCGTCTTTGCATCCATGCCCTTATACATGCATCTTAAAAAAACCATGACGGATTGTCGTCAAATTTTACACATAGCTAATACCTTATCTGGCACTTATGCACAGGTATAACGATGGACAACTGCCAGCCTTTTTTAAATTTGAGAACGCACTGAAATGTTTTTTACGGATGCAAATTCGTTTCAAACATGTTGGGTGTCTATGTCTAGTTTTTGTTCCTAAATAAGATAGCTAATGCAGACAAGAATGTCTCTGCTTCCTATGCCAGAGACGTTCCTAAGGCTACCAACCTGATTAATAAACGAAGGGGGTTTCTAAAGCCAAAATAGATTGAACCAAAATGTGGGCAAGTCTAAACCAGCTGTGGACGAAAGACGAGAGTACTTTCAAGCCAACTTAACATGTTAAAAATAGTCCCAAAATAAATTATGTGTTGCTATGCTAACTCAATTCATTCTGTTGTATGGAATCTATATAGGTGTTCATATCTGGTTCAAGTCTGCACATAATCTGTTTCATCGTTCATATCCGGCTTGGATTCCGTTCAGTTTGACAAGGATACCGTACAGGTGTACAGGTTCTGAGCCAGGATTTCCAAAACCCTTTCTGTCACTTGTATGGCTTCCTGTCCAGAATTTATTGGCTCGTTGCAGTTATATGTCACAGCTCTTTTCGCATTATTTTGGTGGAGGAGTTCCACCAATCATACACATCACACTGACATCATCCTGTGGGTGAATCTGCCGCCATTATCTAGCTCGGTCTGAAACCTACCAATATTGACACAGATACTGTGAAGAAGTCATGCTAATGCGAGTACCCACGCTTGACACAACTTCAACATGAACACATTCTTCTGTCCCTCTAAGCTTCAACTGGTAGATTTTTTCAAGCACATTGCCGATATAGATAAGTGGGGAATATTAAGTCATGCCATCAACTCTGTTTCGTCTATCATTTTGTGTGTGAACTTTTTAATATGTGAATTACAGTGCAAGGGCTGACTCATAGTGCATTATGCTACATAAACCATATTCTATAATTATGTGACAGGGCTGTGTGACCATCTTCATATCTTCATGGCAAATTAATGCAGTATCCTTGTGTCAACTAGGCCTGGTAAAAGATTCCACCATAGTCACACCCATTATAAAATGAATCCCCTTCATTGGCTTTGGTCTTCCAATTGAACTCGAATTGATCACAAATATGATGCAACAACGACTATCCTACGAGTGATCGGTGCCTAGCACCTTGTTCCTTGTTGTTACGGCTAGCATTTCTTCAGCAATCACCTCACATTTATTATTCAAATTATACATGTATTATTCAATTATGAACAACTTTTTTTTTCACTTACACTAACCCGCCCAACTTCACAAGCTTACTAGTATTACATTAGTTCTTCTAATGATGCCCAATGTTGCAATAATTCTGGCCATACTTATCTAAGTTAGACAATATTTAACTATTATCTAAAGAAAGTAATTGACAGTGACTGATAAAGTTGCTCTAATCCATCACTGCTCATAATAAAACATTAAATATTGTAACTTTGTCAAACATTATGAGTTAGCTATTACGTATACCGGTACATATCGATTTTTGTTGATTTGATATTGTTATCATGGGGTGATTTGTATTGGCATATATATATTATACAGGTTCTTTGAAATTTTACTCACATATACATAGTTTAGTGCTATTACAATCCCAACAAAACAATCATATTTAGCATATAAGCACCTCTAGTATTTATGTGATTATTATTTATTTTCATGGGGATGGGTCTAGAAAAACCGTTTATTTCAAAATGCAATAAATCGTATGACACTAATGGATATAACTATCGTTATATACTCGTTATAGTTTGTTGTGTGAATAATACAAGAGCTGCCTCCGGGAGTGAAGAGCATCCATATGCATTGCCTTACAAATACAGTGACTTAGTACTTACACTAGTTTCTTAACCAAAACCATACACATTTTGGCATATATCAATTATATAACTTTGATTTTAAATTGTACACACACTGATTTCACCCAAAAAACCTATTAGCTCATTCAAATAGTGATTAACCACATACGAGTATGAAACGTCAAATCAGACATAGGAACTGTGGTATTTACTGTACAATTAACAGTGGAATGCATTTATGTATATCCTTGCAGCTAGTCTGAGTGTGAGGCAA
Organism: Saccoglossus kowalevskii; assembly: GCF_978046115.1. NCBI lineage: Eukaryota > Metazoa > Hemichordata > Enteropneusta > Harrimaniidae > Saccoglossus > Saccoglossus kowalevskii. The sequence goes on from NC_140657.1 coordinate 24,825,276, forward strand.
TAGACCATTGTTTGACAGTCCCTCACTGTAACCTTTATTCACTATGTGCTTTTTCAGATATGGATTGGCGAGGACTTGCTGAAAAGTTCGGATATAACAAAACCAAAATTACGCTCTGGGAGCAACGGCGTACCGACAAACCAAAAATGAAACTAGTCTTGTCACAATGGGAAGTACGTAACGAAGCTACCATTGGAAAGTTATATGATGTCCTTGTTGAAATGGGGTTGTCACATATTGCAGACGAACACTTATAACGTTATTATCCAAGTTCAGTGTTTCAAGTACTATCACACTTATGTAACGATCTCAGTCATATATATGGAGACCACTGCAATAACTCTTGTTTACATGGTCTTGACAATACTGACTTGTATTATTGTGTCCAAGATGAATTTTTTCAAAAATATATTATAACAAAGCTTCCTCAATTATATGCATTTCTGAGATCTTAATATGTATGAGTTTTTACTCTCGTTATCATTATAGATTAAGAAACAAAAATATAAAGTCTATTTGATTTGTATTCCATCGTCAACAATTTGTTGTGGTTGTAACAACAAATTTCACTCAATCATCCTTAATCTACGGTATATTATTAATCTATTTGGAACATCAAACAATTTCAACTATTTAATTTTTTAGAACCTCCCAAACTACCGGGCAAATTTTGATATACTGATTTTGATGTATTGATTCATTGTACACTGATTGTATGCCGATTTTGGTGTGTTTTTATTCACTGAACACATATATGAATGTATATTCAAAACATGTCGTGTAGTGCTTTCACCAATGACACAGATCCATACTGCTTATTGATGGTCAGGGCGTCATTTTTATTCACATACATACATATTTCATTCTGATGTGCATTTTAAACATTATTGATATTTACTGATCACATCGGTAGCAATAATAAACTGGATTAGACGCGAGAAACACGCATATCCAGAATAAAACGCGTCACTTAGTAATTAAATTATTTTGTATTGATTTGATATAATTTTGTATGTTTAATATCATAACCTACACCAATCTCCTAACAATGTACATTGTATATCAATTATATTATGGGAGATATGTACAGTAGTATTCTTATAACTATAATGCTTATGTGTGTGTTTACTTTATTTATGCAATCGGGGATAGTTATTGTTGTTACAGCAAATTAATACAGTGTGAATTCTCAGCAAATAAAAGCATTTGAACTATTAACTGTACGTACAGGAAATTCAAAGCGCAAAAACATTGATTAATCAAAAGTATAAAAAAACTGTTATCATAATACAAATCGTATTGTACCAAAAAGCAAACAAAACAGGCTAAAAAACATTCCCTGATGCCCCCTTAACTATTTTTTATGGATTGATTACAAAATATGCAAAGGTTTAGAAAACTACTTAGTTTGACAAATGTTTGCCAAGTAAAATTAAAATGGTCATAAAAACATTTTAGTTGATGTAGTTAACATTGTATCATACTATCTATGTCTATCGATGTAATTTGAAACAAAATTGCTCAAAAATTCACAACATGCATTATTAGAGGCATTGTGTTTCTGGACTGATTGTTACAAGGTTGCGAGTTAGCGTCTGGGTTAAACTGTGGTGTACTTATATTCCACGGAAATGTACTTAACTCGTACTACCGACCTGTTTTACCTTTCGTTACATCATGTCAATGGTCATTGCGTGATATCTGTTCGTGGTTTATTACGGACAACATTTAATATTTGATATCTATATGTCGTTTATTATGGACACAGTTTAACATCTAAACGCAGTTGGTAAATTTGCATGGAATAACTCAAACTTGCCCTATTTGTGCAAACATGGCTCTTTTTGGAGTTGCAATGGTTTACAGTTTGAATGAATGTATGGAGCTATAATGGGCATAATTATTAAATTTATTCTTGAATGACCCTTTGGTTATCATGTCTGCCCGCACTGTGCGTGAGTTCGACTCCAATGTTGTTGTCAATGATCGTTTGCCTGTATTTTTGAAATTTGGTAATGTAATCCAGATGTATTTATGTACTACGCTTTTAATTTCTGTCAGCAATCAAAGGGCATTGTCAGATTTCAAATCAATATGGTACAATATCTGTAGCATCGACTAACATGGATTTGCAGGGCACCGCCTAATATAACTGGATTGGGCAACAGAAATGTGTTGTTTAAATAATCGGCGCACACAAGTGAAAATTTACTGGTTAATGCAATTTAATGGATAATGAAGTAATAAAGTATATTTCAAACAATAATAGTTCAAACTTGATATACATTAAAAATCTTTTCTTTTGATTGGCATGTTTATAATCTGTATGCAAGTAACAATAGTTCAATGACACTGATAACATTCAACTCCACTTGTGTAATGACCTCTCGAAATATGCATACATGAAAACAAATTGCAAGGGAATAATATTTTCATATTTGTATGTAACACCTACTCATTTCAGTTACTAATGCTTAATCTGATTGGTAAGACATGATGGTAAAATATTTAAACACTCAAGCATCTCAATCTCTTGATGGGTTTAAACTACATTTCTATACATTAATGTAAATAAAAAACGAGAAAGTAATCCAACACAAACTTCATTCCGATATATTTAGACAGAACGATCACAAAATAAAACAATGCATTACGTACGTAACCGCAGTGGTCTGCAACTCCAATTGAAAGATAACAAATATTTACCACACACCAAAATAAACAATTAAAAACAATGTGACAACAATCATATAGTGGCTAATTTCGTTTTAGTTGAAAATACAAGCACATATTCACGAATTTTATTGGTTGCAATAGCATTTTTATTTGAGTAATTAGCTTCTTATATATTTTATAATCCTTGTTCGTAGCCTGTCTTTAAATAATCATTAAATTAGTCCTCTATATATGTACCCATCACACTAATACTTGGTAGGTGAATGTTTGATTCTCTATTTGAGAACCAATAAAATTATGCGTGATGCACTAAATTCACCTACGTGATGATGACGTAATTCAATGTATATCACAATCACCATGTGTTCGCTAAACATACCTCAACAATTGTTGTCGTTAAAATCACCAAAATGTATTTAGCCCTTTTTGAAAAACAGTTAAGTATTTATGCAAACGTTTCATGCATTGAAAATATGCGGGTTACACTTAAAAAGCAAGCAGCAAAAAAAATGTATAAGAAAAACGCAAATTTGTATTCATGTGTATTATTCCAGTACTCTTCTCGTCGAATCAATTCTTCTTAGGACGATGTGACACTGTTGATTGTGCACGTACAAGCTACACAGAAACAAACAAATCAATGATAAGTAAGACACAATATCATCACATAGTATAAATACCTGAAGTAGTCGTAATTCAGTACATTAGCTGACACGCAATTGTTATCAATACGATACATATGGCCAGGCTGCTCCACAGCCTATATTCAACAAGTCACAAGTATTCAGGATTGTGTTAAACTGCATATTTTGGTACATTATTGTGCAATGCTTTCTTTTCTGGTAGTGTTGATTTGTTTTTGCTGTGAACGTCCAAGAAACACCGAGCTGTACATAGTCACAACAGACTACTTTCTGAACAATCGTGTTATCTTCAAAAAAGAATTGTCACATACCAGCGCTACGTTATATATTAATTAATGACTATTAATGACTTACATCTTGGTATCTGGCAAATATATCCCTTTTTCTTGAAGCAGTAGTAATCGTCCATATCACCGTTGTTTCGGAACCTAGTAGTGTAACAAAATATACCACAGATAGAGTCAAGCACTGATCAATGTCCGTAATGTTATGCAGTGACCGCTGTCCATAATAAACGGCATATGAATGTTATCCGGATGGTATCAGTAAGACAAAAACACATCCAGCTCGGTCATGACGCAAAGTTTACATTCACGCATAAAATAAAGCATTAACGCTTGAAATCAAGCATAAAATCAAGCATTAACCCAGCAGCCCCATGTACTATTACATTGACTTGACTAGTTAAGGGTTACACGGAACGCCGTTAGTATTTATGATGTACCTTCATACCCTGTAACTTGTAGTCATAAAGTAGAAGTCCATTTACTAATTCTAACTCAGTAGAGAGACCTTGTCCATTCGTTACACCCTGGTCATTAAATGTGATTTATTGTGTGTGTGTGGGGGGGGGGGGGGGCTTCAGTTAATAATACGTGATATTTGCAATACTTCACCGCCATTGCAACCATTGCATATTTCACTTTTAATACAATACACACATGATATCTTGTTTTAAGTCAGTAATAAGAATGTGTGTCTTACCATAACTGAACGCAATTTTGTCCTAGAGGATTTTTGCCGGTCGCATCGTCAGGTTGATTACTTGCCCATTTCTGATAACTTTCACACATATCGTGTACCCATACTAAGCTGTCACCAGTGTGTCCCGTACCTGTAGGTGTTGGATCGTAAAGGCCAATCCAGAATCCCGATTTATGACATGCCGTTGTATTCATACCAGCATCGTTAATGGTTTGTATTATTTGTTGGAACGTTGATTCGGTGTCTATGGTGGCAAGCCAACCTCCTAAAGATTTACATAGTAGTTTGGCGCCATCCCAGGTCGATAACCGGTTTTTGCAGAAAGCTTGGTATTCATAGCAAGTGCAGTGTGTGTAAGACGCTACGTGGAAGAACAAGTACAATGTGAATAAGTAAGATGAGGTTTCAATATCACCCCCATCGAGACATATAAGACTATCATTATCTTATTTACAAATAACTTTTCAACAACAATTCATCGAACAATCTAAAGCTAGTTTCCAACAACTATTATTTAGATAATATAAGTTTAGATTTCAACAACTGCAAATTGACAAATCTCAGGCTTGTTTTCAACAACATTCGATCGAACAATCTGAAGGTAGTTTTCTCATTAAACAATCTGAGGCTAATTTCTACGATCTAAAGCTAGTTTTTAACAACACCGGGCCCCATTGTCAAAATATAAGACCAGTTTTTCAGCTACATCTCACCGACAAATATGAGACTAGTTTTCATCAAGATTCCTATTATCAATCTAAGCTTACTATTCAACACCAACCCATTGAACATTCTAGTGCTACTTTTCAACAAAACGCATTAAACAAATCTAAGGTTTTCAACAAGGCTCCATTGACTACAACATCTCATTGAACAATCTAAGGCAACTTTTCATCAACATCTCATTGGCCAAATCTAGTTCTGCGTTACTCTATTATCATATGCAACCCAAGCATAGTAAAACGTTATTTACAAAAAGCGATCTAGCCGTGATACAAATCTAAAATAAAACCTATATATATGCTTTATTCTTTCGAATGTTTCTTTTTGTAATATGTTCACCATTGAGTCTTCCACTGCTTTAAATAGTTAAAATATAGCTTGCATAATCACAGTCACGAAGAATCCGGAAATCATTTTCCATAAGCAAATATGTTGTTGTGTTTGATCAGGCCTGGAACATTTATACTATTCGGTTGAACATAGTTGTTGTAATTTTATGTGGCAAGAAAGAGAATCGCCTTCAGCTATCATAACACAAAATGAAATTGGTTGGCTGATAACATCTTTGTGGGCGAACCCTACCGATGATCAAGTCAATGGTATAAAATATGTATACCTCACATTAAAAGTAAAATCTTACCCATTGTATACAGGAGAATAAAATAATAAATACATACCCGTTGAGCTTACATAGGCTATTTCAAATAAGATGAGAAGAGTCACAATCATCATATTTAATGATGTAGAGAATACCATGTACTGTAGAGTGGAAATTGTTGAATTCCCGTGTTATTCATAGCGAGATTGAGTTAAATTATCATAAAACGATATAATGAAGTAGAATATAGATTATTCGAAATGTTTTCCCATTCATAATGTTATATTCATTCGTACCTCTCACATAGCGGAGGATTGTACGAGTGTATTTTGGGGATTTTGACATTTTGGCATTTTCAAATACTTTATGAATCAATCTGTCCACCATCTGTGTATAGACCACGTAGAAAATTAAGGGATAAATAAACCAAGCAAACTCGATTTGTTGATGATATTTGCAACATAGCTACAAACTGCTGCTATCCAACACCATTTGGCTATTAGAACAGATGAAATAACATAAGCAAAATATTGTAAGCAGAGTCCGTCATTACGGGAATAGAGCACAACATACAACTTACCCTGTTACAGTTCCTACGCGGAGATAACTCAGCACTACCAATACTGCGGTGGCGATGAGTCTTTTATATTAAAACTGGAGAATAAGTACCACGTGGCGCTATTCATAGACTAAATTATTTTTCACATTTAGGTAGAAATACTTGTCACAATGATTTATAGTTTCACTTAACTTCACTTATCATCGTATGTTTTATTGCCATTCCGTTCAGCAGTCTACCGTAGCCTCCATGGTAGATAGAGTAATTTTACAAACTCCTAGATCAGCATGTGTTTAGGGAGCCAGGGAAATATGTATACCTCGATTAATACACCCAAGGTAGCTACAAAGTATGCAAACATCTGATCCACGTGTTTCAATAAGACATGTACGCCATTTGTTCTTTTTGCCGCACCAGAATGAGGATGATCAATTAAAAGAACTCATTGTTAGACATCGTTATTTCGAAACTATAATATACTACATAAGAGATTATTGCCTTTTCATTCTGAAAGAAAAACAAACAATTTAATACACCATCCGGTTTAAATGCATTTTGGATCGGTAGTTCAGATATAATGGAAAAGCTCGATGGATCTAAATCAACATATTATTTCCTAGTAGTGAATAGTACACTTACGCCAAATGTCACCCAAACTCGCGATATAACTAACCAATGTGATAACTACTGAGAAGCTATGGTCACTTCTAATTTACAGTCGTTCGTTTATGGCTTTCGGTGTACATGCCCCTAAATACATCTGGACCACTATCCATGCAAATAAAGTCTCACATAATCAGCAGCCAAACAGAGCTTGTGTTACATACCCACTTACGAGAACGGCATCCATTGTTTTGGTAAAACGCGTTCTAATTGGTTGACAAAACCCGTCGTCGGAGAGTTACAGAACGTAGCATGCATAGGTAGTTGGTCAAAGTGTTACGTACATACGTGGTACGAGAGGGAGATGGCTTATTCCTCACACGGATATTTAATCATCGGGGTGTTTCAGTTCATATTTAGGCTAGGCTTAATATGCATGATGGAATGTCATGCATACAACACACTGCCACGTCTGAACACACCTGGCTAAAAATGGCAGACTTGGGTCTGTGCAATACTTGAAATTAAACATATCAGAAAGCCTCTTGGCTGAAATAAATGAGTGATATTGCAGTCAAAAAACAAAATGCAGTAATACAGGCAGCGTTGTGGTAATATGTTTTGGTCCGAGCTCGCACTCTGTCAATAAGGCTGGCATTCAAGACATTTGACTTTCTTTATTCAAGTTAGTGGTGCAGATGTGCTTTTAAACTACTTAATTCCCGTCTGAAATTGTGTAGTCTAGTCGTATTTCCGATTTTGAGTTGCCCATTTCAATAACTCATATTAACCAATGTTTTGCGTAAGAGTATATTATCATATAGGTGAACATAATTGAACTTTAATTATTTACACTGCAAATAGCTTTTTTCTGTATTTCGCATTCCATCATTTGACAGTAATGAATGTGATGTGTCATACCCCGTCTGTTTTATAGTCTCTTTAGCATAATTTCTCTTTCATAAAGGAACACAGTTGCGTCACCTGCGCAATCACTCTTCGTCGGTGGGGGGTAAATATTGTTCACGACTCTCATGTTCACTGCTAATGAAAACTTACGGCTTTCTCCATCTAATACGTGTGAAATCAGCATAGAATATGAAGAGAATGCTTTGTTTGTATTTTTATTAGTACGTATATTATTCTAATAATTATTATTCTACTGGTATCCAGTTACTCGTGAAAACCAGTGCATGTAACTGATATACTTACATTCAAATAATTCCACTAATCTTTTCAAGCAGATGGAATTATTGATGCAATGCATAACGCCCTTGGTTTGGTCGCATCTGGTTTGTATTGGAGTTGTTTGGCTGTATGAAACTCCCAAGCATGTAACATACAAAATGGCGTTTACTTACGACCACATCACAAACATTTTACAATAATTTCGACGCATTTCGCAATAAACCTTTTGTTTTGTTTCAAATTGCTGCATTTACTGTCGGCATTTTCACTTACACTAAGGCAAGAATAAATTATGTTAATGATGCTAGTATCGAAAATAATATCTTGTGAACATGAAGGTATAATTGAAAAAGAAAACAGCGTTGTTGAATAATATGTTGCTGAGATGTGATGTTATGCATACACCGCAACCTGATGTCATATATGGGACGATAAAGATCAGCTGATTATGCCAGAATAGCACTGACTGCGTTTTCATGTTTTTGACACTTTGGATGTTCTGAGAACGTAGAATGTACAACCTGATTCAGTTGCAATAGCTAATACCTGTGCGTCATTAGCTGATCATCTGTTACCGTTGCTGGATAGACCGCCGCTCAATCTGATATTTTGCTCTTTATTGAATCTGAATGGTATTCATATATTATTGATCCCCTGCCCTGCCCTGCATGTAGGTGGCATACTCAGCTCTGAATCCATGTACCAGAACATCATCACCCTATGTTTGAAGTTAGAATCTAGCTTTTTAAAATTAAATAGATTCGGTGAGAGTGGGAATGAGAGTTTGCTTCTTAACAAATATTTTTGATGAGAGTGATGAAAAACAAATGTGTGTGTGTGTGGGGGGGGGGGTCTATGGTTTGTCACCCTGCCATATTGTAAGAATAACCTTTTGACCGACAGATATTTTTCTTGCCAAAAAAAGTACAAAATTCTTTCTTATTATCAATATAGATTTGAATCATACAGATAGTATCTGTGATTGACTTTTAATTTTTGATAAAAAGATTTGTCAATTTTTGTTTACAAGATTTAATGTCAGGAACAGAAATGCTGCCATAAGGTGACAATGGAGCTTAAAAGGTTAAATGTGGCCTGCTATAGCTCCACATAGGATTCACTCTAAAGATATGAAAGTCGAATGGTTAATTCACCTGGCCAGTTGGTAATGTTGTAGATGATCTTCTCCAACGTCCATACTTTATACTACAGACATCCACCAGTGAAATGTATACTAGTATACAGTGAATGAGTGAGGGCGTATTTCTATCATAATAGTGAAACGTTTTGTTGGCCTCAGTAACAATGTGCCACGCGTTGCACAGTGTACAATGAAACAATTAAATAATTGTGTACGACAATGTGTCAATTCTGTGTTGAAATTCAACAACATCCATATTAATACCCCAAAGTTTCATCTTAGAAAAACATTGCGTTAAGTGTGGATTAGCAGCAAGTCGTGCCACGCTGGGCTATCATTTATATTATTATTATAGCAGTGTGTTCTTTACTGATCATGTATGACTTGAATGCAATGATAATGTTCATTCAGGAAATAATGCTTTACTATCATGTTCATCTCCGGAATGTATAACGTACATTGAACAATTTATGTATCATACACTCACAATGTCAACAATATCGTTCGATTTCAGAAAAATCACACAGCAAAATATGCATGTCGATCATGCTAATAATCAAACAAAAATCATAACTTACAGATTCCCAATATATTCATCAAAGACAAAATTCTGTGGAATATATAATTTGGCACTGACTAATACTTTTCTCATAATTTTTAGGACGGTAATGTACATGAATTAAGAAATGCCATCCATACAAAAAGTGGTCTTACTTGGCAACCTTGTACGCTCAATACGACTAGATTTGTTGTCCACGATAAAATCATGAATCGTGCTATTGGAATAAACTTTTTAACGAGCGCGTCTATCGCATTGTTTTTTTTTTCAAATGTGTTCCATTATATTCATTCTTTTCAACTGACTGGACATGCCTGAGAGTGTGTTATTGGAATTGTTTATACTAAAAAAATAGTTTATCAATATTAGCTCACTATCAAAGTACTATATCCACGCACTGAACATATTTATTACTTAGGACAGAATACATGTAAATAAGTGCAGATAAAGTACGAGTAAATCAAAAATGCTCAGAATACTATATATTATTATACATCTGTCACCGTAATGCCTAAATCTGTTCTAAACGTTTTGAATTTCGGCATCCCATGATGTATTCTTGGGAGGTAATGATGTATAACAATGTACTCACACAGTACGTGGTCACATCGACCTCCGCTGCGCATCGGTCGATACTGCCGCTGTACTGTCTTCGTGCATACTTTGCAGTATCCTCGCAATAACATCATATTATATTGAGAAATAAATTGTACAGACAAATTATCAAATGAATCTCAAGATTCAAATAATCAAAAATTGCAAAATCAATCGAGGGTTAAGTTTAAAACAAGTCAATTAGACACAATAGACAAACTTGAATGCAATATGGTTACACGAAGTGCATCATGTCCGTGCTCAATGACAGACGACAACTTCACAATTATACATTAGCCAACTTTCTAGAGCACAACTTTTTCACCAGAAGACCGTAACGTGCATTTCAGCTAATTTTGGGTCAGAAAAAATTACAAATTTATTTATTATTTGTGATTACATTATAATCCAGCTTCCCCTTGCATTGAAAATGCCTATTTGTAACACAGTATTAACTAACATTGGGACAGTAAATATAATATAGTACTTAATATAAATCTAAATTAATGGTAATTAAACCCTTGCATACACACAGCTAATTAAAGATACTGCTAATGCAGTGTTTGGCCATGCAGGTGTGCAAATATAATGGCATAGCTAAATTGTAGAATAAAACATATCCTTTCCTTTATTCCCTCTAACCCCTTCGAATATCTGCTGAAATCACACTAGCTAGTTATTATTTCAATAATAGCACTAATACCAAAATTCTTCTATTATAGATTATAGAGACATTGCTGTAAACTGGCAAAGCTAATCACCACCAAATACATTGCCGTTTGGTACAAAATCTGGAACAAGAATTCCAATGACTCGACCGACTAAAAGAAGACTTCCAGTGACCAGGACCTGTAGATGGTCTGCTTCCATGATATGTTGAGGTGGCGTTGGATCCTTGTGTCTTGGATGTGGTATATATGGATCTTTGTCGCAGGCTGCCCACTGTACAGAGTGCATAGCACAAACAAAACTTACAGGTGTGGGGTTACTTGGCAATGCATCACATAACTCCTCTTTCATTGCCTGAAATGTGACTTTGTTCTCTTTGCAAATCGCAAGTTCTTTTACTAGGTTCTCAAAAGTTTCTAGAATATAAGAAAAGAAAATATGGCTTTCAAACAAAAGTTTCCGCTAGTCATTTGTACTTAAAAAGAAATGCTTCAAAACAATCAAAATCGGTGCTATAGATTGCACAAGAGTGCGATTTAAATTTACAAACAGCCTAGCTTGCAAATAATTTGTGAAACAATTTCAGCAAATAAATGTGGCTAACTTAGTATAGGTAGTAAAAAGCTCTCAAAATATGAGGAAAGTGCTTAGTTTATGAGGTTAATTTCACAAGAAGTTCGATAAAAAGACACGATTTCTGCACTATTCTGCAGCGATCCATGCGTACAAATGACACGCATAATTGAACACAAAAAAAGAATGAGAGTAACAGGAGACTCAGTGTTGTCAAAAGTCTGAGTAATTGCTTATAACACCAGATATATCATTACTCCTGTAGATTTTACCACTAACAGTAATCTAGCTACTTTATATAAAAACAGCTGGCTAATATACGAAATGTCAACTCCAATGACAGTGGTGGATTAAAAATTCATTTGTACCATATCACTATTTGAACTGTTTATAGATAGGTAGTGGAAAGTACTTCACCAAACAAATCGGTCCAATCTCATTAGAATACCTACTATGTCTCAATATATTTTCAGTACAGGTATACTATAAAGATTAACATCGTGAACAGAATATGCAAACTAATGCAACAGCAAATTTAGATCAACCCGAGGTTGTTGGCATACCAGATAATATTCCCTATGAATTCCCAGAATCTTGTGAAACTTAGAAATAACTTAGAAATATGCTGCCTCTCTATCGCTTGATAATCTACAACCATTTAATGATGACAATACATCATTTTAATTGATATTGAAGGAAAAAATGATGCCCTAAAAAATTGTACACTGCAAAACAAGTAGGATTTACTCGAACAGTATGAAACAGCTGGTTACAATGAACCAGCACATCAACAAATGTACCAGTTCTCCACGATATATTACAAGTACGCTTATTAGCGCCAACAAAGTCTGTCATAAGTGAATCTTGAGCATTCTAGCTTTGTCAACGTGTGAATCCATGGTATGCAGACAAATACCAGACATACAAATCGCATGTGTTTGTACATCAGTTGAAAATAATTCATTTCTTTCCATCTGGTGGTCACTACTACTAATGTAACTGAAGTTAACTGGTAGGTAATACAAACATTAATAATGCAGATTATTAAATATTACAGTGCAAATGATAGCAGTGAACCATGTTAGTGACGTTTATATGTTGTGCGAAAACTTTACTGATTGCTTACTTTCCACTAAATCGTCTACATCAGTGATATTTGGGCTAAAGGCAGTTGCTGTGAAGTTACATTGCACCAGGTGCTCCAATAATAATTTAGCATCCATACCATGCGTAACATTGAATATCAACACTTTCTCAACACGATTCCTGTGACGAACCATTGTATCATGCAGGGTAGATGTATCAGCATTTTTAGCGTGAAAACGTAAGGCTTTGATATAATATTCTGTGAATGCAATTCATATATTCACAAACATGCAAGAATGAACACTTTCTTGCTGTTTATGATTAAGAGGTATACTGTTAATGTGTAGCAGTGTAAAACGTAGCCGTCCAAATAGCCATACAGTAATGTTTCTCAGAATGGTCATTACCGCGGATGCTTTGTCAGGTGTGACAATGAAAGCATTTCTAGAAAGCCTTTTTATTTATTTATTTATTTATTTATTTATTTATTTATTTATTTATTTATTTAAAACCATCTTGAAATGTCATAACGAAAAGACCATTCTCACATGGATAATTAAGTTGGGTTAATGAAGGCTGCCATATCATATGTCATAGGTTATGAATTGTAATAGTAAGAAGGGTTGTTATACTCGGGTCGGGAGGATTACGATTTGATAAACATCGATATATGATGTTTAATACTACCTAACCACTTGGATCATGTGTGCTATATGTAGCTATAATCAAGGTCGTATAAGTTGTATATAAGAGTATAAGAGCTTTGTACTTTGAACGGAAGCTGATGAAAATCACTAGCAGACTCAGTGCGCTCGAGAAACTCACTAAGTTAGTTGATACGTCAATCAACAGTTTAAGATATTGTATGCTTTTCCACTTACAAAATAATCATTTCGATGTAAAACAAACATTAATAAACAAACAGAAGTAAGTAACACTCGAAATGAAATAGATTCAAATGTGATATAAAAGAAAACATATTTTAATAACACATTCATGTCAATTTCAATTTTATTAACATATAATGCACAGGAGACGTGCAATATTGATGTTTAAGTAATATCAATCAAAAGAATGTGACTACTAGGATATTATTCAAATGCTGAAAATGAAAACTTAAAGTAGCATACAAGTGTCATTATGAATCAATTATTTAACATCAAAGTCATGTTGTAGCAAAGGGTACATATCACGTGAACATGTGCAACATATGTACGTACGTAGGTTATGTTCTTCTATCCATGTCCTACATAACTGTATTGCTAAAGATGCGTTAATACGTTGATGTTCACAGCAAGTCCAAGCTTCATTGGCTTCCCTTGCCAATCGTAATCATCCAAGTCGGGCACAATCTGAATCGGTGCCTGTAAACAGGAGTTTCTTGTTGAATGACAATAGTGAATAATAGTAATCAGACAGTACGCGGTCACATTCGCTGTACTGTCTTCGTGCATACTTTGCAGTATCCTCGTAATAACCTTATTATTATACATCTTTACTTCCCAGGAATACATCATGAGAATGCCGTAATCCAAAACGTTTAAAAAATATTTAGCGAACTTCTTTGTGTGGTATCCGGTCATACCCTGGTAATCGTTCCATATTTAGAATTCGCGTTTCCTAATATGGAAGGATGAAAAGTGCAATACCGCAAAATTACGGCGTGCTGTAATTTATGGCGTTACGGTGACAAATGTATAATAATTTGTAATATGCGACAATTTTTTTTAAATGATTTATTCTACTTATTAATGTATAGTTCAGTTAATGATACTGCCAAGTATCTGTCATTGTAATTCTATCTGAGTATTTTAATTGTTATATTTACACTCACGTGTATTTCAGTGGCTCTACGTCTCACTGTATCTATGGCCTCCTTTACTTGTGGGATTGTGAATGCTGGTCGGCCAGGCTGTTGAATAAAACATTTTTTTTATCTTCACTAATTTTTTTAATGATCATAGAGGTGTTTCATAAAGCTAATATACAGTAACAAAAAATGTTGAGATCGACATAGAAACATGTGTAGACAATTTTTTTCGCTATAAGCATGATAATATATATATTGTTTCATATTACAAACATTAAAAACCGCAATATTTTCAGTGATTTTTTTTAAATTTGTCATTGGTGATTAAATTGTCTGCCGATTGTAAATGTAATTCTCACCTTGCATATTCCAGCTTTGTGCCATGATATGCTATCAATTGTGTCTCCTAACAAATCTGTATGATCCAAGTCCAATAAAGTGATGCCAACCACTCTCGGGCTTTGCACAATGTTGGTGCAATCATAAGCGCCACCAACGCCCACTTCAAGAATGACAACATCAACCTAGAAATATATTCACAAATACAGTTTACATATTTATAAACTGATTATTGATAGCATACTACAAGGTTAAAACTCGCGCCACAGCAATGCGCCTGGTATTTTCTAATAATTTATGTTTGTTTATTTGATAATTGTAGATCAATCTGATTGTTTATTTCCATTCAATGGGTCACGTCTTTATGTGTTTTGGAGCCAAATTGCTATCATTGAGTATTTTATCAGAATAGTATATAGTCAGACGATAAAAGTTTGTCAGTCAAACAATGAAAATAAAGTTTTGATTACATTTTGTTGTTAGAAGCAGGCACCCATGTGGATGCCCTGTGTAAGTTTTAATTTTAGGCATTTTAGGACTGAGAATTGGTTCCAAAATGTATCATTTTCTGTATTCAAGAAATACAAAGTGTATTTATTGGGCCAAACACCGAATTTTAAGGATTTGACCAATTGTGAAATTTTAAAGACCAATTATCAATATTAAGTGCATATATAATGTGTGAATGTTAGTGATGGTACATTATATGTTGTCACACTCTCTTGGTAATGGAATCCTGGAATGATCGCAAGATGCAAAACCGTGGAAAAACTTTGACATGAATTGAGCACAGGATGACTTTTTGCATGGCAAGTGCGACTGTCATTAAGCGTACATTATTTGAAAATATGTTCGATGGGTAACACACAGGAAAAATGATCGATTTAAATTTTGATTAGGGCAACCTTTTACCCAATTTTCAATCTTAAAATCTTAAATACATGTGACATTCAATGATCTACTAGCTGTCATAATAACTAACAAGAAAAACAAATAATTATGCAGATAATCTCCGTAAACTCAGACATTGGTGCATTTGAACAGTATTGCCGATTTCACTCCCAAATTGCGGGCTTAAATGGAAAACTCACAGGTAACAACCACTCTTACTCTGACTCGAAGTGTATCTAACTGTGATACAATTCCGTATAAATGTCACTTATTTCGAAACACCTAAATTCTTATATACCATGCAGTGTTGTTTTTGTTTTGTGTATTGTTTGTCAATCGTGGTCGTTTGTTTTTTTGTTTGTTTGGCCTAGAATATTTATGGTACGTTGAATAATACTTTGTTTCTTCTTTTATGTTCAATATAGTACAATTCTTAAGGTCTCACCTTTTCATGTATGAACACATTCAATGCCACTAGTGTCATAAATCTGAATTGATTCAGTATAGTTTCAGGATACCCGCATTTTGTTGACTCTAATTTATTGTAGACATCAAAGAAATATTTACTGAAAACATCCCTTGTCAGTGTTAAACCATTGATACGGATTCGCTCACGAAATTCTACCAAATGTGGTGAGCTAGAAATAATAATAGTTATTACAGTACTGCTATAATCTACTGTCAAACACTCCAACATAGATAATGCCATTTTAACGATTTTAAATTGATAAACAAAACCAGATTTTGATGCATTGTTAATCATTATTTTTGTACCATGTAATGAATCCAATGACAGTTAATATTGTTACTTACCTGTATAATCCTGTTTTGAATCCATTTGCTCGTAATATACTTTCACAAAAAGCAGTCACAGAACCTTTACCCTTGGTACCACTTACATGAATTATGTTCAATCCATCAACATCATCAAGCTAATAACGAAACAACAATGTAATCATCATCATCATTTTGAATTGAGTATATTTTCAGTTTGAGTATAGGAAATTACACTTGAAATGCTTTGCGATCAATTGAGGATTTAATGATGTATTATGTGTGTTCAGAAAGCAATAATTTCAAACTTTACTTTTGTGTTTTAGCCTTTTTGATGATTATTGCATTGTTGAATATTTTTATTGTAACTATTCAAAAGTCTGAATCATATTCAAATTATACAGCTATAAATAGAGATTTGAATTGTTACATACTGAAATGTTAATAAAGCTTCTATTCAAAACTAAAAAAATTAGTTCCAAGTATGTTGGTACTTATGTTGGTGAGTTATTTGTTGATTCGTGCATGCTATATGTTTAAAATTGCAATGTGCACAGGAAGCAACACTTTTTGTATGTTTTTTACATTCCGCAACAGGTGCTTATATGACATATGATGTCAACATACGAACACATCGTCATGTTGTGTGTGTATGCACTTGTGTAGTAATGAAACAACCTTCCCATATTACCACCATACTTAAATATACAAATTTCAGTGATTTCAGTCTTTACAGAGACAAATAAACAATTAATTGAATAAGATATTATTAATAACATCTTAATTTGAGCTAATGAGATCATAAGAAATGCACAGTAACAGTCACTTTGTATGTTGTAAACCAAATATTCAGATTGAAAACCCAGTACCCTAATTTATTGAATCCAGTGCAAAAACAAGTGACATTGACTGGAGAAAATATGAATACCAATAACATGACAGTCATATTGTTTCTTCTATCACCATTAAGAGTCACAAATTTTGGTACTATACTTTATGCGCCTAATTTGTTTTCTTCTTAGTCTGTGTGAAACATCATAATTTATTCCAAGAAATCATGTTTATTGTTAATGCTTGAACTCACACTGATATCAACTCTTTTTATGTTGTCACGCATTTCAGGGAGGCTTTTAGTGCTGTACCAACTCTTATTGAGAAATTTAATCGGACGAGACGCATCACGTAAAATACCTTCCATTGCCCTTTGAACTTCCTGTTAATAAATTGCATTAAACAATGGCATATATGATATGTTTTCTTGTGAGTTATTATTATTATGACGACAACTTGTAATTAAAGAATAAGGCAGATGATACACACTAACATCTTGCCAGTTCGTTGATCGCTAGGTATACTAACCATGCTAATATTGCTGTTTGTGTTAGGCATCGACATATATCAAAACTAGTATTCAAGGTTCAGTACGAATTGTTTATATAAAATAATAATAAAAAATCATATAATTAAAGAATACTATTTACAGAATACATTGTATATTGAATATGCCCACACCAAGCAGATGAAAAAAAACACGGGCTGCATCTCGGACAAATACAACATAATTTATAATAACCACACATATATCAAAACTAGTATTCAAGGTTCAGTACGAATTGTTTATATAAAATAATAATAAAAAATCATATAATTAAAGAATACTATTTACAGAATACATTGTATATTGAATATGCCCACACCAAGCAGATGAAAAAAAACACGGGCTGCATCTCGGACAAATACAACATAATTTATAATAACCACACATATATCAAAACTAGTATTCAAGGTTCAGTACGAATTGTTTATATAAAATAATAATAAAAAATCATATAATTAAAGAATACTATTTACAGAATACATTGTATATTGAATATGCCCACACCAAGCAGATGAAAAACCACGGGCTGCATCTCGGACAAATACAACATAATTTATAATAACCACACATATATCAAAACTAGTATTCAAGGTTCAGTACGAATTGTTTATATAAAATAATAATAAAAAAATCATATAATTAAAGAATACTATTTACAGAATACATTGTATATTGAATATGCCCACACTAAGCACATGAAAAAAAACACGGGCTGCATCTCGGACAAATACAACATAATTTATAATAACCACACATATATCAAAACTAGTATTCAAGGTTCAGTACGAATTGTTTATATAAAATAATAATAAAAAATCATATAATTAAAGAATACTATTTACAGAATACATTGTATATTGAATATGCCCACACTAAGCACATGAAAAAAAACACGGGCTGCATCTCGGACAAATACAACATAATTTATAATAACCACACATATATCAAAACTAGTATTCAAGGTTCAGTACGAATTGTTTATATAAAATAATAATAAAAAATCATATAATTAAAGAATACTATTTACAGAATACATTGTATATTGAATATGCCCACACCAAGCAGATGAAAAAAAACACGGGCTGCATCTCGGACAAATACAACATAATTTATAATAACCACACATATATCAAAACTAGTATTCAAGGTTCAGTACGAATTGTTTATATAAAATAATAATAATAAATCATATAATTAAAGAATACTATTTACAGAATACATTGTATATTGAATATGCCCACACCAAGCAGATGAAAAACCACGGGCTGCATCTCGGACAAATACAACATAATTTATAATAACCACACATATATCAAAACTAGTATTCAAGGTTCAGTACGAATTGTTTATATAAAATAATAATAAAAAAATCATATAATTAAAGAATACTATTTACAGAATACATTGTATATTGAATATGCCCACACTAAGCACATGAAAAAAAACACGGGCTGCATCTCGGACAAATACAACATAATTTATAATAACCACACATATATCAAAACTAGTATTCAAGGTTCAGTACGAATTGTTTATATAAAATAATAATAAAAAATCATATAATTAAAGAATACTATTTACAGAATACATTGTATATTGAATATGCCCACACTAAGCACATGAAAAAAAACACGGGCTGCATCTCGGACAAATACAACATAATTTATAATAACCACACATATATCAAAACTAGTATTCAAGGTTCAGTACGAATTGTTTATATAAAATAATAATAAAAAATCATATAATTAAAGAATACTATTTACATAATACATTGTATATTGAATATGCCCACACCAAGCAGATGAAAAAAAACACGGGCTGCATCTCGGACAAATACAACATAATTTATAATAACCACACATATATCAAAACTAGTATTCAAGGTTCAGTACGAATTGTTTATATAAAATAATAATAAAAAATCATATAATTAAAGAATACTATTTACAGAATACATTGTATATTGAATATGCCCACACCAAGCAGATGAAAAACAACGGGCTGCATCTCGGACAAATACAACATAATTTATAATAACCACACATATATCAAAACTAGTATTCAAGGTTCAGTACGAATTGTTTATATAAAATAATAATAAAAAAATCATATAATTAAAGAATACTATTTACAGAATACATTGTATATTGAATATGCCCACACTAAGCACATGAAAAAAAACACGGGCTGCATCTCGGACAAATACAACATAATTTATAATAACCACACATATATCAAAACTAGTATTCAAGGTTCAGTACGAATTGTTTAAATAAAATAATAATAATAAATCATATAATTAAAGAATACTTTTTCAAAATCAAATCTCACCAAATAATTGTTCTTCGACATAACTACAAGCTTTCAATATTATACCACTCAAATGTTCTTGCCGAATTTCTGGAAAATGAACAAAAAATGATTATCTTGTTATGGAAATATTGTTATTTAAGATTATATTATTACAAACAATTTCTGGTTCATGTTCTACACCTGTCATTATAATATATTGAATGTTGTGACCTTTCTTTAGCTCGTTCTAGAAGCTAATAAAAATGTAACCTCGCTAGTCGACTAACGATTATACACTTATTCAAAGTCTACAGAAATTAAAACACTTTTGTTGTTGTTCGGCCCTTTTCCCCTGCACTTACTTCATCTATTGTTTTATTCCGTGTAATCACGTTTGCTCGTGCAATGGCCTCAAACACTATAGTGTCTATTTACCAACGACAATTTGGTGTTTCAATCGTGTGGTATTACAGTTAAACTAGTTCTCTGGCAATTGTAGCTTGATTAATATGTTTAACACAAAGAAATTTACAATGGAGAATGCTTCATCTACCGGTCGGAGAGACAGGAAACGTCGGGCATCTTCAATAGTTAAAAAGACCACCGCTATAAGGATTTATACAACGTGGCGTTGAAACTTTATGCAGAACGTAGCTCCGTGCTAAATACAAGCACTGAGCCTAGTTTGAAGCGTTTCGTTCTAACTGCTACAAATATATTTTTTGGCCACTAACAATCATGGACAGTCGTCATAGTGTGGCAGGGAGTGCAACATTAGATATTATTCTATAAAGTAAAGACGTAATCAAACGTTACTAGGATAATGTAATCAAGATTTCCAACTTGAGTCACAAGAACAGACACATAGTGGTGCTAGTAACTTGAACTCTGTCAGCGTGGTGTATACACAATGCGTGAGTGAAATCAGTATTTTGATCGATGCTGTCAGGATATTACAAGTATATATATGCGAGGTCGAATAAATTGTCGACCGTAAATATTCATTTTGCAACGAATTGACAAATTTAATTACAGGTCACATATTTTAGATATAAAATTGATACTAACATAGAAATAACACTAAATACACAGCAGGAGAAATACTTTTAATAAATATTTACTAGGAGCATGACTCGAACCAAGGCTCAGGCCACAGTCTCTCTATGCCTGGTCTGGAAACGACTAGCGTTTTTTTGTCTAGAACCGCGTTGCGGGTAAACAAACCATTCACACCCAGGCTGAGGGAGTCATGAAGTCAAACAGAATACGATACCGTCAGACTATTCATCAAAATCGGCAAATTTACCGTCATGCAAAGCGATACCTCATTATATGACTCAAATTAAAGCAACTACAACGAACACAAAACAAAATTAGCACTATGAAATTTTGGCTTTTTAAATCCTGATACGTATTTCCTGCCATGTGAAGATTAATATTGGGTATTATGTTCATCTTCTAGTTTTAATAGAGAAAAACGGACCATACCAACATGGCCGATCACATGATAATAATTTGTCATACCCGCAACTCGCCGTTTCCAGACCGGGGATGGAGGGACTGTGCTCATACCGATCACGCAATGTGGACAAACATAAAATAAACACCTAACCTAATTATTTGATAACAGGCTACATAAAGGGATTTTCTTTTTACATTAAAACGGTAAATTCAAAATGCATGTCATATGCACCATTCAGATTCCAGGTATTCAATTGACTTGTTATTATATATTAATTGCTAAAATGTTATTATGTTAATGGTTACATAAACTGCAATGAATGTGAAATCAACGACTAGTATTACATTGATAGTTGAATAGTATTTGCTACACATGTCTTCCCTCGACTATTGTGCATGATGATTAAGAACTGAATTTATTACACGCCCAGATATTGAAAACTGCCCATGCAGTTCTAGTCCACACAGAATACAGTCACACACATTTTGGACCAAATATCCTTATACTCATGTTACCAATATATTTGAAGTAGATCATAAACGGTGTAACATAAATATTTGATAACGAAGTACATGAAATATATTTACCTCTCACAGAAAATATTATAGTCAAAAAGCAGACCACCATTCAGTTTCCGTGCTGAAAACGCAAATAGCTGATTCCATGTACCAGTATTTCAATAATTCGAGGTTCAATAGTTCGCTGACAGAATGCAGTGTAAATATTGAAAAAATAGGACAAATGCTAAAACCGATTATTATAATAAAGAATACAAGTAACCTGGTGAAATATAAATATTACCTCTAAGTTGTCTCATTAATAGCAACATATAAATTCCAAAAACGAATATATTTGTGCCATATAAATCTAGCATTACACACTATGTGAGGATTAGTTTACTGTATGTATTACACTATATTACCAGCCTTTTTAGAGCAATAGTGTTTACGTATGCCTGGGCATATTCTGAAAGCTCGTGAAATACAGATATTAGAAATTTAATTATTCCAACTTTCCAAATATTGAATAGGGAGTTTAATTCGTTTGTGTGGCTGTTACTTTACATTTTGGGAACTGACAACGACGAGATAATTCATTCTATTTTTTGGTTTGAAAAAATATAACTATAATTTAACTAAACATAGACAAGACCTGCAATTGGTTTGTAGGAATATAAATAAAAGCATGTCGTGAATATCACACTCATCCTGAAAATGTTGTGATTGGTAAACTGTCATAGAGATTCAGAAGAAAACGCAATATAGGAAACGGCATTTTTAGTCCCCGTTTCAGCTCGCAGCCTAAAAAGACGAGTACTAATTTGAACTCTTTTGTTTTTCCGTCCAATGTCAAGGTGCATATCCAACATTTTTTGCAGCATATTTCAATAAAACTGGGCAGGTTGATGAACAATGATCTGGCGTAAAGGCACTGAATTTTTCCCAAATCTGATAATTCTAAGTAGGTCTTTAGTACAAGGCTGTAATAAATGAATTGTCAGTCTAACATAAATATATGTAGTTTATGATTCCCAGATCGAGGTTAATCATACAAATTGCATACTTGGTGAACCATGTTGATAGACCTTTATCATGATTTTGCAGAGTCTGTGAATAAGCTACAAGAACAAATGTGTGCGAATAATTATCTGTGCACTGCATATTTCCGATACTGCAATTTGGACTCGTTTTCAAAATTTATTAAATCCAAAGTTAGGGTCTGCAGGTAACGTTTGTAAAGAGTCTTATATAGACATTAATGTACACGATAAATTCATGAAAATCGCTTTCTACCCTCTCGTATCTGTTGCCCGTGTTTTCGAAATATCTAAAAATATGAATGATGGTGAGATTTTATAATTACACATGTTTTTCATTAACACACACCGTTTTAATAGCACACTTTTGCAATTTAAAACATGTGCGTTATATTATAAAATATCTGTATTTCCTATCAAAACAGTAGTGTTTTAGTATATTTAAAAAGGTGATTTTTGGAATTACTGATACACCTTTTCGTGAAAATTAAGCACAGTATAAACACACACAAATACATATGTTCAAAATACTACATTAAGTGTTACGGGGACATAAATGTGTCATTTAATGCAAGTAGTATCAACAGAATTGAGTGGGACTCGTAAGTAAACAATATGGTATATATGTCAACTAGAAAATCACCTAAGGTGCGATTCAACGCATAATGAGATAGGTCATGACATTATCTTCAGCAATTAGTTTTTATGTCAAACCCCAGAATGTAGAGACATTAATTGTATGTACGCTTACATTGTCTTACCAACCTATAAGTACAACTGGAAATCGGGACACGTGGTGAATTAAGTACAGAGCGCCCTAATGGATTTTGATGCTCTACATTCGGTGAACGGTGTTTGTAGTTTCAATCACATCTGATCATTCTCACATGAGATTAAACATTCTCGAAAACTGTTGAATTTGAAACATTCAAGAATGCAAAATCACCAACGATGTTTCAACCCAAAACACCAGATTATAAATGGTTCGCAAAGTGGTCGTGTGAATAACTAAAACACTTCCAAATTGTTTTATCTTGAAGTACTTCCTGGAATAAACACGCATGTTTCAAGCTAAAATACCTGACCATACATGTTTCATATATTTTTATGTACACGACATGTACACAACTTCATAAGAGCAACTAAAACAATTTCTCTCTAATTGTTTTAGTTTGAAATACTTCAGAAAACAAACACAAATGCAACGTTTCAACCTAAAACAACATGTGGAAAGTGTGATTAACAGAGCCAGCGTCTGCAGCTGTGTACTGCATTGCAGCGGCTTCCATTCATTTCATTATGTGCGTGTTGTTACGAATCGTTCGATAACTGATTAAACTCAAACGTTATTTTACATATTTCTGACTCAAATATCGCATTCCTTAAAACTATAATGATAATTAATTAAACTGACTGGATTAGTATATGCTTCGAAATTTATCGATTTTAGGAGTATTCGGTTCATTGACTACAGCTAATTGCATCATTAGCTGACTATATGTTACTGTTGCTGGATAGACCGCCCAATTTTCACTTCTTTATTAAAATCGGAATGCCATTAGTATATTATTGATCCTTTACCCATTCTTGATCCTAAAGTTGCGTTGCCAGTATGATGGCCTGTTGTGTTCAAGAATGAACTTCTGTAAACGGGTTATGATCATTCCTAGGTGGAACACTCAACTTTGAAGTTGTTTATCAGGGCATCACCATCCTATGTTTGAAGTTAAAATAATCCCGATTCGTTGAGATTTTTCCTCTAGCTGAGTGTTGGAATAAGAGAATAGATCTTAGCACATATTTGTTCTGAGGATGAGTGAAGTGGACAACATATAATCGTGCCGGGGTCTATGGCCTTTCACACAGCGTTATTGTAAAACTCACCCTTTGACCGCCACATATTTTCCCGCCAACAAATTTACGTCTTTGATTTCGCAACATAATTTTGAACCATACAGACAGTATCTAAGATTGTTTTTATTGTTTTAATAAAAAGGCTTGCCAATTTTAGAAAGATTTCAGGAGCAGGCACGCTACTGAAATTTGGTAATGGAGGTTAAATAAAGCCCAATATTGCTCCACATTGGATTTCACTTTAAAGTTATAAAAGCCTAATGTTTAATTCGGCTGGTCAGTCACTCATAGCTTCATCTGGAATTGAAAGCCAGTCGTGAATGTTTTAGATGACATTCTCCCAGATGTTCAACGTGTCCTTCACATGCATGATGACAATCGTCTTCAGGCTGCCATTTACCCACTTGCAAGGCTTGATAAAACAGGCATCAATCCACAGTTGGAATAGATATACAGTGGACGAGTTGAACGCGACTTTTTAGGGCTTGCCGCATTCTGGGTTACTTTGACAGGGTCGTTGAATCTATTTGATTTGTTTTTTTAAAGTCATCCTCTACCCAACTAACTAGCTAATTGGTCTCAATAAATTTGACTTGTGTACAATGATGTGTCAATTATTTGTTGAAACTTGTCGACATTCATATATTAAAACCCCATAAGCTTCATCTGTTAAAAAACATGGCACTAAGTGTGGAGTAGCAGCAAGTCATGCCACGCCGTGCTATCGTATTTACTATTTAGCATTTATGACGTAAAGCAATTAATGATCGTGTTCATTCAGGAATGAAATGCTTTACTATCACGTTTATCTACCGAATGTGTACGTTACATTGAACAATTTGTGTATTATATATTCAAAATGTCAGCAATATCGTTCGATTTCAAAAAAAAATAACATTGCTAAATATGCACGTCGATCATGCTAATAATCAAAACAAAACAAAAATCATAACTGACAGATTACCCTTAATATATGCTCAAAGACACAATTCTGCAGACTGTAAGATTTGGCATTGGCTAATACCTTTCTAAGCTTTTGTTAGGAAGGTAATGTACACGAGTTAAAACAAGTTAGCATACAAAACGAACGTGGTCTCTTTTGGCTTCCTCGTACACTCAAAACAACAATCAAATCCTGAATCGTGCTATGGGACTAAACCTTCTAACGAGCGCGTCTATCGCAATGTTTTTTTTTCAAATGTGTTCTAGTCTAATTATTCTTTTCAACTCTTTATTCTTGTGGTGTGTGTTTATACTAAATAAACCATATCTCAGTATAGACCTTTTTCCGTTCACTGCGAGAATCACGCGTTATGCGTGAAATCGAACGACAAAACAAGACAAACAAAGGTCATAGCGTCGTAGTTAATAATCGTTAATAATGTGCTGTCCACATTTGATGATAGGCAATTTCGATTAAGTAAGGGTATTCGGAAGCAATATTAATCTGTCGAAGATCGGCCGGTCAATGTAAGCTACGAAATAAAGAAATTCTCGTTCAAAATCAAATCGTTCGATTTTTTCGGCAGACGTTCGAGGCGCGTCTTTCATGCATCTCGCGAGATCTCGCAATTGTACGGAAAATCACCTATTAGCTCACTATCAAAGTAATATAACCTTGCACTGAACATATTTATTACTTAGGACAGAATACATGTAA
The DNA here is from genome assembly GCF_978046115.1 of Saccoglossus kowalevskii. Classification (NCBI taxonomy): domain Eukaryota; kingdom Metazoa; phylum Hemichordata; class Enteropneusta; family Harrimaniidae; genus Saccoglossus; species Saccoglossus kowalevskii. The sequence goes on from NC_140657.1 coordinate 24,851,873, forward strand.
ATGAGTACAGATAAAGTACGATATATTATTTTGAGAAGTAAATTGTACATAAACATACAAATTACAAAATTAATCTTGAGATTCAAATAATCAAATATTGCAAAATAAGTTAAATGTAACCCAAGTCAATTAGACCTTCATTGGAAAATAATCGATAATCTTGAATGCTATATTACGTTATTGAAATGTTCGGTATCTACAGTAATGGAGATTACAGATACGTGCAATCACGTCACGTCAGCTCATATAAAACAGCAAGTTCTACAGTTTTTTTAGTTTATGCTTCTTTTGCAACATATCGCACACATTGTTTTATCCACAAAATGTTTTTTAATTAAGAACGATATTTGAAATACAATATTAAAGTAAATTGATTTCAAAAATTAAAAACTAATTTATTTGTGATTATATTAAAATTCAGCTTTCCCTCGCATTGAAAATGCCTATGTAGAACACAGTATTAACTAACATTGGGACAGTAAATATAATTATTAGGGTTAGTACGTAATATAAGGCTAAATTAACGGTAATTAAACCCTTGCATAAACCAGCTAATTAGACATACAGCTAATTCAGTGTTTGGCCTTGCAGGTGTGCAAATATAATAGAATCACACTATCTAGTTATTATTTCAATAATTGCACTAATATCAAACTCGCCCTATTATAGATAGAAGCATTGCTGAAAACTGAATAAACTAATCAATTGTCGCCACCAAACGCATTGCTGTTTGGCACAAAATCTGGAACAAGAATTCCGATGACACGACCGACTAAAAGTAGACTTCCAGTGACAAGGACCTGCAGATGGTCTGCTTCCATTGCACCGTGAGGCAGCATTGGATCCTGAGGTCTTGGTTGTGGTATACATGGATCTTTGCCACAGGCTGCCCACTGTACAGCATGCTTAGCACAAACAAAACTCGCAGATGTGGGTTTGCTTGGCATTGCATCACATAATTCCTCTTTCATTGCCTGAAACGTGCCTCTGTTCTTTTTGCAAATCGCAAGTTCGTTCTCTAGTATCTCAAATGAAGTGTCTAGAATAAAATAAAATAAAATAAAATAAAATAAAATAAAATAAAATAAAATAAAATAAAATAAAATAAAATAAAATAAAATAAAATAAAATAAAATAAAATAAAATATAGATTACAAAAAAAAACCTGTTAATGCTTGAAATTACGCGAGCACCATTAAGTAACATTTTTTGCAGTTTGTTTTAATCAGTCACGGCTAGTCATTTGTTTCAGTTTTGCATTCTCATTTTGTTAGAAATGCTTTAAACAAAATAATATAGTGTGTGTGTGCGCTATTGGTTGCACAAGAGATAAGTTGTAAAACAATTCTCATAGGTAAATGTGGATAGCATAATATAGGGCGCTCAAATTATGTGGAGGGAAATATGAGTGTCTGGTATGAGATGGTAGTTTCATCTTTTGTGCTGAAAATGTCGATAAAAAACACAATTTGTGCAGAGTTCTAGTGCGATTTGTGCGTAAAAATAGCATGCATACTACAACAAAAAAGAACGAGGGTATTAGTAGACCCAGTAAAACTATACTGCTGATTATGTCCGTTGAAAGAAACATACACCACTGCTAATTATAGCTGTAATAAAACCATGGGAACTGATTTGCATTTAACTGACATCCAACTTTTATTATAAATAAAACGGTTGTTTATAACTAGAAGGTAATGAGAATGTAGTCAAAAGTTGATTAGTAATAAACTATCTAAGGAAAGATACACTTAGTACCAAGGGTTTCTCGTTTGCTAATTTGGTTTAATACCCGCTTTTTACGAGAAGGTTTTGGATGTATTCATCATTATAGTGACGTTTATATGTTGTGTAAAAACTTTACTAATTGCTTACTTTCTACTAAATCGTCTACATCAGTGATGTTTGGGCTGAAGGCAGTCGCTGTGAAGTTACATTGTACTACGTCTTCCAATAATAATTTAACATCCCTGCCATGCGTAACATTGAATATCAACACTTTCTCAACACGATTCCTGTAACGAAACATTGTATCATGCAGGGTAGATGTATCAGCATTTTCAGCGTGAAAACGTAAGCACACTTTTGCAGTTGATCATTAAATGTCTAATGTCAATGTGTAGCATTGTAGCTGTCAATATAGCCAATGTCAGAATTGAACATTTTCAGGAATCTGGATTCTGTCAGTGGTGATTGATAGCAAACAGTGATGTACAGCGGTATAATACCAATGTGAGATAGAAAACATCCGATTGGGGTTTCATTCATTTTATTTATTTATTTATTTATTTATTTATTTATTTATTTATTTATTTACTTCAGTACAAAGATGGTTAGCGCAAACTGTCTTTAGTTTTGTTCTGTATTTTGAACTGCTTTTATTCATATACACAATATATGTCATATTTTTGCTAGATAACAATCATGTTCAATACATACTTAAGAATTTGTTCTTCTTCTGCCGATGCTTCTTTAAACCACTTAACACAAGCCTTCATACTCATTGGTGTATGGACTCCATCCAGATAGTATGTGACATTGTCATGTTTTATGATTTGTGTACGCCCTGGCAAGCAACAGTCGCGAAGTCCTTTGGAATCAGAATCATGTGATAGTAAGAACAAATAAAATACTAATTAATATGAGGTTATTACGAGGATACCGCAAAGTATGTACGAAGACAGTACAGCAGGAGGATGCAAATACCCAGTGCAATACCAAAAAATCACGGCATGCTGCAACTTGTGGCGTTACGGTGGCAGATATATAAGTGAATTGATTATTCTACATTGAAATTAATACCTAACCAAACTATTATTATAGATTACCTGATATAAACGTGGCTGGTAACTTGAATGCTGAAGCTGTCTGAATGTTGCCATCCATGCTATATGTATTAGTATGTCCAAACCCGGCTCTCTTGTCTGAGTGATCTAGCGGAGTAAAACCTATATAATTTTATATAGATCTTTAGGTGGGAAATTTCCTTATTTGTATATTGTTCCTTATTTAAATTACAAATAATTATTAATTTGTTTTTTCTCGTTTTACTGAAAACCTTGCCAACCAGTTAACGTATATAAAATAAAATTCTATACAAATCAAATAAGAACTTTCCCCAAATACGTAAATGTTTTTCATGTTGTATATATACAGGAAATACTGAAGATAATGTGTGATGTTGCACGAAGCAATATTTATATAATCAATATTGCTGCAAGCAATGGCACACGTTGTCATCGACATTACTCACAAAATACCTCTTTATTATATGTGCAAATGTATCAGCACGAAAATCGCAAAACTGACCAAGACAATGGAAGATCATTTGTAGCACAGGAAATGCGCAATTTTAATGTGTATGAAACATGAATCGAAATAACGTGACTATCAGGATATCATGCAAATGCTGAAAATGAAAACTTAAAATAGCATACAAGTATCAGTTGTGGCTGAATCAATTATTTAGTCATGTTGAAGCAAAGGAAACATATCACGTGAACATGTGCAACATAAGTACGTACGTAGGTTATGTTCTTCTATCCATGTCCTACATAACTGTATTGCTAAAGATGCGTTAATACGTTGATGTTCCCCAGCAAGTCCAAGCTTCATTGGCTTCCCTTGCCAATCGTAATCATCCAAGTCGGGCACAATCTGAATCGGCGCCTGTAAACATGGCATATACGTAAGAACAATCTGGAGTTGTTTGTTGAATGACAATAGTGAATAATTTGTAATACGCGACAATGTTCTTGAATGATTTATTCTAATGTATATTTCAGTTAATGATTCCGCCAATCATTGCAATTCAATCTGAGTATTGTAATTGATATATTTACACTCACGTGTATTTCATTGGCTCTACGTCTCACTGTATCCATGGCCTCCTTTACTTGTGGGATTGTGAAAGCTGGTCGGCCAGGCTGATAGATAAAACATGTTTTTAATGTTCATAGAAGAGTTTTATGAAGCAGATATACTGTAACACAAACATTTGTTGACATCGAAATAGAAACATGTGTAGAAAGAAATGTTCGCGACAAGTATAATAATATATTCCACAAAACAATAGTGCGTGCATATGTTTTGTTTCATATTACAAACAAATTAAAAACCGCAATATTTTCAGTGATTTTTTTTAAATTTGTCATTGGTGATTAAATTGTCTGCCGATTGTAAATGTAATTCTCACCTTGCATATTCCAGCTTTGTGCCATGCTATGCTATCAATTGTGTCTCCTAACAAATCTGTATGATCCAAGTCCAATAAAGTGATGCCAACCACTCTCGGGCTTTGCACAATGTTGGTGCAATCATAAGCGCCACCAATGCCCACTTCAAGAATGACAACATCAACCTAGAAATATATTCACAAATACAGTTTACATATTTATAAACTGAATATTGATAGTATACCACAGGGTTAAAACTCGCGACCACACAATGCACCTTGTTCTTTCTAATCGTACACACAGAATTGCAACTTAGTATATTCAAATAATTTATGTTTTGCTTATTTGATAATTGTAGATGCCTGGTCTGTGATACTGTTATGTTCGAATAGTATATATAAGTTTATGTAAAGATTGGATCCCTCTCGGTATCACTCTGGTTTTTCTATTTCTTTTTAATGGGCCACGTGTTTATGTTTTGGAACCCAATTGCTATCGTTGAACGTCTTATCGGAATTATGTTAGTATATAATAGTCTGAGTCTGAGGATTGCCTATAAAATGTTAGAATGGATTTAAAACTACAAAATATATCATTTTCTGTATTCAATACAAACTATATTTATTGGGCCAAACAACGAATTTTAAAGGGTAACCAATCGTGACATTTTAAAGGCCAATTACCATCATTAAGTGCATATATAATGTGTGAAATGTCAATAAGCGTACATTATATTTTAACACACTCCCTTGATAAAGAATTCCTGAAAAGTTCTAAATATCTGAATTGAGGACAGGATGACTTTTTGCTTGTGAGTGCGACTGTCATTAAGCGTACATTATTTTATGACATGGTGAGTAGCACAGGGAAAATTGATCGATTTAAATTTGGATTAGGGCAACCATTTACCCAATGTTCATTCTTAAAATAAAAGTGATCACAGGGAACATTCACTCTTACATCGAAGTGTGTCTTACTGTGAAACGATTCCTTATAAATCTCACTCTTTTCGAAACACCTCACTTCTTATATACCATGGAATCCACATATCTTTGTTTTACTGATTTCATTATGTAGTATAGTGTACTTGTCCGTTGTTTTTGTTTTGTCAATCGTTGTCGTTTGTTTTGAGTGTTTTTGCCTATATGACTATCTATGGTACGTTGAATAATACTTACTTTGTTTCATCTTAATGTATGTGCAATAGAGTAATATTCTCGAGGTCTCACCTTTTCATGTATGAACACATTCAATGCCACTAGTGTCATAAATCTGAATCGACTCATCATAGTTTCACGATATTCGTATTTTGTTGACTCTAATTTATTGTAGACATCAAAGAAATATTTACTGAAAGCATCCCTTGTCAGTGTTAAACCATTGATACGGATTCGCTCACGTAATTCTACCAAATGTGGTGAGCTAGAAATAATAATATATATAATAGTACATAGATACATGTCATTTTAGAATAAACTCAATTGTAATTTAGCAAAATTGTCTGCAATATTTTTATCATCTTCGTCAGCCAAGGACCATTTATTCGGCCGAAGCCTCAACATTAGCCCTTGGCAGATTTCACCACGATTTACTGCACGCCCTCAAACGATAAGATTCAATTGGGCTTATTTGTATTACCCAATCAGAACTCACGGTAGAAACGATACATACTTGGTAAATTTAAAATAGTGGAATATAGAAATCAACGAACGGTGAATGAGCTTACTGATCATTAGAAGAAAGCACTCAGTGCTGTATCTGAGGGAAATGATGTGTTTGTTCATGGTTGCTAGAACTAGTAACCGTGGTTTGTTGCAACAAAGACCGGATCGGGCAAGTGGATATGTTATCAGTTTCGACAGATTTGTCAGTTTAATAAAACACGGTTTGCACAAATGTTTAGACATTCCATCGTCGTCATTCAATTGGCACAAGCAATTTTCAACGTTGCAATAAAACATTTTGTTCTTGACTGGCAGTGATTAGCGCAAAGCCTGCACGCCGCCATTGTTTTATTCTGTGATGACCCCAGACGTTTAAATTAATGATACAGCAACTCTGATTGGTGGTGCCAGCTCCTTGGCGCGCCCAATCAAATGACACAATTTAACTGCAGTAAAATACAGCGATCACGCACGGGTTCGTGGGTCGTTTATGAATTGCCGGCTTTAGCGAAATCGTGGGATTCGGACTATGTATTTTTATGAAAATTTTGCTAAATCAGCTACATCTGGATTTAGCGAAATTACCAGTAGACGATAGCTAAAGTGGCTTGTATAATGTGAAAGCTGAAACACTTCGTTATAGTACTTACGATAATGCAACATGTGTTTTAGCTTTTAAAAAAAAAACATTCAAATAATAGTTCAACACTCACAGCTCAAATAATTTGACAAACATTAACAGATTGTGATTCATTGATACTCATTCTTTTTGTACCAATGGATCTGATGACAGTTAATATTGTTAGTTATGGGGTGAGAATACCGCCAAAATTAGCTTGGTAACCAGTCTTGTGATTGGTTCTTGGCACATTCTGGTCATCATCTAATGATCAAGTCGGATCATCTCTCGCGAATTTCGTTTGGAGCGCGTCGTGTCAACAACAAGTTTTGCGGCATTTGATATTTCGTAACGACAGGCTCTGACGACCTCAGTCAGTTCCCTGGATGTTGATGAAACGGCCATCATTTAGAAATCCCCGCTAGCTTTTACAAAGGCTACATTGCCATCACGAGCAATGCTTTATCGGAGGCGGCCCGGGACTATGGATTGAATACTACATGTATAGTTGGGTCAGCTAATTTTAGGTCAGGTAATCGAATGTTGAGGTATTCGCAAGACAAGCGAACCGAATGTCAAGACATTTGGACGTGAAAATAACCGAATCTTATGATAATTGAATGTCAAGATAATGTCTAAATAACGACGACACAATTGTAAAATAATGAAACAATGACAACATAATATTGTAGCAATTATACAATAATTAAATAATTAAGAAATAAAGTTGTAATAATGAAACGATAGTAATACAATAATGTAATAAGCGCAAAATGATTAAATAAAGACCAAATAACCGAATAATGACCAAATAATAACCAAACAAGTTTCCAAATAAAGACCAAACAACTAAACAATGTTCAAATAATGACACCAAGCTAACTTTGGCGGTATTCTCACCCCATAGTTACTTGCCTGTATAATCCTGTTTTGAACCCAGTTGCTCGTAATATACTTTCACAAAAAGCAGACACAGAACCTTTGCCCTTTGTACCACTTACATGAATTATGTTCAATCCATCAACATCATCAAGCTAATAACGAAACAACAATGTTATCATCATCATCATCACCATTGACTTGAGTATATTTTAATTACATTCGAAACGCCTTGCGATCATTTGAGCATTTATTATTATTTAATCTGGGGTTGAATGTGTGAACGTTTGGTGCTGTGCGAATGTAATTTGGTGAATGATTCCATAGTGAAGGAGATGAATGTGAGAATGATCGGTCACCGTATGATTTAAGTTTCGTTTTGATACTTTGAGTAATCGCTTGTTGCTAGAGCGAATAGATTACTTTGCTGTACGAGATCCGAAATGTATGGTGGAGCCCACTTATACTTTGTAAGTACTGAGGAGGATTTTGAATTGGATTCTGTGAGTGACTGGAAGCCAGTGCAATTGTTGAAGTATTGGTGTTATATGATCAAAGTTTGTGTGCGAGTAATGATACAAGCAGCACTATTCTGGGCTTTTTATAACAGATTTAGCTGTGCAGTTGGTAAGCTATATAGCAGAGCATTGTACTAGTCCCGTTTAGTGACAAAAGTTGAATGAGTCAGCTTGAGGCAAGTCTCTGTAGATATTGTCGAATTTGATCTATACATCCAATGTTGAAGTTTGGCAAGTGTTGATAATAAGTTTTATCAAATATAACTTCAAGGTTTTGTGCAGCTGTGACAGGCTCGATGACTGTAGAATTAACATGGACACTGCTGACAGGGCTAGGAATATGGTCAAATTCGGGTCAAATGAGCAAAACTGTTTCTCCATCATACATGTTATGTTATAGCTTGTGTCATCTACTTCTTCATGTAGACAATGTTCCATTTGTGTAACTGCATTTGGTGATGGATTGATATATGTTTATTACATATAAAGATAACCATTACAGGGCAAGATCATGTATGCCCAAAGTGGGTGGACGATCAAGAAGAATAGTGTGATCTATAGTGTCAAAAGCAGCTGATAATTCTAAAAGAACGAGAATGACATATTGTCCTGCATCAAGTGATGTTAAAATGTCAATGTGAATTTTGAGGGGTGCCGTTTCTGTGCTGTGAAACTGTCTATAAGCGAACTGTAGTAGTTTGAAGAGTGAGTTTGTGGAAACATATGTATGAGTCGTATGGCTAACATTAAAGTACTTTTGAGATAAAATGCAGATTGGAAATTGGCCTGTAATTCTTGAGAATATCATTATCAAGATTTCTTTAGAAGAGGTGTTATAATAGCAGATTTAAAGGAAGGAGGGACAATTCCATGGTAAAGCGCGAGGTATATAATTGGAGGAATATATGATTGGAGGAATAATTGTACTTTGAAGCTTCTTGAGAAGATGTGTTGTGATGGGGTCAAGACAACTGTGACTCTAGAAGTAACTAGCCGGTTTAACTTCCCTAATGACTGGTTCATCACCAGGATCTTTTAACCAGGATTCAGTAATTCCTATTGCATAAATGTTGTGTTAAGTTATATAGTCAGAAGCTTTGTTGCGGAGAGAATGTGCATTCCAACAGCAGATTTGAAATTGTTGATTTCTGGTTATATAATGTTCTTGAACGTGACTGGGTTTTCTGTTATTATTTTCTATTATTCTGTTATTCTGTGTACTGAAATCACGTTAAGTAGTTCACGGAACACCAGTGGTATGTTGACTAAAAAACAGCGAAAGTCAAACGAATTCATTATGAGAGTGGCCGCCCGTTAGGCACACCCTTGTACACCCTTGTAATGATGCATTATGCACTGTCGAATAATGTAACTATTCAGAAGTTTGAATTGTATTCAAATCATTCAGAACATACTTGTATATATAGATATTTGAATTGTTACTGAGTAAAATAAAGTTTTATTCATAACTAAAAAAACTTCAAAGTATGACCTATGTTTGTACAAATTGTCAAGAAATATAAGTTATTGGTTGATTCGTGCATGTTATATGCATGAAATTGCAATGTGTACCAGGGAGCAATGGTTGAAAAAAATAATATGTATACATTCCAGAACAGACATTCTTTGTGCATTGTTATATCTGTTTTTGTCAGCAAGACTAGTTTAACTAGTTAGATGGTTGTTTTGATTCTTGTCATTATTGGACACAACCGCCACCCCCTAACCAATGTACAATATTCTGTATCACCTATATTGAATATTATGTGAAATAAATACATACTAACACCCCGGCATGTTTTGCATGTATGCAGCTGTGCAGTAGTGAAACAACATCCCATATTACCACCATACTTAAATATACAAATTTCAATGATTTCAGTCTTTACAGAAACAAATAAACAATTAATTGAATAAGATAATTATAATAACAACATAATTTGAGCTGATGAGATCATGGTGACAATCTTTTATAATGTTCTCCATAAACAATACACAGTAACAGGCACTTTGTATGTTGTCAACCAAATATTCGGGGTGAAAAACATTATCATATAACCCTAATTATTGAATCCAACACCCAAGTGACATTGAGTGAGGGGAAAATGATGAATACCAATAACATGATAGTCATATTGTTTCTTCTATCACCATTAAGAGTCGATCACAATGTCAACAATTTATTAACTTCTAATGCCTAATTTGATTTCTTCTCAATCTGTGTAAAACATCATAATGTATTAATGTATCATGTTTATTAATATTGTAAATGCTTGAACTCACACTGATATCAACTCGTTTTAAGTGGTCTCTCATTACAGGGAGGCCTTTAGTACTGTACCAACTCTTACTGCGAAATTTAACCGCACGACTATGATCACGTCCAATACTTTCTATTATGCTTTTAACTTCCTGTTAATAAAATGCATTAAACAATGTTATGTTTGATATGTTCTCTTGTAAGTTATTTATTAGCTTATGACGCGCCTTGAAAAGAAGTGAGATCTGAGAATAAGGCAGATAGTGCGCACTAACATCTTGTCAGTTCATTTATAGCAAGATATACAATCCATAAATAAATAAATAAATAAATAAATAAATAAATAAATAAATAAATAAATAAATAAATAAATAAATAAATAAATAAATAAATAAATAAATAAATAAATAAATAAATAAATAAATAAATAAATAAATAAATAAATAAATAAATAAATAAAATCTCACCAAATAATTTTCTTTCGACATAACTACAAGCTTTCAATACTATACCACTCAAATGTTTTTGCAGAATTTCTGAAAAATGAACAAAAAATGATTATATTATTATGGAACTATTTTTTATCCTAGATATTATTATTACAAACAAATTCTGATTCATGTTCTACACCTGTCACTGAATATTATGATCTTTCTCTAGATCGTTCTAGAAGCTAATAAAAGTGTAACCCTGCTAGTCGATTGACGATTATTCAGAGCCTACAGAAATTAAATCACTTTTGTTGTTGTTCAACCTCTTTCTCCTGCAATTACTTCTTCGGTTGTTTTGCCGTGTAAGGAAACATTGCTAAGTCATATGCAAACACATTTGTTCGTGCAATGGTCTCAAGCACTATTCAGCTGTCATCTGATGACAGGTTACTCATAGTACTGATTAACCAACGACAATGTGGTGTTTCAATTGTGTGGTATTACAGTTTTTATTCAATCCCTTAGTAATCATGGTACAGCTATTTGCACATACTTATAACACAAAGAAATTTGCAATGGAGAACACTTCTACCGATCGAAGAGACAGAAAACGACAGGCATCTTCTACATTTACATCTTCGCTACAAGGATGTTTACAACTTGGCGAGGAAACTTAGCTCAACGCCAAATACAAGCACTGCGCCTAGTTTTTGCCAGGATTTTCAAGGGAGCAAGGGGAATAGCTGGTACAGGTTACAGGAAATAAAAACGGCATTTTACGTTTTTACATGGAATAAAATGAAAGGTCCATTTTACACTTTACAGATAAAGCAAATTCCTAATTACATTTTATGTTTTTATAATATTTTTGATAATTTGAGTTTAAGAAACAAAATTGGAAATTACGACGTTTAATTTAGAAAATGCTATATATGCTTACAAAAATTAATATCTTTGTACAAATTCCAGACAAATAAAATAGCTTTACACCTTGCCCATGTCTACGAATTTACGTTTTTTATTTATTCAAATTACATTATTACGAAAATAAAAACAATTGATTGCAGCTTACGAAAATACCCCGTGTCGACCCTCTTTCAACTTAAACCACAAGAACAAATTGGACACATTTCCTTTGAGATTGTTGTATCTCTCGAAGTCGGGGAATCTAGTGAAAGTAATGACCTAACACGACACGATGCAACCAAATCCATCAACCACAAATTGAATGTATACCAAAGCAAATTGGCCACCACACCATTCGAGTCTTTTCAACTGGTTGGAAAAACAGTTTCTGGAAATCAAACTATTCATCCCTTTGCTGACTCTGAACAAGAAATTGTCGTCTCAGCCCATAGAAATAAATTCAGTATTTTATCACATCATTTACCCAAAGATTATCGCCATCACTGATCCTATGAAATGCAATATTTTACAAGTAAGTATGTAAAGTATGTAAGTATCTTATTGATACTAACACATAATTCCAAATCCATGATAGACTAAGCATGTAATGAAATTAGTCGAAAAATCACGACCCATGTTTAAACAAAATCTGGACCATAATGAATTCTTAGTGGCACCCAATATTTTTTAATCAATAACATGTGAAACTTTCACAGAACGGCACCAGGAGCTTCAATTGTGCAAATCATAAAAATACTGACATAGCCATATTGCACTTGGTGGAACACTATCATGTCCAGTTTGCGACTAAAATAGCTGCTTTATGATTTGCAATGTACGAAGATAGATTGGTAAATCTGAGATAATGATATTTGCACCACAATTATTGCTGGTCGAAGAGCAAATTTGTGTAACGTTTCCGGAAGTTCCATGCCCGCATCTTTATTTTTGCCACAAAAATAATTCCTGTAGTCTTGTGATTTCCGAGAGAAGCAAACTTGTAGTGATGATATTAAAGAACAATTGAGGGTATATTTCACTTTAATCTGTGTTTTGAATGTTCTATAATTTGCCAATTTACTCTGGTGTCATCAAATAGAGCTTCTTTCCATTTTACTATATAATTCTTTTTCAGCAAAGCAGATATAGTCGTAGTTTGGAGCCGTTTCTCTTTGTTATTTGTTGTTTGATTGCTTTATCAAGATTGTTACCACTGATAATGTTGTCAACATTTTTTGTCTTTATTATATTGAACTCGTCAAAGGTGCTTTTTATTAACTTAGGCGTCTGTGGGAGTTTTGATCTGAGCCAAAATGTAATTATTTGTGTATTAATTTTAATGGCAAGGGAGTATCTTCCCAACTCCCCTAAGAGTGCATGCTTAGTAGTATTCTTTTTAACCCCCAAGAGTAATCTGCAAAAAGAATAGTTAACATTTTCAATAACATCTACCCCTCCCTGTACTTTACACCCATAGCTAATGATGGGAGCTATCAATTTATCAAATAGATTTAAAGCTATTCTAATTTTGAGGTTTGAAACAGAATTGAGTATTTATAAATTGGCCTCCAGAGTTTAATTAGGCTTCGATATAAAGCATATATAAGCATGTTCCTAACCCAATAGCCTTAAGACTCTTAACTTAATTCTTAACCAAATACCTAAATGACATAGCAGTCATTGCATCTAACTGCCTTGCTTAGTATTAACTTGATATACTTAACCTAACATCTAACTGCCTTGCCAGTCTTAACTTAACCTAACAGGTTGGTCACAAAAGAAAGAAGGGGGTTTTCTGGCAGTGGTACTTCTCGACGCGTGTAACAGCAGAGATACTTATGGCTCATGCCAAGTCAATTCAAATTCTGCACCTGGACTTATATCTTGCGGAGAAGGCTGGTCGTCAGACGGTCTGGTCAATTTGTCCGAGACCCCCGGGCGTCCCTCTATAACCCAAGAAAATTCAAAGGGTTCAAATTGTTAAAAAAGTTAAATGAAATGATAGACTTTCCCGCATGCACAAAAACATAGAGCTGTTATTTTAGAAGCATTCATTTTCGTGCAAATTAGAAAAAACACACGGGTAAGATTCCCCATGGATTCCCCCATAAGGACCAAATGTCACACACTGTCCCGAATGACAGTTGCGAGTTTCCGTTTCGCAAGTGGTGGCATTGTTTACATTATGACAACATCCCGTAATAACCTGGACTCAATCAACTGTTCGTTTCTTACAGTTTGACACATCACAGTGGAAGGACTTTACAATACATGACAAAGTGATACAAATTAGTCCGCCTTTTAAAAAATAGTGTTCATCAAAAAAAGGACCTTCGAGCGTGATAAAATGAAGAAAGAGTGTATACACCCGACGCATATCTACATCCACTCTAAAAACAATACTATATTGCTGAAATGGGCGTTGTCCTTGACGTAAATTAGGTCAACGTCATCGATACACGGTAGGATACTCACTGAATATTTCTTTTATTATTTACATGTAAAGCACAATACAGTTGGAAAAGCTTTTGGTGGTAGGTGACATGTTTTTTGTTTGTTTTGCTTTTTTTTTGTTTTTAATTTTCACAGTTGAGGTGAAATTAGCATTGTACTATCGAGCACCACAAACATAATTCGGAACAGTCACGTGACTGAAGACCAACTCGGATTAATAAACATAAATTTGAGCATTTGTTTCAGTATTGCAACCAATTACCCGCATATTTCACCTGTTGAATGTATTGCTAAATCATCCTACAAGGGAAAATAAAATAATTTTGATCATTTGCTATCAAAAATAGTACAATTTTTTTTTTCTCATAGGAGTTTCAACCAAATATGCGATATTTTTCCTGATGACGTTGACAGGACGAAGACTCCTGAAAAGCCCAAGGAAGCTGAACATCGATCCGTATGATGCGTATGACATCAGAAACGTCGTGGCGCAATTTAAGAATCTGAAAATACAATAATTTTTACCAGTTTGGCGCTTCAAACAACAGTTTTCACATATTTCAGGCGTGACTTATCCGAAACGTGGCATGATTTTACGGCAAAATGTATTACATTTCATTATGGCCTTATGAAAATTGCGGTTAAAATGTTAATTCCCATAATTGTATAACACATTTCTCAAATACATTTGCTATATACTGAACATACATATAATAAATATTTGTTTTTAATTCACTAAAATATGCACACTAGTCAAAACACGCACGTAGTATATTACTTCATATTTGAATGAAAGTCAACACAAGATTTGAATAAATTAATTAAAAATCTATTTATTTAATCGTACAACGTACTAGGCTAACAGAAATTTAGTGTACATTTATATTATAAACATTGGTCGCCATGACTTCATCAAAAACTAAGTCACATAATCACAATCGACAAATCTAAAAATACCTTACTATATGTTAATATTCAAGGGCCAATTATGACGTCAGAAGATGATGTACAACTATATCTGTAAATATGTATTTACTGTTAATACTAACAAGGCCAACTGTCTATGCCATCTTATCGAATGTATTCGGTGATAAAACACGAAAATTAGCTGGTTCATTAGAAAATAATGGTGGACAGTAATAAAACTAACATAGATACACCAAATATCCTGCTGAATATGGTTGCGGAGCTTGTGGTAGTTTCCGGTGCCTCCGTTGTGTTTTGGTGCGGTGCGACGGTGCTATTCTGTACTAAACACATATACTATATCACAACTATCTCATGTGGTGTCACGCAAGACAAGTGTATGTTAGAGCTCTGGTCTATCATACACGTGTTATTTAAGCCACTGCCCATTTTAAGTCATTTTGGGGGAATGAACAATTTTACTGATTTTAGTCAATATTTCGAAATTTCCATTTTAGATATAGACCTTATTTACTGCACAATGAACTTCAAGCACGAATACCACAAATTAAAACTGCAAGTGTGGCCATATCATTTTTTACGCCGACATTTGCTAAGTTATTTACGATCGACGCTAGAGATTCTAAGTACTAATGATCGACTGTTGTCAATTCTGGCTTGCTTTTTTCCAGTTCTCTTTCTATCTCAGAAAATTAAAGTAATTCTGTCGATTGTTTTATATTATATTCAGGTTATATTACAATCATGTCCCCGGATAATTTCTGGAAGACCCGGGTTGACGAACAAGAATCATTAGACCACTGAAACAAAACACTTCGGTTCGCGAGTTTGTACCCGCAGAGCACATCGGCA
This sequence comes from Saccoglossus kowalevskii, assembly GCF_978046115.1. Classification (NCBI taxonomy): domain Eukaryota; kingdom Metazoa; phylum Hemichordata; class Enteropneusta; family Harrimaniidae; genus Saccoglossus; species Saccoglossus kowalevskii. The sequence goes on from NC_140657.1 coordinate 24,867,558, forward strand.
TGACTCGATCAGTTAGGACGTACCATTTTCTTTTGTTGTCACGCTGGAAATTGTTTTATTCGATCGTGTCCTATATTCCAGCTGTGTTGCTGGAATAACGGTATTTAAATGATCATGATTTTATTTTGGCTAAGTTGCGCACCGACGAGAGACTACCGGTGCCAACATTGTTACAATGTATCCCACGCAAAGTTGAACATTGAATGAATGAACATTGAATACCGTTCGTTCGTTCAGCAAAATTAAAAAGAAAGATAACGTGGAAAGTAATACAACTGTCGACAAAATGCACGAGGTATATTATATTACAACGTGCTTTTAATAAAGTGAAGTAACTTCTGAAGACTGAATGCTCTTTGCAAACTTCGTATCCGGTTTTAAATCATAAACCGACGTTAGCTTCACGCGCATGTCCTACCATGGCAACACCCGAAAAATTGTGTTGTTTTAGCGGAGCGGATGAAAAAAATTGTATTTAATTCAGTTATGTAGAGTTCTAACAAAAACAAAAAACACGCGTATATAGTTTGAACTGCATGTTAAAGGCGGTGGTCGTCGCACCGCGTTCTGTTCGATATGGGACTTTTGGCGACGTATACAACGCGTGTAAAAAACATTGTTTATTCACATAAAATTCGAACACGCGCTGCGCGACGACCACCGCCCTTTAAAATAGAATTTGAACTTTGCAGTGAAAGCAAATCAGTGATCATACTTACATGTAGATGGTTCGCTGACAAAAGATTTATGTGTGTTTCTTTGACAAGTACGAAGTGATACACAGCCCAACACGATACATTATTGTTGTGCTCATATTAGGCAAATATCCCTATTGATGAGCAAAGTCTTAGAGATAAATCTAATCCGGAATATAAGCGCATCATTTATCATTTATGGTCATCGTTCTTGAGCCCTCTCATTTCCTGCAAACGGGTTCCCTACTAGTAGTAGACGACGCAACTTGCACTTTTTAAGTTGTCGACGCAAAATGAGTCCCCCTAGGAGACTTTGCACTATTTATTTCAAGTTGACGCAGACGCATTTTTTCTAGTAGACGACGACGCAAAATGTACAGTACATTTTCAAGTTGACGCAGACGCATTTCGAGATATCGCGTCTGTCGAGAATATGTAAATGACAAAAACCCGGAAGTATGGTCATCGATTTACCAGATCTGAGTTGGTCACGTTCAATAATGTATGTTATTAATCGGTTTTAGTATTGCTCCCAGGCAAACGAGCAAAATCAAGTATTGACTGGTATTCCGTTCATAGTTCCACAAAATATCGCTGAAATATCCAATGTACACGGTAAAATATCTCGTCCCCCGTTATGTGTTTTCGTGTAAACCACGCAAAATGGGACACTGTTTGTTGCTACCGGATATTTGTGTTGCTATTTTTTTTGTAGCCTTGGGGGTTGGCAATTTTAAATTTTTCTTTAAAAAAAAATGCAAGTTAGACACAGAGAAAGAAAATGCATGAAAGAAGGACATTCAAGATAAATAAAAACGTACAGATAAGACACTGTGAAAAGTATTGCACTGGTCATACGCTTCCATCTCCCTATATTTTAAATGTCCAACCCTTTATGTTGTGCTATTTAATGTACACCTGAGATGAAAACTGGTGTTTCATAATTACTTGCTATAGTTTTCAGCTCACATTTGGATGACTACTACTATTCCATTTCATTGTTTTAATGTCTTGATATTATTGAGAATCTAGCGGCCATGGAAAATACATGAAAAATACACCATGATCTCGTAACCATGTACATGTATATTAACTACTCTGCCACCGGCAGTCCCTGGCCGCTAGTACGTCGTCAAACTACCAGATGTAACTGCAATATGATTGGGATGAAATTCATTATATTTTGCACTGTAAGTCTAAGTACAAACTTATTCAATGCTTTGTTCAATCATGCTCATTTCAATGTTTATTCAAAGCCACAAATCTCCAAAGCTTGAGCAGCGAGGATTTTTTTTATTTTTATTTTTTTTTCAAATATTCGATCTATAATGTTATTATTATTATTTATTTAGCAGAGTTAGTTTTTAATATTTTGTATTGTTTCAATTTGATTGTATTCAAATTTGTAATATGTACGTACGAATATAATACTCTATTGTGCAGGAGAGGGCAACAACTACTAGCCTAAAGTTGGTTATTATTTATTACGAAAAACAATAGTTTCATTGTTATATCTTTCGTAGTTTTAATTGTTGAAGGACGGTGGTCGTCGCGCCTCGTCGTGTTCGATATGGGACTCGACGTATACAACGCGTGTAAAATACATTGTTTGTTTACATAAAATTCGAGCACGCGCTGCGCGACGACCACCGCCCTTTAACTTTACAATACAACACGCCCTCTCACTATTACTTACAACTTTAATAATTTCTGCATTAGCTCGTCGCATGCAATACAATAGTGTTACTTCACTGACAGATCAAAAGAAAAAAATACGGTTTGAGGCACCCAGGGAGACACTGGCAAGAGTTCGGACAGGAAAATATGAACAATCAATCGGACATGCAGAATTTATTTGAACATAGGGGGTCAGATATAAAACAAAATGGCGACTACCAGCACTATGGGAAATACTCGTAAGTTAGACTGCAAAGACTTACACGGTTATCTGTGTACACTATCCTCTAATGTACTAGATCGACTTTACAACCACCCCGCAACATGTCTAGCTGTGTTCAGGTAATAATTTTAGCGGTATATCGTCTCAATACATCGCGCATACTTGTATCGTCCTGTTAAATTTGAATTAGGGCGCCCTTATTCAAATTAACCCTTTTTACTTCTATTTCAAAGCGTGGTGGTCGTCGCGCAGCGCGTGTTCGAATTTAATGTAAATAAACAATGTATTTCACACGCGTTGTATACGTCGCTATGAGTCCAATATCGAACAGGACGCGGCACGACGACTGCTGCCCTTTAATGTTCACGACGTGACGTTTGGTAATTCTTACCAGTCAACTGTTACCCAGTTAATTGTTTGTCCTATAAATTTAATATTTTAATAATACACTGTATGAATACATTTTTGTGAGTTTATCAAGTAACTTAGACCCAATTTGACTGGAATACTATTGTGAGCTATAAATTTCAACATTGTGTGAAACTGGAGTGCCTGTATCCATGGAAACCACTTTAGTCTCAAATATTGATATTAATAAAGTACAACATTGAAAACCAAAACAATCTGCTAAATTCATGTCTTTTACCTCATGGCTTCCTCTACTGTTCAGCTTTTTTATTTTTTTAAAAATATAATTTTTGCTCCACCATCCGTTGATAGCTGAATAACATTCACGGAGATGATCATCAACTTGCCACACACAGTAAACATGTTGTCCCTTTTACACTGTCTGACGACAGAATAAATATCCCCTTGGGTTATTACTGGATCTGCCATCATTCTGCAATAACAAGAAATAAGTCACGTTACTGAATGAACAAAGTGAAGATTTTATTTGAACATCCATTGAAAAAAAACATATAAGCAGCTTACCAATTTCATTTGCAGTATTATTAATGGAACGATAATGATAGTTGATAAATTTGAAATATAATCTGCAGTAAAATGTAATGAACAGAACTTTAAAAAAACTATAAAAAAAATGTACTAAGGCGTTGTAAAAATGTGAGAAAAATAATATTAAATATTTTCTTTTTTGTTTAAAAATTTCCTAAACATACACACACCAAAAAACGTCTTGATCAACACTTCAAGTTTGTATTAATCCACTAAAATTTAACGAGACCAATGAATAAATATAGTGAATTACAAAAATCTATTGAAGGGACTTGGAACAATTTCACCGCTACGATCGGCAATTTGTGGTTCATAACTTCATTCAATCAAAGTTACAACATCGGTCAGAAAAAGACCAAAGAACATTCACCCCACGGGTCAGAACACCAACCTCAAATGCCCTGTCTGAGGACTGTAGCGCAGTGCATTGAAAATTCAGGTAGCATAAACTGGTCACAGAGCAAGTGTAATATTGAGTAATTATGAGTCAGAAGATACTCTGATATCAAGAAGAAATAATACAGATTACTAATTAAATGATATTGCTGTAATATATAACAATAAAGTGGTACTTATGAAGTAAAAATGTTAGGAACAAGTCAGGATGCATTGTAAACTAGACAATGACTGTAAGTACCTCGGCTTGAAAATGTGTTGCAACGCACGACCTCGGATGGACATATCATCAAAATATGATAACTGTTTCTCATGTTTATGGACGACAATCATGACAATGTTGCTCAGAATATTGGAAGCATGGAAGTCTGATTGACAAGACTACCACGAGAATCATTGCTGCTCTCCAAATAAGTCCCTCCTTTTGTATTGACCAACTTAAGGGATGCTAATTCTCTTTTTCTAACTCTTGCTCCCAAAATGCATTAAAATGCATTAACCTAGAAATGAATATTCATGAGCATGTCATGAATAAATTAGCATAATTGCATAAGTGTACATTGTACAATGTCTTTTGGAATTAAGCAGTTCTAGTACATTGGATCGGTACATGTTACTATGTATCATGATGTATCTTTCCATGATCAAACATTAGAATCTGGTTTCTAGTCCGAAATTGTGCAGTATTTCTCAGGATATTTTTTTTTTTAATATCACAGTGTTTTTGATTTGCCAAATAATTTAAAAATTACGATTAGCTCTCTCTCGGTCATGATATATTTAAAGGGTAGTGGTCTTTTACTGTGCATGTGTGACAATTGTGTTGATAAACAATTTCCAACAATCCAGTGCACCTTTCTAAAACTTGTTATGTAACGTCTTAGTTTTTCTGTATTGGTCTGCGAAACAGTCTTGTTCATATGAGACCCATATCTTGCACATGTGTAGCACGACGACCTCCACCCTTTAATCAAAGTACAGATTGAAATATACCTGAGTGATTATTTACTAACTACTTGCAACAGCTTCATGTTGAAAACCTAGGACTTTGATTATAAATGTGAAAAATTCAAGAGGTAAACAATTGTCTATGTCCATAAATCACGTGCATGGTTTCACAAGACATAGCAGCTATGAATGCCCACATATTAAAAAATTAAGTGCTTGCTAATTGGATAATGTTGAACTGTCTCATTAATATTATCTAGAACTAACGATGATGTCACAATATTGTGATAGATTGGTCAATTTGAATTCTGACATCCATTTTAATTAATAAAAATGTATATTTATACTAAGTAAAACATTTATAAAGACCACAGTTTTAAGCTCTTCACTGTCATAATAGTTTAGTTTATTGTATCTTTATAAATACATGTTTCTATCAGTATATACAAATAACATTTTATGAAAAAACAAGTACATAAATATGAAATGAAAACTAAAAGAAAATAAGTTTACATGTTGTGAATAATATGAATTATTGTATGCAACAATAAACTTGCCAGTCCTAGGGTTGTCTGATCTATATATTAATCCCAATTTCATTTTTGCTATGCCTATTTCAGGATTGTTGCGGTTTAACGGAATCCGTTATGACTATTAATCTAGCATCATAAAATTTACTGGTACATCTACTGAGCGCGCAGTTTAACAGAAGTAGTAAATCTCAAAAACTAATTATAGGCTAGAATACTGTGATACTGTGGGTATATTCATAAAAAAATGAATTTATTATGTGTGTCAGCATTTAGAATACTTGTAAAACCTTAATATTTTTCACTGAAACTACTGCACAGTTACATTTGTGAATTTCATTGTCTAGATCATATGACACTGTGCCTGACTAAATTTCCAAACTAAATTCAGTTGCCAGACTAACCTATATATCCATGGCAGAAGTGGAGCACAGTTAAAATCGACGAAAATGCTTCATGCTAAACCCATAGGACCGAAGGCTAGAAACACTTGTGACTGCTCAGTCACTGCTTAACACGAACCTTTGTAGATGAGATTTGGTCATTCTTGTCAGATAAAAAGAGCTCTATCATTGATGTGCATTTCCGAAGATGTTTTGCCATGACTTTTCTCACGTCACATAATCTGTCAAACAGCAATCAAAATGTTGCTGTCTATATACCAACCGGACGTTTTATGATATTAGGATTCCTTTCTCATTCTTCCGTCTCTCCCATAAACATATTATTTGTAGATCTCACTTCACAAGTCTTCAGCCACTTGAGAAGTGCTCGCTTTAAATTTAAAAAAAATATTGCTTTCATTACCTTCACTCAGTAAGTTTTGTCTCAAATCCAAACACAGAATATGCATGAGGACAAACATGCATTGCTATGAAAACATTTTCGTATATCAATTGTTTTATTTTTGTTTCCTTTAGAGAATTACCACCACTTGGTAAACAATATGTGATGCGGCTTGTCTTTGTTGATCAGCCAATACCGTGTGCGGTTGTTGCATCATGGGTAAAAACTTCATGCCACGAGTAAGTATATTGAATTGTAGTCTTGTAGCAGGAAATTGATTTAATTACAATGAGCAACCAATTTAATACTAATAAATAACGTTTGTGGTACGAAATGAATTATTATACTTATGTATGGAGTAACACTTTCTCATCGGAACTCGCATCACAAACTTGGGGCTAATCTGCACTGGCTCGGAAGGTTGTAAATGATTAGCTAGTTTGAATTTGCATAACAATACTGACAATGAACGTGCATTCAACGCCACAAGTTTTTTTGTTTTTTTAGCCAATCAGAATTCATCTTCCGAGCCAGTGCAGCTCAGCCGCAAACTTGGCAACTCAAATGAACTGATTTGTAGAAAGCCAGCAACTCATCCACCTGTCATTTGTTAGTCCCCGTTCGGACGCAGTCCGAAAACGTGTACTTATGTTTTAACCTCTGTGTGTCCGTGCGTGCGTGCGTCTGTGTGTGCGTCCGGACCTGTATCTTAGAAATGCCTGAACCAATCACAATCAAACTTCACACATACATCATACATGATATTATACATATGCACGTCAATTTGTTTCACGATCTGATTCAAGATGGCCGAATGGCGGCCATTTTTGTGCTAAAAATCATCAAAACTAAGCATTTCTCGGCTGTTTACAGATGGATTTTGTTCAAACTTGGGATATACGTTAGACATTATAGGACCTTGATGCAGATCATTTTGTTTTACGATCTGATTCAAGATGGCCGAATGACGGCCATTTTTGTGCTAAAAAATCCTAAAAATCAACCATTTCTCGGCTGTTTACAGATGGATTTTGTTCAAACTTGGTATATACATTAGACATTATAGGACCTTGATGCAATTAATTTTGTTTTTCAGATAAGATTCAAAATGGCCGACTGGCGGCCATTTTGTATTAATGAATGTGGTTCTCGTGCCATATCTCTGACTTGCTTTCACTGATTATGTTCAAATTTTAAATATTCATTATACATCATGTCATAGATAGACAGATATACTGGTTTGACGATCCTATTCAAAATGGCCAAATTTTGGCCTTTTTTGTGCTAAACAATCATCAAATATCAAGCATTTCTGGCATTTATGGATGGATTTCGTTCAAACTTGGTACATATATTAGACATTACAGGTTCCTGATGCACATCATTTATTTTTCAGATGGGATTCAAAATGGCTGTCTGGCGGCCATTTTGTTTTAATGAATGGGCTTCTAGAAACATATCTCCGACTTGTTTTGACTGATAATATTTTCAAATTTTAAATATTCATTATACATCATGTCATAGATAAACAGATATATTGGTTTGACTATCCTATTCAAAATGGCCGAATGGTGGTCATTTTTTGTGCTAAAAAATCATCAAATATCAAGCATTTATGGGTGGATTTCGTTCAAACTTGGTACATACATTAGACATTACGGGTTCCTGATGCTCGTCATTTTATTTTTCAGATTGAATTCAAAATGCCTGACTGGCGGCCATTTTGTTTTAATGATTGGGCTTCTAGAGCCATATCTCTTAAATGCTTTGACTTATTATATTTAAATTTTATATATTCGTTATACGTTATATATATACATGTAATCAAAATGGCTGATTTTGAATGCTGTTACAGAGCAATATCTCTCAATATGGACATGTACTTGTTTGACGATCAGATACAACTGTCAATCATATTCCTGTCATGGTTATATTCCAGCTATATTACTATAAACAAAACTATATATCTTAAATTTGATGACTAACGGGGACTGTGCCATGCATGGCTTGTTTTCATAAGTACAACTAATAAATTATGTATTAATCTAGTGATTGACATTCAAAAAAAAATCTTCCAAAAAAATCTTCATTACATTCATGTGCATTACAGAATTACATCATTGTCTGTTACATTAACAGATTGTATTACCATAGGCTTAGTCTGCACTGTTTTATTAATTTAATTTTTTTTCTCCAGAGAACATGTGAGTTCTACTCGTGTACTGAATGATCTGAGAGTATGGCATGACCATCCTCTTCCTGGTGGGCTTCCTGGCTGGATGATAAACCCAACATTCCGACAGAATTTAAAAACTGCATTGCTGGGAGGGTAGGTATTGTTGCGGGTAGTATCAAACATGTACCATATTGTCACCTGGAAACATTCAAACCAATTTACTGTACAAACATATTGGCATCAACAGTGTTCATCACATACCATGATAACATTGATACCCACAGCGTTAAACACATACCATGCTAACATATTGATACCCACAGTGTTAAACACATACCATGCTAACAAATTGATACCCACAGTGTTAAACACATACCATGCTAACATATTGATTCCCACAGTGTTAAACACATACCATGCTAACATATTGATACACACAGTGTTAAACACATACCATGCTAACATATTGATACCACAGTCTTAAACACATACCATGCTAACATATTGATACCCACAGTGTTAAACACATACCATGCTAACATATTGATACCCACAGCGTTAAACACATACCATGCTAACATATTGATACCCAGCGTTAAACACATACCATGCTAACATATTGATACCCACAGTGTTAAACACATACCATGCTAACATATTGATACCACAGTGTTAAACACATACCATGCTAACATATTGATACCCACAGTGTTAAACACATACCATGCTAACATATTGATACCACAGTGTTAAACACATACCATGCTAACATATTGATACCACAGTGTTAAACACATACCATGCTAACATATTGATACCCACAGTGTTAAACACATACCATGCTAACATATTGACACCCACAGTGTTAAACACATACCATGCTAACATATTGACACTCACAGTATTAAACACATACCATGCTAACATATTGATACCCACAGTGTTAAACACATACCATGCTAACATATTGATACCCACAGTGTTAAACACATACCATGCTAACATATTGACACCCACAGTGTTAAACACATACCATGCTAACATATTGACACTCACAGTGTTAAACACATACCATGCTAACATATTGATACCCAGTGTTAAACACATACCATGCTAACATATTGACACTCACAGTGTTAAACACATACCATGCTAACATATTGATACCACAGTGTTAAACACATACCATACTAACATATTGATACCCACAGTGTTAAACACATACCATGCTAACATATTGATTCCCACAGTGTTAAACACATACCATGCTAACATATTGATACCCACAGTGTTAAGCACATACCATGCTAACATATTGCCATTCACAGCGTTAAACACATACCATGCTAAAATATTGATACCCACAGTGTTAAACACATACCATGCTAACATATTGATACCCACAGTGTTAAACACATACCATGCTAACATATTGATACCCACAGTGTTAAACACATACCATGCTAACATATTGACACCCACAGTGTTAAACACATACCATGCTAACATATTGATACCACAGTGTTAAACACATACCATGCTAACATATTGACACCCACAGTGTTAAACACATACCATGCTAACATATTGATACCCACAGTGTTAACCACATACCATGCTAACATATTGACACTCACAGTGTTAAACACATACCATGCTAACATATTGTCATTCACAGCGTTAAACACATACCATGCTAAAATATTGATACCCACAGTGTTAAACACATACCATGCTAACATATTGACACCCAGTGTTAAACACATACCATGCTAACATATTGATACCCACAGTGTTAACCACATACCATGCTAACATATTGACACTCACAGTGTTAAACACATACCATGCTAACATATTGCCATTCACAGCGTTAAACACATACCATGCTAAAATATTGATACCCACAGTGTTAAACACATACCATGCTAACATATTGACACCCACAGTGTTAAACACATGCCATGCTAACATATTGATACCCACAGTGTTAACCACATACCATGCTAACATATTGACACTCACAGTGTTAAACACATACCATGCTAAAATATTGCCATTCACAGCGTTAAACACATACCATGCTAAAATATTGATACCCAGTGTTAAACACATACCATGCTAACATATTGATACCCACAGTGTTAAACACATACCATGCTAACATATTGACACTCACAGTATTAAACACATACCATGCTAACATATTGATACCCACAGTGTTAAACACATACCATGCTAACATATTGATACCCACAGTGTTAAACACATACCATGCTAACATATTGACACCCACAGTGTTAAACACATACCATGCTAACATATTGACACTCACAGTGTTAAACACATACGATGCTAACATATTGATACCCAGTGTTAAACACATACCATGCTAACATATTGACACTCACAGTGTTAAACACATACCATGCTAACATATTGATACCACAGTGTTAAACACATACCATACTAACATATTGATACCCACAGTGTTAAACACATACCATGCTAACATATTGACACACGCCATGTTACACCCTGTGGCAAAGACACAACATGTTGACATAATGACACCATAGTGTAACTTGTATTGATATCAACAACATCAAACGCATACTGTCTGTGACAAAACAATGTTAGTGACTATGTTAATGTGAGAGGACCAGATTTGGAGTAAGATCATAAATGAAATTTAATCTGTTAATCATTAACACAAATTTGAATTAATGTTATTTTGTCTTCATGTCAGTGGTCATTCGTGGGCAAGTTCTGGTCATCTCGGTCCTGACAAGCATGCACGTGATGTAGAATACTTGGATTCTTATGCATTGGAAAGATGGGAGGTAAGACAAATATCTCAACTTATTTGTTAGTGTTTTTTCTTACATCAAAACATTCTCAACTTTTTAAACAGTGGTGTTTATTTTATTTATTCTCTCCATTCCTTTTACCGTAGGAGCTCACTAGTTTAAAAAATTAAAAAATTATCTCATTTAGTCCCAGTTTAAACCGTTTTCACCATCAATTCCCTTTTTTATTACAAAATATTCCTGCTTATAGTCTTTTCTTTCCTTCAGAAAACTGGGAAAAAAATAGCCAAATTTTTTGAGTAAAAAATGAAAATTGCCTGTAAGTTGTTTTTTTAATAGGAACACATACATGAATATTCAATGATAGAAGCATTGAACAACGCCTTTATTTCATTTTTGACTCCCATGTGCGAAGCACAAAATGGGAGTCTTTGCAGTTAGTGTGTCTGTATGTGTGTATGTGTGTATGTGTGTATGTGTGTATGTGTGTATGTGTGTATGTGTGTATGTGTGTATGTGTGTATGTGTGTGTGTATGTGTGTATGTGTGTCCGACTGTTCCACTGCTATCTCAAGAACCATACATCGGTTTTTGATGAAACTTGGTGCATAGATGCTCTGGGCCAATGCGCAGATTTGATTAGGTTTTGGTAAAAATCCATGCTCGTTAATTACCTAATTTGCATGATAATTAGCTAATTTTTAGCTGTTCTATGACTGTTCCACTGATATCTAAAGAACCACTCATTGGATTTTGATGAAACTTGGTACATAGATGCTCTGAACATATGCGCAGATTTGATTAATTTTTGGTAAAAATCCGTGCATATTAATTACCTAATTTGCATGATAATTAGCTATTTTTTAGTGGTTCCATGACTGTTCCACTGATATCTAAACAACCACTCATTGGATTTTGATGAAACTTTGTACATAGATGCTCTGAACTAATGCTAGGTTTTGATTAGTTTTTGGTAATAATCCGTGGATACTAATTACCTAATTTGCATAATGATTAGTCAATTTTCGGTTTTTCCACTGATATCTCAAGTACTAATCATCACATTTCAATGAAACTTGGTACATAGATGTCATACGACACTGCACAGACCTGATAGTTTTTATGGTAATATCAGTACGTATTAATTACCTAATTTGCATAATTAATTAATTTTCAGCATTTGATATAAGTAGTTAGCATTACATTTCAATGAAACTTGGTACTTACATACTCAAGGACTATGCAGAGATTGATTGTTTTCGATAAATATTTGTGCATATTAATCACCTAATTTGCATAATTAGTTAATTTTCAGCTTTTCCACGGGTATCTCAAGTACTAATCATCGCATTTCAATGAAACTTGGTACATAGATCCTTTAGGACTATGCAGAGACCTGATTAGTTTTAGGGTAAATAATTGTGCATATTAATTACCTAATTTGCATAATTAATTTTCAGCTTTTCTACTGATATCTAAAGTACTAATCATCATATTTCAATGAATCTAGAATTATGCAGACCCAATTAGTTTCCGGTAAATATTTGTGCATATTAATCACCTAATTTGCATAATTAACCAACTTTCACACTGATATCTCAGGTACTATACATCACATATCAATGAATGTACATGGATGCTGTAGGACAATAGACAGACCTGAATAATTGTGGGTTAAAATCTGTACATATTAATTACCTAATTTGCATAATTAACCAATTTTAATCTTTCACACTGATATCTAAAGTACCGTAAAAACTCCAAAATTTCGACTGGTTTTAAATAATTTGTGTTAGAAATGTGACGTGTTTTTAGAGTCAAAATTAAGGTGCATTTTCGGACAGTCGAATTTTTCAGAATAGAAATCAGCAAAAAAAAATGGGGATGATAGACAGTGTGCTTCATTAGTTTTTAAAAAATGCAATGTCCGTCAATTGACGTAAACTTCCTCATGTTTCACGGTAAAAGCAAAGGTCGTGGCCAAGTTGTAACTCAAAATCTAAACAAAGTCATCAATCAGTGAGTATTATGACAAGCAAAACAAAACATCAAGACGCGGAGAAGAGGTCAGCACAAAACTAATAGGTCAAAAGACAAAGCTGTCTCGCACTACCTAGGAAAACTTGCGAATGTTCGAAGTACAGGTACCCATTGGACAAAAGATACATGGAAGTTTAGCAAACGATCTCCCCGACCCAGTGCAATGTATCCGGTTAGAATCAAAGCTCACGTGTCCCTTATTTGAGCACCGTACCGGTGATTTGAGGGACCAAATTCTGCCGTAAATTCGCCCTTGGATTAAAAAATATAATGGGATTTAAGAAAATAAAATGGGACTTTTAAGGTGTATTTTGGCGTCATTTTTCGGACATTTCAATCAATCCTGCCGGCTAAAATAGAGTCTAAGTTTTACCGTAGTCATTGACGTCTGTCTATTCAAGAGTACACGAGTATGATTTTTATCGTGACTAGCGTGAGCGGGTAAGCTTCCTTTCGAGAATGAGCTGTTATCACTGTGAACAATGTTAAATTATTCTTCAGATGACCAGTTTATTTTTTAAAAACAACTAATTTTTTTATTTAAAAAAAATCATGCCGTTTTCGCAACATCCAGCTTTTTGATTGGTTAATTAGCGATTTGACCTATTTGACCTAAGAGAACATGGCGGATATCCTACAGCATCAAACGTTTATACGAGACCGGAATCATTCACTTACGATGAAACTAAGTTGACTTTTATTTGTATTTCATAACCATTCAACAAATTTATTTTGTGTACATTATTATAATCACTACTGAGTACAGTAATAATCAACAATTCAGAAACGCAGCATGCCGAGATTTTTGTGTTCGTTTTTATTTGAAACTTCGTTTATTTAGAATATATTTTCGTTACCAATAAAATAAAAATCTCTCAGTCAATCAGAAACCCGGATTCATGCCTTTGAGAAAGGTCCCGTTTGAACGCTCACATCGGTTTTTTTTTTCGTTTGGGGGAAAACTAAAACTGGTCGCAATTTTCGAATAAGAATGAGTCGGCAATTTTTAGTGGAGTCGAAAATTTGGAGGTAAATAAAACACCGAAACCCGGCAAATAAATAGGCGGTCAAATTTTTAGAGGGGTCGAAATTTTGGAGTTTTCACGGTGCTAATTATTCCATTTCAATGAAACTTAGTACAAAGATGCTCTAGGACAATGTACAAACCTAATTAGTTTGGGGTAAAAATCTGTTCATATTAATTCCCTAATAAGCATAATAATTCATAATTTTTTGGTTCTAATCACATTTCAATTAAACTTGGAGACATAGATTTTCTGTTACATTGCGCAGACCTCATTAGTTTTACACTCAAATCTGGTCATATTAATTTTCTGATTTGCATAATTAGTTTTCAGCTAAGTAATTTCGAATTATATTTAATGTGTCTCCAATACTCTCAGCACATGGGAGTTCTTTCTAAGCTTTCTTTGATTCGAGTGAGTGATTGGTTTGTGTCAACCAGGCACTGCACATGTATGGAACATACTATACATTATTTCCATTTTTATTTCAGTGTGTGTTGCATTTCTTGGTTGGATCTCGTGGCGTGGATAGTGTCAGCAGAGATATAGCATTAGTACTAAATAAATCAGGTCTTATGAAACCGTAAGTAAAAATTTTTTGAATGTTACAATTTTGTCCCACTAAATTGATTGTAATATTCTCTAAAAAAAATTTATTTATTTTTGCACAAATTGTCATAATTTTCATCTGGCTGCCCTTGATACCATTTTTTGAAAATTCAGATTTGTTTTTATTTAATAAAAAGATAACACCTGATATGTGTTGTCGTTATTGAATTCAGCATAATATGAAAATATTAATATTAATAATGATTGATCCTTACTAGTTATTAAATACTGATATCTTTAGTTACAATATTTTGGGTTATAAATACTTCTTTGTGAAGTTTTGTGACATATTTTCAAATTCTAAGAAAGCTATTCTTTTGTTCACTCAAGTTGTTTCACCACATTTTTCTAATATTTGTTCACTAATAAATAAGACCTGCAGGCAGTTAAAAAAATTAGTGTAATTAGGCCAGACAAAAGAAAAATTTTCATCTGACTACCGGTACATCTGCCCAATCTTGTTTTTAGCTCCGCTGTCAACTTTATCTAACGGAGCTTTATCATATGAGTGATTGTCCGTTGCCCTGCCTGCGTCTGTCATTCGTGTCAACTTTTTATTTTTTGAACTTCTTTTTTAAAACTACAAGCCTGAATGTTTTGATACTTGGTGTATATGTACTTTGGGTAGACCTTTCTTAGATTTGTTCATTTCATGATGATATCTTCAATTCTCTAATTTTGATGAATATTTTTGTCATTTTTGGTAAATAGTGATATTTTTGACTTCGAAGTCCGAATGCTTTAATACTATACATATTGCTCATTTTCCAATGATATTTTCAGTTCTTTAGTTGAAATGTGCCTTGCTAACAGCAGAGCTATCTCAGCCGACAGGCTGCTTGTTTATTTTTTTATTTGCACCAAAAATTTACTCAATCTTTGATGAAACTGTGAGTTTCACAAACTGCGAGACCTCAGACAAAGACTTAGTCAGTACATCTTCCCAACTGCATTCGTAGCAATTGTTCACTGCCGACGGTGTTTGCAATATTGTCTTTGAATTTTTCATTCATTGTTCAAAGGACATTCGAGATGAGTACGGTCTAACAAATATGGAATACAAAGGGGATTAAAAAGCCTTGATCTGTGTTTTTGCAAATTGTTGAATCCAAGTAATATTGAGGTGAAATTACCTTAAGTGCAAAATAAAGACACACATGAGTAAAAATTATGTTCAGACTATGTTCATGGCAACACATCATGGTGTAAATAAATTGTGTCTTCATTTATTTTGTAAGAATGGAAGAAGGAGGCACTCCTGTGATTACTCAAGCTGGATTTCAATTTCTACTCATGGATACCCCCTCTCAAGTTTGGTATTTCATGTTACAGTATTTACAAAGTGCTGAGGTAAGAAAACACAAACTATCATATTGCTATACTCAAATAATTCTCTGGGATGCCTAGAACTCAGACTACTGAGGTAAGAAAACACAAACTATCATCTTGCTATGGTCAAATAATTCTCTGGGATGCCTAGAACTCAGTTAGACTTCTACTGCTGAGGTGAGAAAACACAAACTATCATCTTGCTATGGTCAAATAATTCTCTGGGATGCCTAGAACTCAGTTAGACTTCTACTGCTGAGGTGAGAAAACACAAACTATCATCTTTCTATGGTCAAATAATTCTCTGGGATGCCTAGAACTCAGTTAGACTTCTACTGCTGAGGTGAGAAAACACAAACTATCATCTTGCTATGGTCAAATAATTCTCTGAGATGCTGAGAACTCAGTTAGACATTTGAGGTAAACAGCCCTGCAAACAAGTTGAACAGAAGAATTTTGCTGGCCTTACAGCAAGCATACCATAGAGTATTGTAACATCCCCCACTACATGTCTGATTGCATTCAATACCATAGAGTATTGTAACACCCTCCACTACATGTCTGATTGCATTCAATACCATAGAGTATTGTAACATCCTCCACTACATGCCTGATTGCATTCAATACCATATAGAGTATTGTAACATCCTCCACTACATGTCTGATTGCATTCAATACCATAGAGTATTGTAACATCCTCCACTACATGCCTGATTGCATTCAATACCATAGAGTATTGTAACATCCTCCACTACATGTCTGATTGCATTCAATACCATAGAGTATTGTAACATCCTCCACTACATGCCTGATTGCATTCAATACCATAGAGTATTGTAACATCCTCCACTACATGTCTGATTGCATTCAATACCATAGAGTATTGTAACATCCTCCACTACATGTCTGAATGCATTCAATACCATAGAGTATTGTAACATCCTCCACTACATGTCTGATTGCATTCAATACCATAGAGTATTGTAACATCCTCCACTACATGTCTGATTGCATTCAATACCATAGAGTATTGTAACATCCTCCACTACATGCCTGATTGCATTCAATACCATAGAGTATTGTAACATCCTCCACAACATGCCTGATTGCATTCAATACCATAGAGTATTGTAACATCCTCCACTTCATGTCTGAATGCATTCAATACCATAGAGTATTGTAACATCCTCCACTACATGCCTGATTGCATTCAATACCATAGAGTATTGTAACATCCTCCACAACATGCCTGATTGCATTCAATACCATAGAGTATTGTAACATCCTCCACTACATGTCTGATTGCATTCAATACCATAGAGTATTGTAACATCCTCCACTACATGCCTGATTGCATTCAATACCATAGAGTATTGTAACATCCTCCACTACATGTCTGAATGCATTCAATACCATAGAGTATTGTAACATCCTCCACTACATGTCTGATTGCATTCAATACCATAGAGTATTGTAACATCCTCCACTACATGTCTGATTGCATTCAATACCATAGAGTATTGTAACATCCTCCACTACATGTCTGATTGCATTCAATACCATAGAGTATTGTAACATCCTCCACTACATGTCTGATTGCATTCAATACCATAGAGTATTGTAACATCCTCCACTACATGTCTGAATGCATTCAATACCATAGAGTATTGTAACATCCTCCACTACATGTCTGATTGCATTCAATACCATAGAGTATTGTAACATCCTCCACTACATGTCTGATTGCATTCAATACCATAGAGTATTGTAACATCCTCCACTACATGCCTGATTGCATTCAATACCATAGAGTATTGTAACATCCTCCACTACATGTCTGATTGCATTCAATACCATAGAGTATTGTAACATCCTCCACTACATGCCTGATTGCATTCAATACCATAGAGTATTGTAACATCCTCCACAACATGCCTGATTGCATTCAATACCATAGAGTATTGTAACATCCTCCACTACATGTCTGATTGCATTCAATACCATAGAGTATTGTAACATCCTCCACTACATGCCTGATTGCATTCAATACCATAGAGTATTGTAACATCCTCCACTACATGTCTGATTGCATTCAATACCATA
Source organism: Saccoglossus kowalevskii (assembly GCF_978046115.1). NCBI lineage: Eukaryota > Metazoa > Hemichordata > Enteropneusta > Harrimaniidae > Saccoglossus > Saccoglossus kowalevskii. Next base: position 24,885,862 of record NC_140657.1, read on the forward strand.
GAGTATTGTAACATCCTCCACTACATGCCTGATTGCATTCAATACCATAGAGTATTGTAACATCCTCCATTACATGCTTGATTGCATTCAATACCATAGAATATTGTATTGTAACATCCTCCACTACATGTCTGATTGCATTCAATACCATAGAGTATTGTAACATCCTCCACTACATGTCTGATTGCATTCAATACCATAGAGTATTGTAACATCCTCCACTACATGCCTGATTGCATTCAATACCATAGAGTATTGTAACATCCTCCACTACATGCCTGATTGCATTCAATACCATAGAGTATTGTAACATCCTCCACAACATGCCTGATTGCATTCAATACCATAGAGTATTGTAACATCCTCCACAACATGGCTGATTGCATTCAATACCATAGAGTATTGTAACATCCTCCACTACATGTCTGATTGCATTCAATACCATAGAGTATTGTAACATCCTCCACTACATGCCTGATTGCATTCAATACCATAGAGTATTGTAACATCCTCCACTACATGTCTGATTGCATTCAATACCATAGAGTATTGTAACATCCTCCACTACATGCCTGATTGCATTCAATACCATAGAGTATTGTAACATCCTCCACTACATGTCTGATTGCATTCAATACCATAGAGTATTGTAACATCCTCCACTACATGCCTGATTGCATTCAATACCATAGAGTATTGTAACATCCTCCACTACATGCCTGATTGCATTCAATACCATAGAGTATTGTAACATCCTCCACTACATGCCTGATTGCATTCAGTACCCAGTGTTCTCCACAATCCAAAATAGCTGGTGGGCGGCCTAATTAGCATAAATTTGCATATTAATTTGCATGTCATTTACATACAGCATTCTAGCATTTATGTCATGAACTGCAATACACACTAAGTTATTTACTATTCTCTTTTTAATTTAATTGAAACATGTTACAATTTTTTGAAATACAAACAGATTGGTCACTATTATTATTTACGAAATGCAAAAAGTTTGAAATCGGTGATTTACACGTTCGCAAATTATTCTACGTTCATGAAATGCAATTCGAATAACCAAGAGCAAGTACAAGAGTTATAATGTAGAAAATATACGAGATGATTTGTCCCCGACGCCAAAACAGACGATTTGTCAAAATAAAACTCATACAATTTTTTATTTGTGGCATCAGTACTCACCCGTGCCGACGGACGGTAAGATGCATTTACGCATGTACGGCCACGATACGTTGCGTTTTCACACGTTGTTTTGGAATTCAAGAAAAAATGCTAGCAATCGGCAAAAGAAAAGAATCTGCTATGTTCTCGAAAGATTAGACATAAAAAATGGATAAATTGAAAAAAAAACATGGAAAAGATAACTAAAATATTATTCAATTACAAATACTCACGGTAAACTAATCCGGCAGCCATGTTTGATGTTTATTACTGCTTTCCGAATTTAGTACACGAACACCCAGAATGCGCTGTTCCCCTATGCAACTTAGATATTAAATCGTTACAGCGCCAACAACGGTGGGTGGCCGACGGTCGTTGAAAGGGGTAGGCCAAAAGGTCCCCAGTTTGCCTACTCCATGCTGTTTTTACGGTGAAAATCGAGCGAACGTTGTAAATACGGCTAGAATTTTAATTTTTGTTCGAGTTTACATGCAATCTGCTAATATGTTTGTTTATTTACTGTGCATATACATTTCGTTCGTATTTACTTCTTTCTTTCGTGATCGGAAGACGATTATTAAAAATACAGCTGTAAATTTAAACCACTGTAGTTGCGTATCGTGAGCAATAAGTGGCAACAATGTCGGGCGACGATGAATTCAGGCGATTGACACATTGCCATGAATACATTTGATAACTGCTTACAGACTTCCAGTGGTCATTGTTTATGTTTGGACTCTTGAAACAATAGCAAAATAAAGGGTTGGGCAACTACTCCTTTGTTTAGGCTTGGGAAGAACAATGCAAGCTTTTTACAAATAATTTCAGCTGGATGTGCGTTGGTGGGCGGGTGTTGAGAGTTACTAGGCGGCCGTAAAACTTGATGGGCGGGCCGCCCACCTAAAACCCCTTGTGGAGAACACTGGTACCATAGAGTATTGTAACATCCTCCACTACATGTCTGATTGCATTCAATACCATAGAGTATTGTAACATCCTTCACTACATGTCTGATTGCATTCAATACCATAGAGTATTGTAACATCCTCCACTACATGCCTGATTGCATTCAATACCATAGAGTATTGTAACATCCTCCACTACATGTCTGATTGCATTCAATACCATAGAGTATTGTAACATCCTCCACTACATGCCTGATTGCATTCAATACCATAGAGTATTGTAACATCCTCCACTACATGTCTGATTGCATTCAATACCATAGAGTACTGTAAAGGGGGTAATTATTCACTGGGTTTTAATTTAGCTTATTTCGCTGACTGGAAAAATGCGCTAAATTAAAACACAGTGAATATGTAAAATTTAGCATGGAACACATTATCTAAATGACGAAACCGTGAATTTAAAACCCACTGAATATGCCTGAAATGGTAAATCAGTGAAATTTAAACCCAGTGAAAATTAGTCATTTTACAGTATTGTAACATCCTCCACTACATGTCTGATTGCATTCAATACCATAGAGTATTGTAACATCCTCCACTACATGTCTGATTGCATTCGATACCATAGAGTATTGTAACATCCTCCACTACATGTCTGATTGCATTCAATACCATAGAGTATTGTAACATCCTCCACTACATGTCTGATTGCATTCAATACCATGGAGTATTGTAACATCCTCCACTACATGCCTGATTGCATTCAATACCATAGAGTATTGTAACATCCTCCACTACATGCCTGATTGCATTCAATACCATAGAGTATTGTAACATCCTCCACTACATGTCTGATTGCATTCAATACCATAGAGTATTGTAACATCCTCCACTACATGTCTGATTGCATTCAATACCATAGAGTATTGTAACATCCTCCACTACATGTCTGATTGCATTCAATACCATAGAGTATTGTAACATCCTCCACTACATGCCTGATTGCATTCAATACCATAGAGTATTGTAACATCCTCCACTACATGTCTGATTGCATTCAATACCATAGAGTATTGTAACATCCTCCACTACATGTCTGATTGCATTCAATACCATAGAGTATTGTAACATCCTCCACTACATGTCTGATTGCATTCAATACCATAGAGTATTGTAACATCCTCCACTACATGTCTGATTGCATTCAATACCATAGAGTATTGTAACATCCTCCACTACATGCCTGATTGCATTCAATACCATAGAGTATTGTAACATCCTCCACTACATGTCTGATTGCATTCAATACCATAGAGTATTGTAACATCCTCCACTACATGTCTGATTGCATTCAGTACCATAGAGTATTGTAACATCCTCCACTACATGTCTGATTGCATTCAATACCATAGAGTATTGTAACATCCTCCACTACATGTCTGATTGCATTCAATACTGTAATTTGTTTGTTGTATTTTTATAACCTATTTTTACTTTATTGTATAGGCAAGAAATCTAGATCTTGTTGAGGCTTTAAATTTCTTATTTCAGCTGAGTTTTTCATCACTAGGTAAGGTAAGTATTTGAACAATCTGATTAAAATCAGTTTTATTTGCAGTTATTAGGTTTTTTATATATCATAACTTGGTCGCCTCAACTTCCATATGTATTGAGTCAGATGTTGGGACTAGGATGCGGTCCCGGATGCGGTATAAAAAAAATTTAATACCAAAAAAATAGTCATAAATAAACAAACTTTTCAAATCATTGTTTTCAGGCAAAGTTAAGAAAAGCTTGCAAAAGTTATCATATTTAGACCAGGACCAAATATAACTTGTTCTGTAGATTTATTTTTTGGAGTTTGAAGAACTCAGAATGGCATTGTGGTTGGTTATTGTGGTGCACAGAAATGATACGAAAATACAAGACCAGACCATAATTTTCTCATCTAGTTTAACTATTTTAAGAACTGTCCATGATCCCATTTTGCGTAAATTAATTTTTAAATAATATAATTGTATAAACTAATTTTTCTTTGAAAAAAATCTGTGCTTTAGGATACAAAAGAAAAAAACACACTGTAGCTGGATTTTATTTTGAAAAATATGCTGGGCAATTATTGTTAGTGTCTGACCCAATCTACATCTGATACACTGTTGTCTTTCAGGACTATTCAACAGAAAACCTGAATGATTCACAGTTACAATTTCTTCAACATCTCAGAGAGTTAGGATTAGTGTTCCAAAGAAAGGTACCAACATTTTATTTATTTATTCACTGTAAAGTACTTTATTTTCATTCGAAGTTTATTTTCGTTACTCATCAGAAGTGAGTGAAAATAAACTTCATACGAAATTAACTTCATACAAAATAAACTTCATACGAGAATTAATTCCAGCTAAAATAAAGTATTTTGCAGTACTGTGGAATACTTTATTTTCGCTGGAATTAATTTTCGCTGAAAAGACTTTTTGAGCGTTTCGTATGGAATTTATTTTCACTGATTTTTGATGAGTTTAATGTGAAATATAGAAAAAAAAATATATTCGCTGGATTTTATTTTCACGGAATCATCTGTTCAGCGAAAATAGCGAAAATAAATTCTAAGCGAAAATAAAGTATTCTACAGTATTCATTTATTACAGGCCTGGTTTAGACAAGTCTCCCATTTTACATAGGCAGCCACAGGGTTTGGTTTACACATGGTCAGTTTAGACAGATTTCTATTTTACACAAGGTTTTGTCTTCATTTTACACATAGTTTAGGTTAAACAGGTCTAAATTTTACACAAAGTTCAGTTTAGACAGGTTTCCAGTTTATAAAGGGTATGGTTTAGATAGTTCTCCATTATACATACGATTTTATTTTACACAGGGTTTTGTCTTCATTTTACACATATAGTGACTAATAGTTTAGTTTAAACAGGTCTAAATTTTACACAAGGCTCAGTTTAGACAGGTTTCCAGTTTATACAGGGTATGGTTTAGAATCTCGGCCAGTGGAATTGGCCTTCCCATTGAGTCTGTGGCACACTCACCCAGGGTAGGGGTCGACCCTTTGATGTTCAGCCTAAGGTAGGATTTGAACTTGGGTCTACCGAACATGAGTCTGATGCGATGTGATATTGTCAGTTATGACATCTGAATTATGTAAATGTTCAATCATACCTGACAAGCAATTCTTTTTTTTTGTTTCAGAGAAAGTCGAAACGGTATTATCCAAGCAGACTGGCCATCAATTTAGCCTCGGGTACTCTCATCTAGTCATTTATAAAATTCCCAAATATTTTGTCATCGGAACAGTTCCATATCATAATTTTGTACTACCCCCCCCCCCCTCCCGGTATGTAATATTAATCATGATCATGAAGCCCTAAATGCTTGGTAGTTCTCCCATGATGCATCTCACTTTTTATGTTCACCAAGTATATATCCCACAATTCATTTGGTAAAATTTTCATAAGTTTTAATGAATTGCAGCCATTGATACATATATGTACGCATAAACATTTACTTGCCTTTTAAATAATAATTATATAATCAGTCTGCGAAATGTGCATCTGTCAGTGCGTTCATCCGTTTGTTCACACCTGTATCTCAGACATGCCTGTGTCGTTTATGTTCAAACTTCACACACACATATATCACACATATGTACATACACTCATGTGATTCAAAAATGGCCAACTTACAGCCATTTTAATGTTTAAAATGTATCAAAACCATATCTGGTATTTAGATCACATTGGAAATTACCAACAAGGACTGTGTCATTTTTAATAATTTGTTTTATTGTCATTGTAGACTCTGTTTCTAAAATTGTATTTGGTTGTAGGTCTATCAAACGTTACAACAGATGCAAACAGAACTGGGTTTATTATGGTTGAAACTAACTACAGAGTGTATGCGTACACTGACTCCAACTTGCAAGTGGAAATATTAGGCTTATTTACAGAACTCCTCTATAGGTAGGTTTAATTAATATTTTGTTAAATATGATCACATTGTACACTGCAACAGGAACTTATGTTTTATGTCCCGTCTGTCTGTCTGTCTGTCTGTGTGTCATCCATCCTTGCATCCAATGACGTACTGTATTGTGTCCAAAGACAAATGCAAATTATTTTGTTTTTTGCTTCATTGATATTTGAACATGCCATCATCAACTAATGGCCCCAATTCATTTTTTGTACCTGAAATAAGAATAATAATAATAATAATAAACTTAGATCAGACATGGTGGACTACTGATGCAAGTTTGTTTCGTGATTTAATTTAAAATGGTCAACTGGCGTTATTTTCTTCACGTTCCTTGGATACACTTTTACAATTTATGTCTGTATTTGGTACATGTATGAAGGCAAGACATTTTGTGTGCCTGGTACATGATTCCTTGAGTTATTTTTAGATATTGATGGTTGCTTTTTTCAATTAACATGTCATCAACTGTTTCTCTTTGTATGAACATCACACTGGATAGGTAACTAGTGCATGCCAGTTTGTATTGTGATTTGATTCAAAATGGCCATCTGGCAGACATGGTTTTGTTTTTATGTGTTCTTAATTATTTTCTGGGATGAATCTAGACTTTTTTTTCCAAAGTTGGTACATAGACAAGTCATAATGTTGTCTATACTGGTTACTGCATAGATGTTGTTGCTTCGACTTGTGATTGTTAGACCCAAGTTCAAATCCTACCTTAGGCTGAACAGCAAAAAGGGTTGACCCCTACCCTGGGTGAGTGTGCCACAGACTCAATAGGAAGGCCAATTCCACTGGTTGAGATTCATTCACTAACGAATGTGACACACTATTGCAAATGAAAAGAAAAACGTCGGGAGAGACAACAGTGACATTCAATGTTTGGAACTGTCGCCTGGCACAACAACTTTTTTAAACAAATGTTGTCTATACATGTATGCACATTTGTTACAGCATTTCATCAACTATTTCTTCGGTGTGCTTGGTTTGGTTTCCATTTAAAATTGGTGTTGTCTTTATTCATATTTTCAAGATATTTCAGTCAAAATTTACCCCTTTCTTAGGTGAAAATGAATGACATAATGGTGTAATTTGAATGCACTGCATTCACAACCAATCCTATATGTGGACTAGATAAATTCCATATGAAGGAAGATTATTTTCCAGTGATACGTACAATCAAACATATCCACTTTTATTTAAATTAGTTATTTATAACATCTAAGGCCATGTATTTGTTTTTCAAAGACGAGTATTATAACTTTCATGTCTTGTTACTGACTATTCTAACAAAGATCTCTCATTTGATCCAGGTTTCCCAATCTCTGCGTTGGTGCCTTAACAAGGGAAAGCATACAGCAAGCTATATCTAATGGTATTACAGCGGGACAAATATTACACTTTTTGAAAACACATGCGCATTCTGAGATGATGAAGAATGTAAGTAATTTGAAACGACGAACTATACATCATTAAAATATAAAAAAAATTAAAGTTTTGACAAATTGGATTTTGTAGTTTTAAAACGGTAAGGCCAGCAAAGGTTTTCACCTTCACGTGTACAGGAATCCGTTGATCACAAATTACTATGGAATAAATTGGTATGGTTTGATTTAGTATTTGCATGGATTGTTCCCTGATATGGATATTTATCCATGAATGATATATTTGACCCCCATTCCAAGATCACTAATACTATCAACATGTTCCGATAGTGAACCATCTGGTGATTTATCATAAACAATTATCTTGTTTTTTCATCACAAGATACTTACACTAATCTGCAAATTCATACCTTTTTTTTCATTCCAAATTATTGTTGATGTCATTTTGTAATTGCATACAATCTAAGAAGTTATAAACCTCTTTTATACATTTTGAATCATCGACAAATAATGCAATGGTAGTTTCCATACAGGTGTAATCCAACAAACAGTTAATGTATGGTACAATCAGAAGGTCCTAAAATTGACCATTGTGGTACATCTGACAATACATCCACCTGATTTGAGAAAGTGCCCTCAACAACGTTCTGTTTTTTTTTTTATACATATGCTTATTATATGAAATGCCTTGAGAATCCAAATACAGAAAAAAAAAATTTAAAATTAATTTTCACCAAGGACAAGATGCAAACACCAAAATTTTATAATTTATCCTCGATGAGCATGGATCAGCTGTCAGTCTGCTTGTTATACATTGTTCTATCATTTCTAGACACCAATCATTCCACCAACAATCAGTGATCAAATCAGACTATGGGAGTTAGAGAGAGATAGATTAAGCTTCACTGATGGTAAGTTTTCATATCTTCATCCTAATTACAATATACCTGGCCCAATAGATTTGCTTTCATAATCAGGCAGGAGAAGTGGTGCTATATACCGTAGAGTGGTTTCCTGAGGATAAAACAACTCGTTTCTCAATTGACTACATGCATTGTAAGGACAAATTATTGAGTAACATTGGAAAATGTGGCAGTGAAGAATTTGACTTTTGTTCCCGTGAATGTTGTTTTAACCTTTTCACCACCAGACTGTCTTTCCACAATTTTTCTCTTATATTTTTCAATATTTTTGGAAATGAACCCTAATTTTGTAGCTGACAGACAAAAATTTAGTAAATTTTTAGTTTTTACTCAAACAATTTGGCTATTTTTGAAGTGCAGACTATTTTGTGAATTTGATGTTACTAATCAATAGGGCAGTCAAAATGAAGTTTACTGTTTTGTATTGCAGGTGTTTTATACAATCAGTTTCTATCACAACATGATTTTGAAGTACTCCGAGACTATGCAAGGGTGAGACCATTAGCTATATCTGTATTATACTATCATATCTGCTCTATTAGAAGAACATTTACAATAGAGCCACACTAAAAATTGCATTTATTGTATGCTTGATCATTTAAATATGACTTATTTTATAATAATGTATAGTGCATACACACATTTACATTGAGAATAAAACCAATATGGTATTCTAAGTTGTAAATGTCAACCTTCAAACTTACTGTATGTTAGCAGGGATTTTTTTAAACAAGGGAACAGGGGCGCAGCGCCCTCATGCCATGGCCATGCACCCCTTACCTTGAGGAGCAGATCCTCTGGCAACCATAAAATTCTGATTGACCAGGGATCACATGTGACGTGTCTGAGCAATACTTTCCCCATTCATTTCGGCTATTCGCGGAGGTGATGTGTTAGTCAGGTAGCCATTTTGGAACTGATCGCTAAGAGAATGCAGCTATACCAGTCTGCTGTGTTTTATTTTGAATGTGCTATGGTCAGACTCATGCAGGGTTGTTTAAGGTGGTTAAAATTGCATTGAAAATTATGTATTTATGTTAAGACGGGTTGCTTTTGTTTGCTACCAGTTTTTGAACCCTTTTTATTGTCTACTTCAGGATATTGGAGTGTTAAATTGGGAGAATCCAGCCAAAAGAGTTATCATTGTGAGTCCTTCTGGGCATGATGAAGTGAAAAGATTCTGGAAAAGGCAGAAAAAAAGTTGAATCCAATATTCTCAACTGGTTCATCATACAAGAAATTATGTGGCTGGCCATTTGTCTTGGATTTGGAAGAGGTCCACTCAGATGTTGTAACTGCATATGGAACTGGAATTCGCGAGGATGCCAACAATCTGCTTTTTTTTTGTGATGTACAATTTTATAAGTTTCGAGTTATACCTTTCGTTACTCTAAGCCAAATTGTATATTTAAATTTTCAGTTTTTATACGTTGAAAACCTGTCAAGAAACAAGCGGCTCTCGGTTTAGAGAGTTGACTAGCCAATCAAACAAAATTTTCCAAGCATCTTTGCGTTCACTTTACATAGCTATACCAGTCTGCTGTGCAGAATGAGATTTGATGCCAGTAATGTGACTTGATCTTTTAATGGTGATACATTCAGTTTTTTGAAAAAAACCTAATTATACACACGTTATTAGGTTTTAATACGTGTACTAAACACGTGGTTCACGAGATGGACAAGTTACTGATAATTGCGGTAGTGGTTAATTTAACAAAACGTTCCACTCAGACCTGTTTTCTACAAAATGTTATGCAAGACAACTACTGATACTGTAATATAGCATACTAGTATGTAAATTACAAGAACATTACTTCGTTGTATTTCAGGGTTCCCAAAATAGGCCAGACATCTTCAGCTCATTTTGGATAAACTTTGAGACATCTTCAGCTCATTTTGGATAAACTTTGAGACATCTTCAGCTCATTTTGGATAAACTTTGAGACATCTTCAATCATAGAGTTAATAATGCAATATTACTAATATTTTAATTTCATTAGCCACCTCATAAGAATTGTGAAACTTTTAATCCTGTATACTTTTACATTGACTTGATTACATAAGGGTTAATACAACAATATTTCATATTTGCTCTATTACCCCGTCGGAGTGCATCTAAATCAAATTGCTTTCACATTATTCTGCCCACAGAAACAATTCTGTAAGCCACTAGTAGTTATCTGCACGATCACAGTGACCTGTATTATACATCTGCCATAAGTTGTTACAGCATGCCGTAATTTTGATCCTACCATACAAGGAAAGATTACGCGCATAAGCATCTTCAAATAATAAAAACAAACATGGCTGCCATCGGGGTTTGACCGGACTCCACACAAAGAAGTTAGCTGATTCTGTTCTAAACGTTTTGGATTTCGGCATTCCCATGATGCATCCTTGGAAGGAAAAAATGTATAATAATAAGGCTATTACGAGAATATCTCAAAATATGCACTCAGACAGTACACCGCACATCGACCTCCGCTGCGCAATGGTCAATAATACTCTAGCTGTACTGTCTTTGTGCATACTTTAAGGTATTCTCGTAATAACCTTATATTATTACAAGCCTTCAACATGTATATTTCCCATCTGTGGTAGCATCCTGAGAGCGTTGTGAACATTCTCCTTGAAAAGCATCTATGCAATTATTACAACAGACAGTGGCCAGAAAGTACAAGTTATTTACAACATTTAATTGTATCAATATATTTATTGTCTTTAAACTTACAAGTGATACAACATAACGATAAACTAAAATAACAATTATGTTCAGCATTACGGTAGGTAATCTACGTTCCAGAGGGTCTGTAAAAAAAAACCATGAGACATAATAAATAGATACAATGAATATACCAAAAATTCTTTGTTTGCTTGAAGCTTCCACGGATAGCCGAAATGAAAGAAAGTGTTAGCGTTTGCAATATTAATCATTGCATGGTTGTTTAAGATTGTTTCTTCATTCAACCCTTGAATGTCAAAGTCAACCTTTGCCACCTTTCACAAAATATAATTTCGGATCAAAACCTAAAATAAGCAAATTGGACATTCGGTACAAAATGAATGTTGAATCTTATTTGGAGGGGAGATTTATATAATTCTAATGGTTTGAAGCTGCATGCGAGTTCATTTGTAATTTGAATGTTGGCAATCACTTTGGCATCCCATTTAATTGCATATTCTAATTTCATTTGTTAACACTATTGAACAGTGTCTTATACACATGGATTCAAAAAGTTTCACTTCTGTTCCAAATTATTACAGCCAGGAGTAGTAAAAATTGGAAAACTTACTTTGCCCATTCAACATTCAATATAAGATGATCATAACCAAATCCTGATACTCCCTGGATCGCCCGAGCAGCATCTTCACGCCGATGGAAATTAATGAAAGCAAAACCCTGCAAGAAAAAATAAAGAAACATGGGCAAAACATTTTACTGAGGGATCATTTTCATGGTCATTCTCAATAAACCATATTTCCAGTTTTTGACCCTCTTTCTAAATAAAAAAAAACACATTTCCTTTGGGTAGTTTTGACACGTCAACGCATGCAACAAACTGTAAAGCTGTGTACAGTCAACTTGGTTCATTTCCGGTACTTTTGACTTTCTGAATCAACAATGTCTTCAGCACATGTTTTTTTTTTTGCAAACACGACACCTTTGCCTGTGCATTTTGTCAGTGTACAATCAGCAATACAAATGAAGGAATGTGATGGACAGTACAGTAGAATACCGATCATTGACAAGTTGATCAATATTCATGATTGAATTAGGTCATCACCATATAAAGACCACCTGTCTATAAAGGACAGTTTGGCTCAGTCCACTGACTGTCCTTAATAGACAGGTTTGAATGTACTAGAAGGCAACAGCACCAGAGTTCATCACAGTTCAAATAACAGAATAATACTTTTGAATTTCAACCAAAATACTGACCTTTGATTGACAATATAAAGACCACCTGTCTATAAAGGACGGTTTGGCTCAGTCCCCCGTCTGTCCTTAATAGACAGGTTTGAATGAACTAGAAGGCAACAGCACCTGAGTTCAAATTCAAACATTTCAAAATATAACCAAAATACTGACCTTTGATTGACAATATAAAGACCACCAGTCTATAAAGGACGGTTTGGCTCAGTCCCCCGTCTGTCCTTAATAGACAGGTTTGAATGAACTAGAAGGCAACAGCACCTGAGTTCAAATTCAAACATTTCAAAATATAACCAAAATACTGACCTTTGATTGACAATATAAAGACCACCTGTCTATAAAGGACGGTTTGGCTCAGTCCACTAACTGTCCTTAATAGACAGGTTTGAATGTACTAGAAGGCAACAGCACCAGAGTTCATCACAGTTCAAATAACAGAATAATACTTTTGAATTTCAACCAAAATACTGACCTTTGATTGACAATATAAAGACCACCAGTCTATAAAGGACGGTTTGGCTCAGTCCACTAACTGTCCTTAATAGACAGGTTTGAATGTACTAGAAGGCAACAGCACCAGAGTTCATCACAGTTCAAATAACAGAATAATACTTTTGAATTTCAACCAAAATACTGACCTTTGATTGACAATATAAAGACCACCTGTCTATAAAGGACGGTTTGGCTCAGTCCCCCGTCTGTCCTTAATAGACAGGTTTGAATGAACTAGAAGGCAACAGCACCTGAGTTCAAATTCAAACATTTCAAAATATAACCAAAATACTGACCTTTGATTGACAATATAAAGACCACCTGTCTATAAAGGACGGTTTGGCTCAGTCCACTAACTGTCCTTAATAGACAGGTTTGAATGTACTAGAAGGCAACAGCACCAGAGTTCATCACAGTTCAAATAACAGAATAATACTTTTGAATTTCAACCAAAATACTGACCTTTGATTGACAATATAAAGACCACCAGTCTATAAAGGACGGTTTGGCTCAGTCCACTAACTGTCCTTAATAGACAGGTTTGAATGTACTAGAAGGCAACAGCACCAGAGTTCAAATTCAAACATTTCAAATTACAACCAAAGTACTAACCTTTGATTGACAATATAAAGACCACCTGTCTATAAAGGATGGTTTGGCTCAGTCCACTAACTGTCCTTAATAGACAGGTTTGAATGTACTAGAAGGCAACAGCACCACAGTTCAAATTCAAACATTTCAAATTATAACCAAAATACTGATCTTTGATTGACAATATAAAGACCACCTGTCTATAAAGGATGGTTTGGCTCAGTCCACTAACTGTCCTTAATAGACAGGTTTGAATGTACTAGAAGGCAACAGCACCAGAGTTCAAATTCAAACATTTCAAATTATAACCAAAATACTGACCTTTGATTGACCAGTGACTTTATCTTTAGCCAAGTATATTCTGGATATTGTACCAAATGGTCTGAATAATTCTTGTAAATCAGATTCACGAGTATCTTCAGAAAGGTTGGTAACACGGATTGTAGCTCCCTCATCTGAAATATATTAAATGATGATAAATACACAAGTAACATTTGCAGTTATGGCACTTCAAGTACCAGCGAGTTTCTGGGTGTATGTATCTGTAGATAGGTCCTTGCAGTTGTGGTATTTCAAGTACTGGTGAGTTTCTGGGTGTATGTACAAGCCATAATACCAGCCATAATATCTGGGTATGCAGTAGTGACAGACCCCTCTACATGAACGGTTCCACTTTGATATTTTGTGTCACAGGAACACACGACTGTCGCTTTTTGGTCTTAAAACATTCACACCATCATACCACAATACACATCTCATTGCATGACATGCAAAATGTGCAAAAGATCATTTTATTTTTAGAACTGTCTTTACTGTTTTGATGTATGACATGCACAACCCAAGGTAGCCATACTGTCATGGTGTAGGCCAATCACAGTGATACATACATGTACATCAAAAATCACACTTTTAGAAGCCCATATGAATAACAATTTTGCATTTGTTGTATAGTGAATCATTAAAATATTACCTATTTTGACCATAGCTGTCATTTACAGATATGGTGACAAACATATGTATACCGGTATACCCTGCATACAATTTTCACGGAATGAATGTCACAAATATAATTCATAAATTGTCACTATTTTCACCATTTTGTTCATAACAATCTTCTGCTCAATTCAACATCCCTACATGTTGTGTCCTCTAATGATGACAAAGTCAACTTTTCATCTGATTCAAGTCATTCATCATTTACAACGGGAAAACATATTTGATGATCACGTTTCTAATCATTAATGATTTGCATGGCCTTTCATTCACCCATTTACGTCATACAAAACGTAGACGTGCATCATCACTAGGTGGTGCAACTTATAAGAAAGGTACATACATGTATGTATGTGTTTAATAACAAAAACACCATCAGAGATGCATTGGTTGAATTTGCAACAGTGTTCCAGATATACATCCAGATATGATAACGTACTGTAAATTCAAGAAAGAATTTAAAACAGAGCAGTAATTGACAAAAATTAATCAAAGAAGCTTAGAAAGAACTCCCGTGTGCTGAGAGTATTGAAGACACATTAAAAATTAATTCAAAATTACTTGTACATGAGATATTGATGGAAAAGCTGAAAACTAATTATGTAAATCAGGTAACTAATATGAACAGAACAGAACAAAAAAATTATGAATTATTATGCTAATTAGAGAATTAATATTAATCAAAATTAATCAGGCCTGTCTATTGTCCTAGAGCATTTATGTACCAAATTTTATTCAAATGTGATGATCAGTAATTGAGATATCAGTGTTAATTAATTATGTTAATTAGGTGATTAATAAGCATAAATATTTACCAAAAACTAATTGGGTTTCTGCATAGTTCTCTTTAAAAGTTTCATTAAAATCCAATTTGTGGTTGTTTATATATCAGTGGAACATCATGCAAATTAGGTAATTAATATCCAATTAAAACTAATCAGGTGTCTGCATAATCCTAGAAGATCTATGTAGCAAGTCTCATTGAAATGTAATGATTACTACTTGAAATATCAAAACCTGAAAATTAATTAATTATGCAAATTAGCTAATTAATATATACTGATATTACCCTAAAAACTATCAGGTCTGTGCAGTGTCCTATGACATCTATGTACCAAATTTCATTGAAATGTGATTACTACTTGAAATATCAAAAGCTGAAAATTAATTAATTATGCAAATTAGGTAATTAATATGTACTCATATTACCCTAAAAACTATCAGGTCTGTGCAGTGTCCTATGACATCTATGTACCAAGTGTCATTGAAATGTGATGATTACTACTTGAAATATCAAAAGCTGAAAATTAATTAATTATGCAAATTAGCTAATTAATATATACTGATATTACATTAAAAACTATCAGGTCTGTGCAGTGTCCTATGACATCTATGTATCAAGTGTCATTGAAATGTGATGATTACTACTTGAAATATCAAAAGCTGAAAATTAATTATGCAAATTAGCTAATTAATATATACTGATATTACATTAAAAACTATCAGGTCTGTGCAGTGTCCTATGACATCTATGTAATAAGTTTTATTGAAATATGATGATTAGTACTTGAGATATAAGTGGAAAAGCCGAAAATTGATTAATCATTATGCAAATTAGGTAATTAATATTGTACAAATTTTTACCCAAAACTAATCAAATCTGTGCATTAGTTTGGAGCATCTGTGTGCCAAGTTTCATCAAAATCCAATGAGTGGTTCTTTAGATATCAGTGGAACAGTCATGGAACAGCTAAAAATCAGCTAATTATCATGCAAATTAGGTAATTAATATGCATGGATTTTTACCAAAACCTAATCAAATCTGCGCATTGGCCCAGAGCATCTATGCACCAAGTTTCATCAAAAACTGATGTATGGTTCTTGAGATATCAGTGGAACAGACGGACACACACACGCACACACACACACACACACACACCCCCACCCACACACAAACACACATACAGACACACTAACTGCAAAGACTCCCTTTTTGCGCTTCGCACACGGGAGTCAAAAATTCAATTTATAGAAAATATGTATGCAAACTCAGAATTAGTGATCATAATTTAATGATAGAGAAAGGTCGTCATACAAGACCAAAAACAAAAGTAGATGATAGAATGTGTGAAAGGTGTGGTACTCATAAAGTTGAGGATGAATTTTACTTTCTGATTGATTGTCCACATCACAAAGAAGCAAGATTTCAATCAGCACAAACCTCAAATCATCATTTCAATATGTTAGATAACGAAGCAAAGTTTATATATATTATGGGCAACATACATATAGAACTGGCAATTTATATTAACGAAAGTGCGATTTTCTAAACCAGTGTCAACAGTATATTTATTTTCATCTATTGTTATTTTTGCTTTGTTTCTTAGAAGAGTATTTGACTATGTTCTATTCAAAATGAATAATGTCAATAAAGTTATTATTATTACTATTATTATTATCTTTATGTATTTCTAATGAAGCTCACATGGTCATTAAATATGTTGAGTTGATCTAGTGTGCAATGTCTTCAATATAACACTGTGAATGTCTTTATCTGCAATGGTGCTCTTGATGCAATGTACGACTTCATACAAATGGACGCTGGTAACCACTATATCAGGACTTTTTAGCTACCATGTTATTTTAACGAATTTAGCCAAATTAAATACAAATTCTGTTAATTCATGCAATTAATCAAATTTGCTAAAATAGCATGTAGCAATATACATGTAAGCATGTTTATCACATCTCACTGCTGTCACGCATGCTGTGATTGGTCGAGACTCTGTCACATGACATCAAATAAAAATGGATATGACATGGGTATATTACATGACGTCACTGAAACTACTGCCATCATCAATATTATGGTTATGACCACCATCCCTTGGGCAGGCAACAAATCGTGAAATTTACCCTCACAAGCACGTGATATTATTTAAATACATTACATTAACTAAGAGTGCAGAAATGACAATCATTACCTCTACGTGGCTGCATAGATTCTCCACGTCCTCTCCCAGCACCATCTCTCATACTAGGTGGCACATATTTACCAGTCTTTCCATCTGGTTTGGGTGGTTCTGGCTTGGCAGCTACAAAGTAATTACAATTTATAATAATTACATATTAAACTTGCATTGCATAAGATCACCCCTCTATTTTTAGACATTCAACGAGTTGAGGGCATACAGTACTAACATTTTAACATTGCCGTGATTCACTACCGCATTACGAAAACATTTCCCTCAAAGGCTAGGCCCACTGCCGAAACAGTGGATTGGTGTCAGGAAGGGCATCCGGCCAATTATCTCATGCTCCAAAAAAAACTTAAATGGCAGTTACAACCATTATTGCCACTAGTTTAAGGTGAATCCGGCCACCCTCGTCTTCGGAGACCAAACCGGATTTAAAACTCTGGACTACTACTACTACTACTACTTCATCAGTATAACACAGTATTTTGATTAGTTAATGAAGGACTTGACCTGTTAGTGCTGAAAGACATCATGGCAGAAATTGTTTTGCATGGAGAGTTTGTGTACAATTGAACACAACACAACAAAGATGATAAAAATCATGCCTTTGACTATTTTCCCACAAACCCAAGCCATTTTTACACCGTAAATTCAGATGGTCACGTGCATGTATGTAAATTGTACTGCAATAAAATTCATGTATTTTTATGAACACGTTTGTTTCTTTATTGTAGAATGTCAGAAATCAATGATGACTCATTTCGCAATAGGTGATTTTCCGTACAATTGCGAGATCTTGCGAGATGCATGAAAGACGCGCGTCTAGCGTCTGCCGCAAAAATCGAACGATTTGATTTTGAACTCGAATTTCCTTATTTCGTAGCTCACACCGAGCGGCCGA
Organism: Saccoglossus kowalevskii; assembly: GCF_978046115.1. Lineage (NCBI taxonomy): Eukaryota > Metazoa > Hemichordata > Enteropneusta > Harrimaniidae > Saccoglossus > Saccoglossus kowalevskii. Next base: position 24,904,121 of record NC_140657.1, read on the forward strand.
TCTTCGACAGAGGAATATTGCTTCCGAATACCCTTACTTAATCGAAATTGCCTATCATCAAATGTGGACAGCACATTATTAAGCATGGAAATGTCCCCCCAAAATACTTTCGCGTTTGTCGAATCCCACGCGATGTTTGACGCGACTACGACGCTATGACCTTTGTTTGTCCTGTTTTTACGTTCGATTTCACGCATAACGCGTGATTCTCGCAGTGAACGAAAAATGGTCTATTTTGTTTTTAAAAAGCTGTATTCCACCAAGCGTGGTGAACGAAAGATGTAATTTGGATAATTGGGAAGATGGTTATAATGTTAAACCCCCCAAAAAATCATCTTTTCTGAGGTGGTCCTCTGGTATAAGCCCATCCCTTACTTTGCCCGATTTTACATGTTGAGACCCCTGGGTTTATGGCAGGGGAAGTACACTAGTAACGAATATACCTTTAGTTTTGTCTTCCTCTTCCTTTTGTAGCGGTTCTAAGGTATCCTTATAAGGACATTTGGTAGTCCAATGGTCACCTTTGCAGACACGACACTGCACTATCCTTTGCTGGCCAAGTTTTTTTAATGGATCTTCTTCAGTTTGGTTCAACGTTTCCTAAATAAACATGATTGATATTGAACATTGTAAATAGATGATCTAGTGTGTTATATCTGTCTGCTATACTATATTTGCTCCATTACTGTAAAATTCAGTGAAAATAAAGTCCAGCTGATTTAACATTTCAGGCATATTCAGTGGGTTTTAAATTCACAGTTTTATCATTTAGATAATGTGTTCTATGCTAAATTTTACATATTGACTGGGTTTTAATTTAACGCATTTTCCAGTCAGCGAAATAAGCAAAATTAAAACCCAGTGAATAATTAACCCCTTTACAGTTTCCTTTTTTCGATACAGAATGCTCCAAAAGTCTTCAGCAAAAATTCATTCTAGCTAAAATAATTTATGTATTTTACTGTAGAATCACATCTCCAATAGAGGTGCATTTATACTTTACAAGTTGTACAAATTTGTTCTGATGTGATTTTTGTTCAAAATGTACATTCCATGTCGTACTCACTTCTTTAGTTGTGCTGAAGGCCATAAATACATCTTCAGCTATTGCAGTCGTGGCTGGATTTGGACCAGGTTTGTCATTCTGAGACTGACCAAATTTAGGCCAATTCTAAAAAACAAAGAAAGAACAAAAATTTTCAAAAAGTTTTAATCTTGCACAAAGCAAAAATCAAGAAAAACTTGAAATTCCTAACATTTCACAGCAAAATTTTGTTCTCAAGAAATATTTCAAATTATCGCGAAAATTTACAGCAACAAAAATAAGCGACTTTACATGTAAAATATTTCTACTATATTTTAGAGTAGCCTTCCTGAAAATAAAATAAAATGTTCTGTACAATGGGGTATTAGCTATTTCCCATGGTCCTTGTTACCACAATGTTCTTTCCATATCACAACCATGATAGTTCATATGGTTGTTGCTATGGCGATCAATGGTTACAAGTGGTCCACCTTTTTTTCTTACTTTATTTTCGCTTGGAATTTATTTTCGCTGAATGGATGATTCCGTGAAAATAAAATCCAGTGAATATACTTTTTTTCCTATATTTCACATTAAACTCATCAAAAATCAGTAAAAATAAATTCCATACAAAACAACCAGAAAGCCTTTTCAGCGAAAATTAATTCCAGCGAAAATAAAGTATTTCACAGTATATGCTTAGCAGAATAACAACAACAAATTTAAACTGACATGAATATAATACTTGCCTTTCTGGCTGCGACTGTCCTTGAAGCTTTTAACTTTTCAATTTTAAATGTTCTTACACACTGAAATAAAAAATCTATAATTTACTATCACTTTCAAACTTCTATTACTGCTTAAATGGACTGTGTTATAGATAAGTGCAGATGACAAGTAAATTGGAAAGCACCACAAGTTTTTCAGCAATCACACTGGTTTTCAGTATACCAGTATAACTGGTATCTAGGTATACTCAAACCTGTATCCAGTTACTAGTATACTCAAACCAGTATGCACTCCACCCCAACCTTGTAATCTGGCTCCTCATAAACCGGTATCCAGTAACACTCAGACCGGTATCCAGTAACACTCAGACCGGTATCCAGCAACACTCAGACCGGTATCCAGCAACACTCAGACCGGTATCCAGCAACACTCAGACCGGTATCCAGCAACACTCAGACCGGTATCCAGCAACACTCAGACCGGTATCCAGCAACACTCAGACCGGTATCCAGTAACACTCAGACCGGTATCCAGTAACACTCAGACCGGTATCCAGTAACACTCAGACCGGTATCCAGTAACACTCAGACCGGTATCCAGTAACACTCAGACCGGTATCCAGTAACACTCAGACCGGTATCCAGTAACACTCAGACCGGTATCCAGTAACACTCAGACCGGTATCCAGCTACACTCAGACCGGTATCCAGCTACACTCAGACCGGTATCCAGCTACACTCAGACCGGTATCCAGCTACACTCAGACCGGTATCCAGCTACACTCAGACCGGTATCCAGCTACACTCAGACCGGTATCCAGCAACACTCAGACCGGTATCCAGCAACACTCAGACCGGTATCCAGCAACACTCAGACCGGTATCCAGCAACACTCAGACCGGTATCCAGCAACACTCAGACCGGTATCCAGCAACACTCAGACCGGTATCCAGCAACACTCAGACCGGTATCCAGTAACACTCAGACCGGTATCCAGTAACACTCAGACCGGTATCCAGTAACACTCAGACCGGTATCCAGTAACACTCAGAACGGTATCCAGTAACACTCAGACCGGTATCCAGTAACACTCAGACCGGTATCCAGTAACACTCAGACCGGTATCCAGTAACACTCAGACCAGTATCCAGTAACACTCAGACCGGTATCCAGTAACACTCAGACCGGTATCCAGTAACACTCAGACCGGTATCCAGTAACACTCAGACCGGTATCCAGTAACACTCAGACCGGTATCCAGTAACACTCAGACCGGTATCCAGTAACACTCAAACAAATATCCTGTCACTCACCTTAACTTTCTTTCCATCTTCATTGAGTTTATAATCTGTAACAATCTTTGTATCTCCGTTAATTTCTTCAGTTGAAGGCGGCAATGTATCTACAAACACAATGATTAATATTCATTGTTAATTTGGCCCTCCAGAACAAAGCGAAATTATTCAAACACAAGTAAACCATCATTTTCCTTCAGAGAAACAATCCTCTCACCTTTCCAGTAAGTTCTAGTAAGATTGTCCAATACTGTGAAATGATTAATTTTCAATGGGTTTTAATTTCGCTGATTTACCATTTCAGGCATATTCAGTGAGTTTTTAATTCACGATTTTATCATTTGGATAATGTGTTTTATGCTAATTTTACATATTCACTGGGTTTTAATTTAGCGCATTTTCCAGTCAGCGAAATAAGCAAAATTAAAACCCAGTGAATAATTAACCACTTTACAGTATTTAGAAATTTAGTATATTTAAATGAGCTCAACACCATTCCTGTCATTAAGGGATCTCCGTAACATTGTCGGACTGCGACTTTGACATGCAGGACATGTTTCGATGTGCCAAGACCGTGCCCAATGCCGATTACCTCCGTATAAAAGTTATAATCACAGAGGGTTGTTCACCAGCACCAAATCGGTTAGGTAATTCCGAATCTATAACTGGTAGTCAACCTAAACAGTTGGAATTTGGAAATATTGCCGAAAATTGCAATTGACCCACGAATTGGAAGAAACAGAAAGAAGACGCCCTCGTGAAAGAAATTTCATGTTTAAAAGACGAGAGATTGGCGATAGCGCCACAGAGGGCCGAATTGGATCGCCCCGTTCAAGAGCCTGAGCCCGTTGGTGCCAACATCAGAAGTATGTGCCAAATTTGCCATCGCAAAGGCCACAAAGCTACTGGAAACCGTAACAGTGATGGCTGTTTAGTCGGTGAACCGTGTCGTGATTACATATTCTGTGGGAGAAAGGACAAACATAAACAAGATTATGTGGCCCGAATTAAAAAAATGAAAGACCGCAAAGCCAAGCTTACAAAGGAGATAACAGGCAAAGAAAACGAACTTAAACAGCTACGCGACTTTCATAGCCGTGCAATGTCCGTTTTCACCACAACAATCACACCCAGATTACAAGCAGCTTTCCCGGAGAAGTACAGTGCACGATCCAAGGCGGGTAGATTGGAACTACTGAGAGATATCAGCATATTGCGTAAAGCATACAATAGCAATGTCAATAGTTTGCCAACCCAGGACAGCCCACAAACAGACAGAACAGAATTTCTACTTGCTTTAAAGAAACAGTCAGCGGAATTTTCCGGAGTGCAGAACGCACCTGATAGTTGCAAAGTTGTATATGGACTGCTAAAAGGTGAGCCCACTCGATATTTTAATAATTATATTTATGAGTATACTCATTCTTTTTTACACCCTGTAACACATTCGTCAATATTTTAATGTTATAGGCTGTGAGACTAGCGTTGAATATACAGTATAATTAAATGTGTATTTTTTGTTGTTGCAGACTCTCCAATAAAGTCCTCCCATGACAGTGACGAAGAGTTGTCGGGGCAACCAAAGAGGAGAAAAATTACAGAAAATACCGACTTTGATGAGTCAGAAAATAACACACATGAACGTTGTCGCCAAAGAGAGCGTATGCAGGACTATTTTAACAACGGACCTTATTATCCACCCTGGCCTTATCCATGGTTTAATGCCACTAATACGGGGTTCCGTGGGTTCCCAGAGTATTATGGGACAGTAGAATATCGTCACCTAGCCCCAATTACACCAGCAACAGCTCCTCGACCCTTACTATCTCAATATTCAAGTTTACCACCGACACCCGAATCAATGAATTTATGTAGTTTGTCTTCTCAAATCACGCCAACTATGGGTCAACATGAATGGCTTATTGGCATGGGACAGGGTCAGTTTACTGACACAGGGCAGATGCAAAGCACCCTACAAATCACCGGTACTGGTACGGGACAGAGTCAAAACACCCCGCAAATTACTGGTACGGAACAAATTAACTCTCTAGTATATCACCGTGACGCCAAAATGGAAACATCCATAGCAAATCACCCTGATGTAACTTCGCGAGGCATGGGACTACCCACTGGGACAGGGACGATCGAGCAGGCAAACATCGGGACATTCAACGCCGCAAACAATGTGCATGCACTTTTGGAGGCGGCCGCAACAAAATCAGTCAACAAACAACAAACAGTAAATTCGAAAATCAGATTTATATTTTGAGTTTCTATAATGAGCTTGCAGTATGTGCTTTATTTGTTTCTCGTTGGTTTTATCGTTTAGCGCCTACCATATTGACTGAACTGAACTAAACTACATCATATGTAATGTTACCGTCATTATGCTATACTCTTGGTGAAAATAAAAAAACTTGTTCATAATACACTTTATTGTACTATGTGTGCTGGATAACCACTAATATGTGTATTTTTATGGCGGAGATCCATGTTTTTCATGGTTCTCGATGGCTTCGCTTCAGTGCTAAAGTTTAACGCAAGCCATATTTATATGACGTGTATTTCAGGATCGAAATACTACCAACTAGACGTTGCATGTGAACCGAACAAAAACTAATTCATGACATGTAATAATTTGTTTTGTCATTTATTCAGGATTTAATAATATTTTGAGCGCGCCCAAGCAACTTTCTAAATTTCAATGACATTTCACATTTTGTTGACCAAGCAGATGAAGTGTCGCGTGTCGCTGCTTCTTTTTCAACTCGGTCAGGTCACGGTGCTGTTGTTGCCGTTAAAGATCCATTTTGCTTAAATATTACTTATCTGAGTGAGCATACTTTCATGGCCACTAAAATTATATATACATATCTAGCCGAAGAACAACAAAAAATACGAATTGTGCAAAAACTGGGTGATATCATGATTGAATAAGCCACACAAACAGTAAAACACACTTTAATTTTAAAAGATTGATCATTATTTGAAACTCCAGGGAAACGAATTGTTATGAAAACAAAATAATCAACAATGATCTAACCTCAAACTAAGTAAAGAATTTAAATAATTTCAACGGTTTTATCTCTCCATCCAGTGTTTCTATTGGTCAACCCTAACCCTGTAACAATTAATTTTAGTGGCAGACCTACCCCATACGCAACTTGTATAAAAAAATAATCAACAAAATTTTTGAAGAAAAAACATGTTTATTTATCAATTTACACTTTCCAGTAAGTTTTGTGGTAAAGCTCCACCAGCAAAATTTAGTATGTTTTTTAATGTTATCTAGTCTATGGCAATTCCACAAAAACGAAAGAAATTGCGCGACATCAAGGGCGTTATTGATGCAAGTCCGTCAATAATAGCAGTCTCGGTAAACAACACGGCAAACATATCATTTTCTCGTAATTTTCTCTTCACTTGACGAAAACACATTTCACATGAAGTAAATTCAGGTGAGTATGGTGGTTGAAAAAGTAGCGTAACATTTCTTGTTGCCAACATTTCACGAAGCACTGGCTCAGTTATTCGGCCATGGTGAAAACCACAATTATCCATTATTACTGTATCGCCTGGTGACAATACATGTTGCCCATTCTCGTCGAATAACTCCAAGGTCTCTTCAAAAAAATTAAGCATTTCGAGTCCATTGGAAGGACCGTCTAAAATGTTGAAGTTACTTACACCTCGGGCGTTGTGTAAGAGATTCACTGTAAAATTTACGTCAGAAGCATAGCGTTGAAACTCGACAGCTCTTTGACCGCGTAAACTGTGACCGTAATTGCGATTTGGCGTCGTTCTCTTCACACCAGTCTCGTCGAAAAAGTGCAAAGTTTGTGGATCAAGCTGAGAAACAGTGTCTATATATTGTAATATTCGTTCCATATTTCTTTCAGTAACTTGCTCAGTAGGAGTTTGACTTATTTTTTTGAACGAATAATTCAAATCACTTTTCATTATATGATGTACCATATGCACCGAAGGCAAATTTTCCTGTACGCAAATATTTTCCCTCAAGAGAGACATGCGTATTTCCTTTGCCGTTAGGGATGGTTTCTGTAAGAGACGAAATTCCATAAACTCAACGATTTCCTGTGTAGATTTAAGTCGACGACGGCCGCTACTCTTGTCGGAACGTAACCAACCAGTGCGAAGGAAATGCCTCACAATCCCTTGGACCGTTGCCCTCGCTAGTCCAACTTCCTCGGCGATCATTCGCAAACTATTTCCATCAAAGAAAAGACGAATAATCTCCTTCCGAGTGTTTTCGTTTACACGCTTTGGCATAATAGCAATAATTTTATAGTCAGCGAGCAATTCAAACTTGAATCCAGAAACTACACTGAAAAAAACTAAACTGTTCTCGCGATGGTAATTCCATTATATGTTAGGGGTGTTGTATTACATATTTGTATTAACAAGGTTTATTATATTAATGAAACGTTCAAAATAGAATTTATTTATTAGTAAATAATTTTTAATAAACGAGCATATCTATGCATGACATAATAAAGTGTCCGACAACAACAATGAATAAAACACTGTTTGATAAATGTTTGACTGGGCGCTTACACGTTGTAATAGTTGAACCCATCTGAAACCCCCGTCCGGTGTTTTGATTAACTGTCATGTGAGTGTATATAACTTTATTGCGTCTACAACGGTCGTTGGGGAGTCTAGCAAAGTGTCTGGGGATGTTGCAAAGTCTCTCGGTAATTACCTACCGGGTGCGCGAGTTAGGTGTATGTAAATATCTTGCGCTCGCTGTAAGTATCCAGAGCACAGAGCTCCATACCTGAGAGGAATATACATGGATTGAAAATACCCCCCCCCCCCCAATCTCAACTTATTACACACACACGCTACAAGTACTAAACATGGTTCACACACCACTGACACCACAACAAAGACTTATGTAGGCTTTTTTTTCGTGGTGGTTTGTTCTAATCAACTGTAAGTATAAAACGACAACGGTGACGTCCGAAGAGAAAGTGAGAAGAACGAAATATGGCAATTTTACTAATGTATACAGTAACAGTGGAGGAAATACGTGATCGTCTCACCGTCTTCTCCAGGAACTTCTTCTTCCACTTGATCGGCCCAACTAGGCTTAGTGCTGTAAAATAAAACAACGACAACACATAATTGTTAATTGACAAACAAACTATTCCACTAAAAGAGAAGACAAACTCAAAATATGCTTACTCTGTGTCCGCCGACGGCATTGCGAAAGATAGAGTGTGTGTGAAACAAAATGATGGCAGATTAAGATCCCGTAGCTTATTGTAAAAAAACAAGTAACCCAAGTTACAATTTGTACAATTGATTTTTATAAGTAATTCGCGACATTTATCAAAATCTAAATAATGATAATAATAATGATAATGATATTCATTTCAAAATTCAAGGATAGAACTACTTATAATTTCTATTAGGCAAATTCGTGTCAATGAACAAATTTTGAGAAAGTTAGGGAGTTGATGCAAGCATGCAAATGAAAGCAAGATGGAAGACAGCGCAGTTTCCAAATCAATGAAAAGACCAACACCTGATAGTCCTGTGAGTTTTCACTTTTTGTCTGCTTGAGGGTACATTCGCTCACAAATTGTTTTTTAGGCGGCCCTCGTTTGCCAAACTACAGCTTCGTTTTCTCTGAAATAGATTTCGACCACACAAGTACGAAGTCACTGGAACAGATCCTAAGGGCCAAAACAAAATCCCATACCGGAAACACGTGTAGAATTTTGCATCTGAAACATTATAAACCAATTCATAGTGCAAATGTGTAATCTATATATATTTTTATTATTATGTATTATGTGAAGAATTTATGGTTGGGGGGGGGGCGCTGAGGTTTTTGAGGGGCTACTCACTTTAAAATTGGAGATTGTAGGCACAGTCAGCTGGCGTGTGTTATCTGGGGTGTAAATAGAAAGATGAAGTTGCGAAACAACACTTGACGTTTACAGAAAATCTAAGCTGAAAATTTTAAGTTTTACTGGTGATGTAAAAAAAGAATTTTTTCCATCATAATAAATAAAAATCACCAGATGCTGACATCTAAAACCATGTAATTATATTTCGGCAGTTTTTTTGAAAACTGAATAATTGCCAATAAGCATGAAGATGGTGAACTATTTTTTATTTGCTATTAACTACTTTACTTTGACAAAGATTTATATTAGAAGGTATGACTATTTTATTACAAATAATACTTGATTAAGCTAGAGATGCAGTTTATTTTGCTTGCTTTTTAATTGAGTAATTAGACAATGAAGATGGTAGTATGTATCCAACATGTTACTAGTATATATTTTCTGAAATCTTATTATACAAACTTTTTGCAAAACTTGTCTTTATTTTAAATATCCAGAATGCGTTTTTGATTTTGGGTCAAAAATATGCTTTTTTGGGCAAAAGTGGTTTAAAAAAAATTAGCTTAAAAACTTCAAGTTCGTTTGTGGGTAAAATTACATCACTGGATACCTTGGTATACTACTAATTCAAATGCGTCCACTCATCTCTCTAACGGCTTTCAAAGTCACACAGCATGACTTCAAAGTTCAATCTTTTCCTGTTTTTGCATAATTTATATATTTAAATTAATTGTAGACTTGTTATTTTTGTTCCACTCGCCGTAATAAACTGCCTGGATGCATTTTGAAGGGGAGTACCTTGTCAATAATGTGTGAAAATTTCAAGACAAATGGCCAAAGCGTCTATCAGCTATTTCAATTTAAAACTCAAGAATTCACCAAAAATAGAAGACGAGAAAAAGGCTAATTTGCATATTTGCGTGTTAAACCGAGAATTACTGCTTTGTCATACTTCGTCAGACTTTCTAGACTAATGAAATTGAAAATTAACGTTATAGACATAGACATTTGATGTAAAATCGTTGAACAAGAACAACTGCTTTTACCGGTAAGTATATAAATCAGAAACACATCATTCGTACCAATGTTTTGATGGGGTCGGTAATAACACGTGGCAATGCCCAGTAAATGTGACGTCATCTCATGAATTATTAAACAGGGGGCGGTTCTAAGAAGGTGACCTTTTATCACGATCAAAACATTGCTTCTTTTCCATGTATTTTCAATAAAAAATCCACGAGTATTTCAGAGCCTATGGTTAACCATGTAGTACAAACTGGGTTATTAGATTATTTATCCTCGATGATTTTTATGTAGTATTGAGAACCAACTCCAGAAAGTGAACGCACAATAATGAATAATCGCGTAACCCTAGAATCGAAACACAAGGCACAGAAGTTTTGTTCAGCGCTTCCAATCCCATTTTTCCCACTGCAACATATTTGTTAAAAGAAATATTTGAATTATGTTCGTTTTTTAAGGAAGCATTTTTTTTTATTTTTGTTTCCCCCGATTTTGGTACGTCCCATTCAGGGATTTTCTAAAACAGCCGCAGACAATCAGCGTACAGATGTACGTACAAAACATGCTGTTGTACTACCGGCGACGGTCACCTGCAAGAAGAGAGCTCCAGCACCTACCGTAAAAGTTCTAAAATTTCGGCCGTTTTTAAATAATTTGTGTTGGAAATCTGACATGTTTTTAGAGTGCAAAATTAAGGTGCATTTTCGAGCGGTCAAATTTTTCAGTATAGATATCAGCAAATGAAAAAATGGGGATTCTAGACAGTGTGCTTCGTTTCGACAATGAGCTGTTATCACTGTAAACAATGTTAAATTATTCTCACATGCTCAGTTTATTTTTTAAAAACAATTACATTTGTATTTAAAAATAAAATCTCTCAGTCAATCAGAAACTCGGATTCACGCGGTTTGATGCCTTCAGTGTAGCTTTAGCCTCTTCCGACATAGAAATCTTCTGAATCTTCTTTCTACGTCTCTTTCTTTTTACACCCCGCATAATGTAATGATAACAATTAGGAAAAAAAAACGAGGAAATATAATGATTTGAGAATAATTGCACATGTGCGTGATTGTATGAATTATGACCCATACAATCTCGATTTGCATATTGCCTATCAAAGGTCTTGCTTACTCGTGCAAATTAAGCAATTGGACATAAACATTGCGACGCGCACTGTCAGCGGCGCCATTTTTATATAGTTTTGAACACTTAGTAATTTTGAGCAGTATGCCGTAGTAGCTGCAACTTTGAGTTAGTTTCAATCTCCAAACAAAATTAACTATGAAAGTTTTCAAGAGGCTTGTTTTGTTTTCTGAATATTTGTATAATAGGCTAATAGCCATGATATATCGATTGAAAAAGCTGTGATACTAAGATAAAGAACATGCTCTCTTGTACTTCTCAAAGTGCACCCTTTAGTCAGCTACATTGCTCAGTGATTGGAGGCAACAATAAAACTACCACCCATAACATAGTAGTAAGTTGAGCCAAGATGTTTTCTATTACATGTACATGCCTAATGATGCCTTACACAAGACAGATATACATGTACCACATATAAAAAGATTATTAACCAGCTATCATTCATACTCAAAATAGGTTTCCCATTGCAGTAGTACAGCCCTCGTATTAGAAGCTGAATCACTAATAGAATCTGTATCCATTCGTTTTGAGAGCTAAAAATTAGTAGATTATTGCCCGACTATAGACTTTATCAATGAGAGGTGCTTATAAAGCTCCATTTTACATCCTGTTTTGCTGGTTTTGTTTCCTACGTTAACAATTTCATGTCTGTTTTATTCCATATGTCAAAGTTGATATTTGTGTTGTATTATTATGCTAATTAGTATGTAAAAGTTGTGCCAATTAGCATGCAAATTAGCCATGATGCTTTCATTTTATCCTGGGGGGGGGGGTCATTAAAACCTTGCAGCGTTTTTTTAAACAAGGCCTGATTTTCAATTGTAAACTAGGTACAAATTCAACAGTCATATCTGGGTACTACATTCATCAAACAAAAAACGCTTTATGGATGTATGGGCTTTTTGTCAACTGACACTCTTGGAATGCCTATTACCCATGAGTCTCTGTTGCTTTCTCAATCATGGTAAAAGGGTGTTAGATCATTATTTCAAATTTAACAATAATTCCTTTTATTTATGTTTCAGGCATCAGAATGGAAGAAATGGAAGCATGAAGGTGAGTGATTGAATCTTCAATTTAAGGAGATTGATCCTGTCATTATTTCGCCCTTATGCTATTAATGGGGTCACTCAAGAGAAACACATCTGAAATGTTGTTGAAAATTACAAAATGTGCACATCTTTGCATTGGTTTTTGTGGTGAAATTATTTCTTCATATTTCCAAATTTTGTTCCGTATCAAAAATCGAAAATAAAATAAATATTTTAACACACAACACAATGCAAAAAATTAACACACAACAAAACTTTAATGCAAGAAGACACCGCTGTTCAAAATCAAAGTAAAATGGCTGCCAAGTAAGAGGGCAATGTCTCAAAATACGTATTTTAGACGTGATTACGAAAAGTATATATCTTTTTTCACTTTTATCAAAGCAGATTAATTTTACATTGAAATATTTAAAATAAAAGTTAAAATAATTAACCCTTTTCCGGTCAGGGGAGTTTCACGCTATCAGGTTAACAGACTGTATCGACCACAGTTTTCACATTTTTTGCAATCTGTTCGCATTCACACTTCATTACCACCATGGACAACAATTTCTCGTATAAAAAAAAATCACCGTTTTATTTCAAAACACATTTTTTACTGTCGTTAAGTAACGATGTTTTGTCCTTTGTACAGTCTCAATAAACACGTGTTAAACATTGAAATAAATATTGCTTAATTGAAAACACATTACAAGCAAGTACAAGGTCACTACATGAATGCAAGTTCGAAGTAAGAAGAAGAAAAACACGCGAGTATGGGGATATTTGGGACATGTACGGGGGAAAACGTGTTTGACGTACTCGACCGGTCAGCGTACATTTCAAATTGCAACGTATATTCAACGACTTGAACTACATGTGTAACATATTACAACGTACTTTCCGTGACTTAACTGATGTTATATTCAAGCTCTAACGTATATTAACCGACTTGACCGTACGAGTAAGTCCACACTTACAACGTATATTTAACGACTCAAACTGAGACTAAAACGAACGAGAACGTAACTGCAACGACTTGATCGGGGTTACCTTCACACAGCAACGTATATTCACCGACATGACTCGATTAACCAACTAAATATTTCAACGTATATTTAACGACTTGAAATAAAACGAACTAGCGAGAACGTAACTGCAGGGACTTGGCGTGTATATATACTCACGCAGAAACGTATTTCCACCGACTAGACCCGATGAACTATCCTGACATTAAAACATATAAATACCGAGTGAGCATGAAACTAAATTAACGATAACGTATTTTCACCAACTCAAACTATTGTACAGTTCGTGACGTCCCAAATTTATTTGTTGTACGCCTTTCTTAGTCGGCCACCCCGGCGGGCTACTCCCATGCGTCTGCCTGATGTCGAGGGCTGCTCTTCCGTACTTCGTGTTTGTGTTCCCACGGTGCATTTTCCCCTCAGTGCCATGTTGTGATGAAAAGCAGTGAAACATTCGCCTGCGTGAAGGTGAACTTTACAAATTGGGCATCCTTTCGATGTTTCTGATAATCGGCCACTCGCTGTTTTTCTCCAGTCCTTGCTGCACTGCTTACACGATTTTTGACGCCCGGATAGTCTGCATATTTCGCGTGAATCCATGTTTTCACTACAAATAAATGACGTGTTACTTGGAAGAGAGCCAACTTCTCTTATGGATTTTTGAATTCTACTTGAGTGTCCACCAATCAGTTGTTTACCTGTGCGGATATTGAAGAATTTGTGCGTTACTTTAGTCGTGCGATTCAATGCCTTGAAACATTCATAAGCATTGACCAATGCAACATCTATGAGGTAACAGGCCATGTAGATCCACCAACGATTGTTTTTTCTGCCCGTGTGATAGTATTTTCGCCTTTGGTTAGAATGATCCACGCCACCCATGTGATGTCTGTAACATTGTAACGATACAGGCACATGTCTCTCGTCATCTACTGCTTCTGCCGACGTAGCCAGTGGGGGATAGACTGTATTTAAAATCAATATTTGCGCTCTGTCATCCTGGTATGCAGTAATATTGATAGTGTCGTCCGGTCTAGTTGCTGCTTTCATTTCACCAATTTTCAATTTCGGCTTCTTGCTTTTCTCCTCAGGAATTAATTGCGGCAGCATGGTTTTTCGATTTCGTCTGCTAAAACTACCGACCATGTACACTTTCTTGTCTTGTAATTCAAGGGTTGTGTTAACTGACATAAAAAGCGAATCACAGAAAAGAATGTTTTTTTTCTGTGAAGGGCTGTAGCAACCGGTGTGTTGTCTTCTTGATTGTCCCAGTTTCTTTCTTTCTCCCCTCAATTGTAGTTGTATATTTCACCCCCAAATATGGTTCAAAGTTTGCAATGTAAGATGTTGTCGAGTCGCACACCTGCCATATTTTGAAGCCATCACGGTCGGGTTTGTGGGGCAATCTCTGCTTAAACTTGGACCGTCCCTTGAATCTAATTATACCCTCATCAATCGAAATTTCCTGTCCCATCTGGTAGTATGATTATCGCCGACAATTTTCGAGTATGGGTTTCAGCCACGGGTTGATTTTATACAACTGGTCGGCCTCTGATTGTTGACGACGATGTTCAATGTCAGGATTCCGCCGTGGGTCATTTACCGGATCAGCTAAATGAAAATAACGCATTAGCATTTGAAATCTGGCCAGAGTCATTACTGACGCAATTCCCATATTCTGCAGAAAGGGGTTACTCGACCAATAATCGTTGATTGCTGATCTGTGATCAACACCCATACATATCATCACACCAAAGAATGCTTGCATTTCACTGAAATTTGTATTACGCCAGCGGGCATTTAATTTTTTTGCAATGCATTTTTGATGATATTTGGCGTATTTATTAGTCTCAATGGAAGCCAGTTCCATCAGTTCTGGTGGGATAAATTTGTAGAAATATTTCACCTCACGAGCATATGAAGGCAGTTCGAAAGTTGGTCCAGGTTCGTGTTCAAAAACTGGAATAGTAAATATATCGCCGTCTTCCTCCGTGGCCATTCTCCATTCACCAGTGCCGGAGGCAACATAATCAAATGTAGCACCAATTTCTGAGTCGGATTCATTTTCAATGTCGCTATCGAGTACAGGTGGGTAACGTTGCTCTAAAAAATCGTCATTCTCAGCACGATCTTCATCGATTTCTGAATCTGTATCATCGTCAGTTGCAACTATGAAGTCATCTGGTATTTTGTGTCGTAGCTCACCCGTTTTTTCGTCCAATACAAGTTCATCATCACGCGTGTCCATTGGCGATGCGTGTGCATACACAACACGCTTTTTGACTCCCGTGTGCGAAGCACAAAAGGGAGTCTTTGCAGTTACCCAGTCTGTATGTCTGTATGTATGTATGTATGTATGTATGTCACTTTTTTTTGTTCCACCGTTATATCAAGAATCACTAATCAAATTTTGGTGAAACTTGGTACATAGATGCTCTGGGATAATGCGCAGAGTTGATTAGGTTTAGGTAAAAAGCCATGAATATTAATTACCTAATTTGCATGATAATTAGCTGATTTTTACCTGTTCCATGACTGTTCCACTAATATCTGAAGAACCACTCATTGGATTTTGATGAAACTTGGCACATGGATGCTCTGAACTAGTGCGCAGATTTTATTAGATTTGGGTAAAAATCTATGAATATTAATTACCTAATTTGCATGATAATTAACTGATTTTAAGCTGTTCTATGACCGTTCCACTGATATTTGAAGAACCACTCATTGGATTTTGATGAAACTTGGCACATGGATGCTCTGAACTAATGCGCAGATTTGATTAGTTTTTGGTAAAAATCTGTTTATATTAATTACCTAATTTGCATAATGATTAATAAATTTTCGGCTTTTCCACTGATATCTCAAGTACTAATCATAACATTTCAATAAAACTTGGTACATAGATGTCATATGACATTGCACAGACCTGATAGTTTTTAGGGTAATATCAATATTTTAAGCTGTTCTATGACCGTTCCACTGATATTTGAAGAACCACTCATTGGATTTTGATGAAACTTGGCACATGGATGCTCTGAACTAATGCGCAGATTTGATTAGTTTTGGGTAAAAATCTGTTTATATTAATTACCTAATTTGCATAATGATTAATAAATTTTCGGCTTTTCCACTGATATCTCAAGTACTAATCATAACATTTCAATAAAACTTGGTACATAGATGTCATATGACACTGCACAGACCTGATAGTTTTTAGGGTAATATCAGTACATATTAATTACCTAATTTGCATAATTAATTAATTTTCAGCTTTTGATATTTCGACTAGTAATGATCATGTTTCAATGAAACTTGGTACATAGTTACTTGAGGACTGTGCAGAGACCTAATCAGTTTTTGGGTAAATATTTGTGCATATTAATCACATTATTAGCATAATTAGTTAATTTTTAGCTTTTCACCTGATATCTCAAGTACTAATCATCACATTTCAATGAGACTTGCGACATAGATCTTCTAGGACTATGCAGAGACTTGATTAATTTTGGGATAAATAATTGTTCATATTAATTACCTAATTTGTATAATTAGTTAATTTTTTGATGTTTTATGAATTTTAATCAGGGGTTGCATTAGTGTTTGATAATGTGGAGTCCCTGGGACCCACCCCTTATAAAATGTGTGGGTCCCTTAAAAATATGTGGGGTCCCTGTCGCTATCGCACTTTATTTTTTTTAAATATTTTTTTGCACGAACTATTACACAATAAACATAAACAGGCATTAATCACATTTATATTGTACTTTATTTACATGTTCATTCCACCCTATACATGTCAGCAATCAGCATTATTTACATGGTTTTCTTCTATTTTTACAGTTATTAAAATATAATGCTGTTTTTACAAATTTTAAATCATTACTGGGTTTACCCTCAAGTTCTTCATAAGCCAAGATAAATGAACTGGTGTCAGACTTAACTTAGACTTAATACGGTTCTGGCAAGAAAATGCATGGCCTCATAGAACCTGCCGGGGAGGAGATCTTGCAAATAACTAATCGATCCATGGCTTCTAGAAAAGTGATTTTTTTTCTCCCATAGTCACTTGTGTTATATAATTAAATAGTTCATTGTTTCGATTAATATTGTCCCAAGAAAACAATACACCCAAAATTTGTACATACTAGTACTTGGACCAGATTCTGCAGTAAATTCGCCTCTGGGCAGTTTGGGTTTTTAAAAAAATAAAATGGGACCAAGAAATCGGCGATTTTTCGGCAGATTTTATTTAATATTTGTTATTTAAATATTTAGGCGTAATTTTTCGGACATTACAATCTCCTGACGCCTAAATAGAGTTTTTATTCAAGAGTATGTTTTTTGTGACTAGCGAAAGTGCGTAATCTTCGTTTTGGTTCGAGTTGTTGTCACTGTAAACGATGTTAAATTATTCTTCAAATGCTCAGTTTATTTTTTAAAAAGAACTAATTTTTTGATTTAAAAAAAATCATGCCGTTTTCCCATCAAAAGCCAAGCCAAAAGATCGTACTACAACATCGGCAAATCTCTTCCGCGTTGCGTTCAATAACATTAACATATTTAAATGAGCTATGGTAATTTGAACACGTTGGCGTCATCCAGCATTTTTATTGGTTAATTAGCGATTTGACCTATTAGGTTAACCATGCAAGACAAGGAACATGGCGGATACTCGAAAGCATCGAGCGTTAATTTGCGACCGGAATTATTTGCTTACGACGAAACGAAGTTGAATTTTATTTGCATTTCATAACAATTCAACAAATTTTGTTACGTTATTATAATCACTACTGAATAATACCGGTAATCGACAATCTTGAAACTTAGCATGACTGGATTGCGCAACCGTGATCATTTGTTGCTCGGCAGTTGTGTTAGTTTTTACTTCGTTTAGAATATAATTTCGTTACCAATAAAATTAGGAAAAAAAAGTGTATTTGACGTACCAGGGTCGTTTTTTTTTTTAACGCAATCCAAAATTTATGACTGTTGCACTGTCTAAAAAAACCACTCATTGGATTTTAATGAAAATTTTTAAAGAGTACCCATCACATTTCAATGAACCTAGGACTATACACCATATTTGTTTTTGTTAAATATTTATGCTTATTAATCACCTAATTAACATAATTAATTAATACTGATATCTCGAGTATTCATCATCACACTTGAATAAATAATGCCGCTAGAAGACCAATTGACAGATAATATTTTGCATCCAGGAAATAAAATGCTCAAAGACAATAGACAGCCTGACTAATTTTGGGTTAAAATCTGTTTATATTAATTCTCTAATTACCATAATAATTAATATTTTTTGTTTCTAATCACATTTCAATGAAATTGGTACATTGTGCAGACCTTATTAGTTTTACACTTAAATCTGTTCATATTAGTTACCTTATTTGCATAATTAGTTTTCTGTGTTTCCATCAATATCTCAAGTTCAAGTAATTTTAATTTTTAATGTGTCTCCAATACTCTCAGCACACGGGAGTTCTTTCTAAGCTTTCTTTGATTTATGTTTAATAGTTTGTTTTTCGAGGAAACTCGCAAGTGTTGATTGTTCTGTATCGCATACATTTTCTTGTACCATTTCTTTGGTGACATCGACGCTTTGTTGCGTACTCGCTGGGTTGATATGTTCAGGCCCCTGCTTTTCTGCATTGGCAGTTGTGGCGGATGTCGACTGTTCCGAATCGCAAACATTGTCTTGCAAAAATTGTATCACATCTTCGACGGCACGTTGTATTTCAGCGTGATCAACTCCCGTTTCTTCGGCATCTGCTTTGTCGGCAGCTGGCGATTCAACCACTTTACGGTTCGTCTTCGATTTACGTTTGCCTCCTGGTTTGCCCCCAAGTTTGCCCCTGCAGTCCTTCAAAAGGTTTTCTTCTGTAATCGCATGTTCATTGACAGAGGAGACAGTCTCCGACTTTCGTTTGTTCTTATTCTTTTTACGCCTTTTCTTGAGTGGACTATTATCACTGGTGTCCATGGTACGTTCGGCTGGTAACTCACCGACGTCAAATGTTTCCTTTGCTTTGGATTTCTTTCTTTTCCCACGCTTTGCTGGTGAAAAATCTGTCGCGTCAATGTCAAACTTATCACTTCCCGTGCCACTGCACGATTGATGCGTTTTCTTCAGTTTCCTTCTTGCCTTCATAAAACACTTTCTATCTGTATAGGACGGCATATTAACGTATGTGTCGGAAAGGAGGCACACAGCGAGTCTGGGCTTTATCTCACTTTCTTCGGCCATATTTATACTAAACGACCAGATGTCCACAAGACTGCATCTCCCCACAATTTGAATATTTATTGTTATGTAAATAAATATGTTATTTTTTGGAACACAGATTGGTTACAATTTGCATACACATAAAATTGCATATGCTAGCTCAGACGGTGAAATCACGTGGACTTGAATATTTCCCACCAGCTGTCCCAGTCATTTTACGTTGGTGATTGCCAACATTCCAAGCTCAGCCATTGGAATCCGTCATGCTATTCATTCTAAGTGCCTGGACTATTTGCCAAGCTGGTCAAAATACGTTACTACCGTTACAATCGTGAATCGTGTCGTTCAAATATGGTTGTAATGCTGCAGTTTGCAATGTGGTCAAGGCGTTATTTTTACGTCTCCGCAAACGTCGCGTGACGGTAAAATAGTGAAATAAGCAGGCAAGTGTATAGAATTACATTCTTTATTACTTGGTTAATTTATTTGACTTGACGGAATCGAAAACAAATTCTCTCCCTCCATAATTTTGCAAGTGTAAAATATCAGGTTCCGTACAACGTATTATAAACACTTGACCGTCTGAGCAATCTAAATAGCAGGCCGTTTTTCAACGACTTAACCAGTTAGCTAGTTGGAGTGGTAAATTCTATCATACCCATATTGACGGCGGTTTTTCACCGACTTGACCGGAAAAAGGTTAAAGTAGTTAAATTCTAGCTAGTAGAATGGAAAAAATGAATATTAATTAGCTCATGAATATTAAATAACGACCGGCACTCAAGTCAGGCTGGGCAGAACCCTGGAAATATTACTCACTGATATTTCACTCTAAATGCGTTATGCATGGCAAATATCATCAGTCTGTCTGTCTTAAAAAGTACAACGAAAAAAAAAAAAATTGTGCAATGGAACTATTTTTATCGCTGATATATCATGAGAATGTTATGGTTGGTGAGCATGCTTTGTACAACACATGTATTGACAATATGAGGTTATTATGCGAATAGTATGCACATGGATCGTATTGTCGATGCAACTCCGTATTGCTGAAGTGCATATTTTGCAAATGTTTAAGTTCAGTGACGATCATGCATGCTATAGCACTTCTGCTTGCATTGTGTTTGAAATGTAATGTCTATAACCTGGATTGCTTTCAATGTTAGCGATATAGTTTATCAATATAAAATAAAAATCAGAACTTTCACACCAATGCAGAGATGGCTTTTTCCTGAAACTGTAAATTATATTATTTTCAGTGCTAGATGTATAATGACGGAATGCTCAGGTTCGCCATTACGGTACCATTTTTTGTGAATTGTATCACTGAATTAGAACTAAATATTTTAGTTGAAAGCTATATAATGTAATGACATGCATAAAATTTGTTCTGTATTTTTCAAAATGTTGATTAAGAACTGTTAGTAACTGGACATTATAGAAAAATACATTAAGGCAGTTTGAGCTCAATTCAAATCTTTGCACAACTGCGCATATTACTGCACATAAATGCAGTGCATTATGGGAGAGAACTTCCCATTGCACTGCATCCCACTGGAAGTAAATTATGTAAATGTTTTTACAATATTAGGATTTGTTTCAATAATAGTATCAATGTCGGTGAGAAAATATGGAGATATAAAGAAATAATCGCACCATAGAACCAATGTAAATGCCAATTTTGACTGTTTTTTCCATAACATTTCATATGCTTTGTATCTCAGAAAGCAACTTTGGTGCCTGGAATTTTTTTTTCATTTTCTGTATTGATATAGCATGAATCTATAATAATGAAAATATGAACATGACAGATAATCTTTAATTCAACTCAAACCTCCTTAAAATATGCAAAATAATCTAAAAGTGTCATTTTGTTTGACCTAGTCAGGAAAAACAGGACAAGACAAGTAGATGTGGATCTAGAAAAACAGCACAGAAAAGAAGCAGCACAGAGGATAGCCATTGAGGAAGAAAAGCAAAGGCAGAAAGAAGAGGAAGAACTGAAGAAAAAAATAGGTAAGTGCATGTGATGTTCGATTCTTAGGTCCCATACTTATCACAATTGCTTATAATCTGTCGTATTCCACTTTCAGTATGTCACTTCACTAATGCCTAGAATGCTGTACACCATTTAACTAATGCCTAGGCACAACAGTA
Source organism: Saccoglossus kowalevskii (assembly GCF_978046115.1). Taxonomy (NCBI): domain Eukaryota; kingdom Metazoa; phylum Hemichordata; class Enteropneusta; family Harrimaniidae; genus Saccoglossus; species Saccoglossus kowalevskii. The sequence goes on from NC_140657.1 coordinate 24,925,673, forward strand.
GTCATACTGTGATTTATAAATCATTCAAAAGCAGAATATTTCATTGGGGTTCTGAAGTTCCATCAATTTTCACAAAATGTTGTTTTTATAGAAGCTTTTCATCAAATTGCCAATAATCTAGGAGCAAAAATTAGATGGTTTACACTGTCTTTATACATTCAGATTTATGCAAATGTCGCATGCCCTATGTCAAAAGCATATCGAAAAATGTAATACTCCATGTTCATTGGCCAGTTTAAACAAGATATTTGCAGCATTGTAGCTAGGCATAGTGTATAGTGAGTGAAACAATTCTAGGCTATATATTGTATGAGAGAATTCTGTTACTTTGAGTGGAGGAACAAGTTTGAGTCCATATGTAATATTAACAGTTATCCTGTATAATATTGATTGTAGGCTATAACCACACTATCAGCATAGCATTACCTGGTTCTATACTGGACAATGCACAGTCACCAGAACTAAGGACATACTTGGCTGGTCAGGTAAACAAAATGGCTATCTAACTTTGCTATCTAACATCTTAAAGTTCAACATAAAGTGCATCAGAAATTCAAATATGATGGATGTACACAAACTGCAAGCCTACTTACAATCTACAAATTCAACTTTATTTGGGGATATGTGCAATAAATTTTGGGTAATCTGTGACATTCTTTTCTAGATTGCCCGAGCTTGTGTCATTTTCAAGGTTGATGAAATTATTATCTTTGATGAAGCTGGTTTCTCTTCTGAGTAAGTATGCTTTATTGAAACCGCAAATTGAGCGTTTATATTTCACTAAAGACAAAAAAAGTACATTTTTGCCATAAAAGCCATCTTGTTTGGGACTACATGACAGGGCTGTGCAGCCATCTCTCAAATCAAATGGCATTTTACGGTGTTATCCTGGCGTCAACCAGGTTCGGTTGAACACAAGTACTGGTACCTTAAGCACGGACATTAACCAATGACATTAACCAATTTTCTGTCACTGACAGCAGTGCCAGAAAAATTTAGTTTGTAATAATATTTGACTGATATCAGTGAAAATACATGTAGTCTCACAAACCATGGCTTAATGGCAATCCTGTTCGTTGATAGGAGTATCACTGGTGTATACGATGGCGTTGGTAAAAGAGGAAATGCCAATGTACAGATGGCTAGAATATTACAGTATTTAGAATGTCCACAGTAAGTTGATTTATTTCATTATCCAACTCATAAATATTACAAGGTCACAGCATTGGAGTCACTTTCAGTATACTGTGAAAGGATTAATTATTCACTGGGTTTTAATTTTGCTTATTTCGCTGACTGGAAAATGCGTTAAATTAAAACCCAGTCAATATGTCAAATTTAGCATAGAACACATTATCTAAATAATAAAATCGTGAATTTAAAACCCACTGAATATTCTTGAAATGGTAAATCAGCGAAATGTAACCTACCGGTAGTGAAAATTAGTCATTTTACAGTAGTATAGTACACCAGCGGTATTTGAAGTTTTGTAAGACTTTCAAAAAAATGTGTGTAAGCCCTCTCTCAGTTACCTTTGTAACCAGTGACAACGGGTCTCCCTAACGTCACAGTAGAGGCACTCGAAGCAGACAAATTTATAACACAGGTTCGGGTTATGGCATGGACAGCTTCACCGATATTTACCAGTGCAAGGGAGGTGTATGACCAAACACACATGAAATAGTTTCTCACAAAAAATGATTTAATAAATAACAACAAAAAATTGCACACTGGCTAACTATACACAACATCAATATAAGTTAGCCTAAAGCAGCAAAAGGTATACAACAGACTACTTAGTAAATTCAAAATGCCCAATTCAATTTCTCCTATCAGTAACAAGAATCCACTCAAAATTTACAACTTACTACAATGTCAGTAAGTATAAAAATTTAGTACTCTCCCTTTAAAAAATAGGCCAAACATAAGAATAGTTAAAGGGGTCTACGTAAGATTTAGCACAGAACAATCTATGTTTAGTTCTCAATACAGGAATATGTAACAAACGCAATAGAAATACGGTTTATGCTCCCTAACGCTTAAACGCACAAACCCGTATAACAACAATTTTAGCCGGAATGGCCGAAAATGTAAAACAGAAAACTGAGCGCGCGGTACGCTGAATAGTGTGACGGAAAGGCCAAATATATGTCAGTCGCACAGACAATGAAAACGTCAAAACACACGATAAACGCTAAGTAGCCCGATTCATTGAACAATCAAGAGAAAATTACTATAAATGCAACTAGTCATTCATTGAATCCGGTACTCCCGAAACTCTTCACTGATAGTGTACTCTATAGGGCGGTAAATTCAAAGGACGATAAAATACACTATGTCGTAACAAAAATTAAAATTATACGCTACAATAAAAACAACTCATACGGGGAAATTACTAAGGAACCTTAGATTATAAAACATATGGCATGCACTATCGAAATGGGTCCAACTGAAGTTTTTATGGACACAGTATACGGGACTCACGTATCTTCTACGGCGGTTCTGTCGGTCCACAAACTTGATTTCTTCGTGCACAATAAACGATGCTTAAAAAAACTTCAAAAGATCTGGAATTTCTGTCACATCCACGCTGAGTTTCTCTGCAGCTTGATTATTGAGTTTCCGAGCACATAGTCCGTCAAAAATGTAGAAATATTCAAAATGTTCCGGAGACTTCTTGTCGCACGTCAGCTCACAACATCCGCCATAACAACCGCCTGCCTCCGTCTCGCTCTTAGGTAGGCTCGTACCAATTGCAAGAAGGCCGGGGGACCAATCTAAAATCCCTGCAACTCTAAATATTTAAACCCTAACTACGAAATTTATATCATCTAAAATTATAATAGTACTATAAAATAATACAACCTATGGAGCAAAAAAAAAACAACGCGCTGACACAATACAAAGTCATTAGCGGTGCGCAGCAAAACCCTCTAAAAAAAAACAACTGGTCATGCCCTACGCGTGTTGAAATCATGACGTCACTCACATAGCAACTTTCCAAGACCAACTTGTCAACAAAAGTCACGCCGTTTAGCCCATACTGCGTCAAATTAGAACACACTCATAAATTTTATAACACAAGAAAATTCCCTATCAAAATAGCATGATAATGAACAAAAGAAATACTGCTTACTCCTAGGAATATACAAGACAAATATATAAATAACTCAAAATATAAATATAACTCAAAAACTAGGTCACCGACATAATTTATGCAAATTATCCTTGACACCAGAAAGATCTTCAAAACAAAACGCGCTGGTTAATACAACTCAATGCTGCCTAAATAATAAAAATGAGGGTCTCGTTCACAATACAAAATGAACTACTCTAGGTGATTTTAACCCAATCATGTGTGGCCTACCTACACTAATATCCTCCTTTGAGGACAACAAATTAACCCCATGGGTCTAATACCCATTGGCGCAACTCGACAGAAGTCGTGGTTACACCTGCATCAGTTTTTACATTCAATCAGAAGTTAAGTAACTTTTATATTTATTTTACAGATATCTACGAAAGCATTTCTTCCCAAAACATTCTGACTTACAGTATGCAGGTAGGTAGGTTAGTGATATATTGGGCTTGGTCTTTTCCACGAAACGAAACGAAACGAAACGAATCCGAAACCCTAACTCGCATTTTTTTTCATTGGCCTAATAATATCTGAAAAAATTTCACACTGTGAAACACGAAATGAATAGCGCCATCAGTGTTCAACAATTCCAAAAGGTTTTTCACATCATTGTCAGCACAAATGAATCGAGCTACAATGTAGGCGGAAAAGAGGTGGAAAACTAAATATTCTCAACATATTTATTTCTGTGATGTGGCGATGTTTGAAGTCGTTTAAAATTGAAGGTTAGGGTAGACTAAGCTGATATATTGTTAAAAATATGAATGCCAGAGCACAAAAAAAATTTCACCTCCATCATCGTCAAAAATATCTAGCTCAAAATACTATATGTATGCACAGAATTTCTTCCATATTCCCTTATTCTCCCAGGTTTCTAATGGCCCTTGCCCTTGTTAAAAAAAAATTAAGAATGAGATTTTTCAAGATTGTTGCCAGAACTGATACTGTTGAATTGGACATTGTCTTCATACCATGTGCATAGCTCATTTTTGACTCCCATGTGCGAAGCACATAATGGGAGTCTTTGCAGTTAGTGTGTCTGTCTGTGTGTGTGTATGTATGTGTGTATGTGTGTCCGACTGTTCTACTGCTATCTCAAGAACCATACATCGGTTTTTGATGAAACTTGGTGCATAGATGCTCTGGGCCAATGCGCAGATTTGATTAGGTTTTGGTAAAAATCCATGCTCGTTAATTACCTAATTTGCATGATAATTAGCTAATTTTTAGCTGTTCTATGACTGTTCCACTGATATCTAAAGAACCACTCATTGGATTTTGATGAAACTTGGTACATAGATGCTCTGAACAAATGCGCAGATTTGATTAGTTTTTGGTAAAAATCCGTGCATATTAATTACCTAATTTGCATGATAATTAGCTGATTTTTAGCTGTTCCATGATTGTTCCACTGATATCTAAACAACCACTCATTGGATTTTGATGAAACTTTGTACATACATGCTCTGAACTAATGCTAGGTTTTGATTAGTTTTTGGTAATAATCCGTGGATACTAATTACCTAATTTGCATAATGATTAGTCAATTTTCGTTTTTTCCACTGATATCTCAAGTACTAATTATCACATTTCAATGAAACTTGGTACATAGATGTCATATGACACTGCACAGACCTGATAGTTTTTATGGTAATATCAGTTCATATTAATTACCTAATTTGCATAATTAATTAATTTTCAGCATTTGATATAAGTACTAATCGTCACATTTCAATGAAACTTGGTACTTACATACTCAAGGACTATGCAGAGATTGATTGTTTTCCATAAATATTTGTGCATATTAATCACCTAATTTGCATAATTAGTTAATTTTCAGCTTTTCCACGGGTATCTCAAGTACTAATCATCGCATTTCAATGAAACTTGGTACATAGATCCTTTAGGACTATGCAGAGACCTGATTAGTTTTAGGGTAAATAATTGTACATATTAATTACCTAATTTGCATAATTAATTTTCAGCTTTTCTACTGATATCTAAAGTACTAATCATCACATTTCAATGAATCTAGAATTATGCAGACCCAATTAGTTTCCGGTAAATATTTGTGCATATTAATCACCTAATTTGCATAATTAACCAACTTTCACACTGATATCTCAGGTACTATACATCACATATCAATGAATGTACATGGATGCTGTAGGACAATAGACAGACCTGAATAATTGTGGGTTAAAATCTGTACATATTAATTACCTAATTTGCATAATTAACCAATTTTAAGCTTTCACACTGATATCTAAAGTACTAATTATTCCATTTCAATGAAACTTAGTACAAAGATGCTCTAGGACAATGTACAAACCTAATTAGTTTGGGGTAAAAATCTGTTCATATTAATTCCCTAATAAGCATAAAAATTCATAATTTTTTGGTTCTAATCACATTTCAATTAAACTTGGAGACATAGATTTTCTGTTACATTGCGCAGACCTCATTAGTTTTACACTCAAATCTGGTCATATTAATTTTCTGATTTGCATAATTAGTTTTCAGCTAAGTAATTTCGAATTATATTTAATGTGTCTCCAATACTCTCAGCACATGGGAGTTCTTTCTAAGCTTTCTTTGATTGTTGATTGGTGTTTGTAGGTGTGTTGAATCCATTAGACACCCCGCATCATATGAGGATAGATGACGAGTGTGAATTCAGAGAAGGTGTGGTATTGGATAGACCGGTCAAAGGAGGAAAAGGATCATTTGTGAATGCAGGATTAAGAAAAGTAAGTCTGCCTGTTTTGTAAGTTAGTCTCTTCTGGTTTGACCAGGTTGTGTTGAATTCCAGCACTGATAATAACCTTCTTGCACATGGTCTTTATGACCAATGAGAATGCACTGTTTCAATAATCGGTAGTGACATCCAAGATGATAAACCAATCAAGTGCATATACCCAGAACTTTCACTAAATGTTACCGCCGTTAGCGTGAATAAGATTCCATTTCCCTTTTGCTACAAATAGCATTTGCAAGACCTTCGAACTGTACAGGTTAGCCAATCAAAATTCTCCAGTGAACGCACATATTACAAACAACACTATAAATTTGTGGTCTGTTTTTGAAGTACCACCATATCAGCCTCAAGTTGAATAATCGAACAGTGTTAGCTCAGCGAAAAATCTAAAGGCGAAGCAAAGTGCACAATATAAGAATCACCAGCACAATCAATTTACTATTGAAATACAAAATGGTCTTGCATAAACACAAAAGTAGGCACCAATGTTGCTTACATTAGTCACATGCAAATTCAGGGGTAATGATTGTTACAATAATCTCGACATCGATCGTGTTTATTACTTGCAGGAAATAAGGATTGATAGACAGTTGAGAGATGGATTAAGAGTAACTGTCAGGTTGGATAACAAACAGACAGATGAAGGTGAGTCAGGTGACATTTCTAGGTCTTGCTGGTTAACACAGTAAGTCGTATATTTACTGATAGTTAGTGTCTATCTGGTTAACACAGATAGTCATATATTAACAGGTAATTAGTACCTAGCTGGTTAATATAGTTAGATGTATATTAACTGACCTAGCTGGTTAATACATATTGGAGATTTTACAAAAGTTTGATGTTTGACAAAAGTCTGGGGCTTGTAGTTGAGTTTATGAAGATTTGTTGCAACCCCAATTATGGCCGCTGCATGGCCATACGCCTGTGTTTGTAAATCTGAATATTATGCACATTTTAAAATGTACATTTGTGTGATGTTATTTGTTATGGCTCCATGCTCGTTACTACTATATTGTAGATTGGTTGCTAGGATACCAATAAACAGCATCACAATATCAATGTCATTTACTTCATGCTTCAAATTTTCTGACAACAGATAGAAGATATTATACTGGTAAAGTTGTTTCTCCAAGATGTCCATGTACTGATAGAGGGCTATACTGGGGATACACAGTAAGACTGGCGTCTAGTTTATCAAAAGTCTTTACAGAGTCTTCGTACAAAAATGGTTATGATTTGACAATAGGGACATCTGATAGTGGGGATGACATTGATCATGCAACATTTTCCAAATTTAAGTAAGTCAGATACATTCACTTGTTTTGAAGGTAATATTGATGTGGACAGCATTGTTTTAAGGTAGCGAGATAGTTTTTTGGCATGAAAAATGTAAACATCTATAATTGGAGTAAATTTTACAAGAACCTATACAATCTATATATGTTTGGAAAGCCCTTGACTTGTACTTTTCTATTATTAATATTTTGTGAACATTGTGTTTGTTTTAGCGTCACGTGATTCTGAAAATCGGCGCGGCTGATAATTAACTAACGTGAATACATTTTTAAATGTCAGCTCTACGGTCATGCATGCGGCCAAAAACTTTACACTGTTTTGAAGCAAGGGTCATGAAGTTTAAATCCGTATTTCTATTTTTTAAATTAAGTTTTTTTTTCCTCTCCGAAAATGGAAAATTTCAAGCACGTTTTTTGGTGTTGAAGTTAGTGTATACCGGTGGTTTGCGCGAGGTTTGTGAAAATACATGATAGAATTTCGCAAAAATGTAAATACGGATACGAAGCCAACATATTCGAGAGTACGAAAAGCCAAACGGCGACATCGTAGCGCTACTCACTGAAACGCCATTTAAAATTAGGTCAACGGCAATTGCCAGAAATCGAACACCGAGAAATCGGCACTTTTATGATTTTAAACTTCAATCAAGGTTAACTCCCGTTTTAGCAGCAACAATTATATAGGTTGGTAGTAAATAAATTACCTTAAAGGTTGTTTTCAGAAAAAATCGTGATTCGACATTTATGTCTGTGAAAAAACTGTATTTTTACCGTTTTCTTTCATGCTATGGAGTTTTGACACGGTCTGTGCTGATAACGAACGGTGACGTCATTCATTACAGCTGGGATTATGCAAAGTGGGCGGTTCTGTTTGCAGGTAGCAAACAACACAAATACTACACTGGGCAGTTTAAGTGTTTGTCAACATAGCGTATTTATGTTTGGGCCGTTTTATTTGCAAACTTATTTTCTTGAGTATTCCACAAGTTTCAAAGTCTTTTAGAGACACAAGAACACTTTCCGACAATAATTATCAGATTCCCGCGAGCAAACTTGCGCAGAATACGGTAGAATAAGAAAATGGAATGACGGCTGCGGGGTAAGTTTTTTTATGTGTGGAATTGGAAGAAATGCAGAGTAAATTTTCAACACGAAAATATTGTAAATCATCATCCGACGAGACCGTTTTTGTTGGACTTGTTATTTTCGGGAGGGACCTTTTGTAGTGTTCGTGCAAGTTTAGTTTTCATTTTACCTGAATAAGCCTAAAGCGATTTTCAGACAAATTCGAAGGAAACGCTGCCCCTCCTCACCAAAGTGTTCATCTTACAGCACATTTACATGCACTCTTTTTGCAGGTACGTCGGACTTTGGTTTGATTTTGGTTTAAAATAGTAACAACCACCATCAGCTAAATTCAAGTCCATTATGTTCGCAAATAATTGTGCTGCATCAAGTTTTAAACTTGCCACTTTATCGTGAAGATTCTGGCGATCTCGGCAAAGGAAGCTACCGTAGTGTGGCTCCCCAACAGCAAGTACATTGCGGATAATTTTTTTTTTCTCATGATGATAACAGTGATCAATCACTGTCAACAGACTGTAATATTTGTTTCAATTGACGACTCTTTCAACGTAATTCGACCAATGAAAATGCAGTGTTCTAAAATATTGACAGACACTAAACAACCCCACATGGTTTCTTGTTATGGCTATGACGGGGCTTCAAAGTGTCTTTTTGTCGTCTTTTTGTTGCTTTAACCGGACTTTTCTGGTCTGTTTATAATTCACACTTTCGCATTGAATACGTCGTACTATCTTGGGAAACATCCTTTACCATTGTGAGTACCGCCGTTGAGGAAACGAAAACTGCTGTGAATGACGGTGGAGTCAATGAAAGTAAATTACTGAACAGCAAACTTCAAGAGGAGTTAGCTGGGGAAGCTAACTCTGGAGAAGAAGATGACGAATTTGACTTTTTGGACGAAGACAGTTTGAAGGTGAAGATATCACAGATGCCCTTGAAGTATTTGTGAATGACGCTGACGAATCCGACGTTGGGTGCTTTTAGTTTTACAGCCAAAACAAAGTCAGCTTGGACTTTCAGTTGCGAGACGTGACCCCAAAAAAACGCAGCCAGTGATACATTTCGAAGACAAAAATACAAAACAATCGCAATCAAAGACGCCGACCACGCGCGTTAGAAATAAATAGAACACGCTGTTTCACTGGCTTCTTTCACTCACGCAATATAATTATGCTATTTCCAAACGCTTATATTGATCACTGTAAAAGTGGATAAATTCAAACCAGCCATCAAATTAAAAATTCGGATCTCGTTGAATGTCAATCAACACGGAACTCGGTAAGGGTCAAGGCCCCCTGATCTGATCCGAAAAAGCATATAATGTATCAAACAGAAATAAAAAAAAAAAAAAAAAATCTCCAACTGTGACATTGTACTTTTATTTTGACAACAGATTTAAAAATAACATTTAGAACATAAATTTGTATTCCCAAAATATTTAAAAAAAAATCTTAAAAAATACCAAACTGCCGTTAAACTGCCCGGGCGAATTTATGGCAAAATCCGGTAACATGTGATACACTCATGTACTATTTTGTTTATACAAAACTTGTTATGTTTCAAAAGTGTTTTTTTGTTTTTGTTTTTGCTGTACAGCTTCCTCCTCTTGAAACGAAGCAGTGCACATATCTTATCAGCTGTGTGTAAACTACAAACAGATATCTTATCAGTTGTTTGTAAATAGCTTAGCCCCAGTTCAGTTATGTTTGTTAACCATGAATATTAATGAGAAGCACTCATGGGGTGTACACTGGATAAACAAAAAACTTGGGTATTTGTTTGCACACAAGAAAAAAACCAGTTTACTTGTACAAGATATTATTTTTTCAATAAAATAAATACACTAATGTATGTGGCATGCCTTATGGAGCTATGCTTGTGATTTTCAAAAAAAAATGTGAAAAGTGTTCAAAAAACTATTCCGCTACCTTAAGTGTGTCGTTATTGAAAGAAAATAGCCGCTGTTTAAACACTTATATGCCATGATCTTACAGTAGATCTATCTTGGCAGATTTCAATTATGAGCAAAAATTGCAAAATTAAAACTTGGTACAAGTAACCATAGAGAATAGAACAAACCATGTGAATGTGCTTGACCAATCAGAATGCAGATAATATTACTATCACATTGTTGTACTCAAGGCCATTTGAACCCCCCCCCCCCCCAAAAAAAAAATGCTATTTTTAATTCAGCTTATGGAGTGTGACTAGTATACATGCATACAGGACACATACAGGAATGATTTTTTCTTGCATGAAGTTGTATATAAAGTACCAATACATGTATTTTGATTTAATGCAGCATCTTATGCTTCAATTACAAGATGTTGACATACCAAAGATGCTAGATAACTTGGCAAAACAATCTATTCTGATAATGGGCATATACTATACAAAATCCATTATTGCAATTTTATCAAACTAGTGTCAATTTTGTTGTATATTTTCAATAAATCTATTACTGAGCCAAGGTGACCTTTGTGGTGGCAAATCAATAAACTACGAAATGAGTCAGTAGTAAGCCATCTAATTCACCTTTCCATGGAGTTCTGCAGATTTCATTTGAACAACATTCCGATAATGTTCTTAAAGAGAGAAAGGACTAGTTTGTTTATTTAACCAAAATGATGACTGACCTGGTTACTAGGCACTACTGAGCATGCCCACATAATTAATTACAGCACAAGACTAGGTCAAAGGTCACAACAATATAGCAGTAGAACACAACAATTCGACCAATAGCATGTTAGCAGGGCATCACAAAACTCTGACAAGCATCATGAAGCCGTTGCCAGTCGCTAGGAAATATTCAGACAAAATATTTGCTGTCAATACTTATTCTTTGATTAAATATACTGCATGAAAGCCAGTCATTTATTAATATTATTATTATTTACTGTTTATTTTGTTCATTCTTTATAAAGGGTCATGAACTAGACTAGTTCTAGGGAACTATTTTTATGATCCTCACTATAAACAATTTGTATAAATATCTAAAAATATAGAAACTCATTTGTTTATATATCACATTTATTTGTATATTATTATATGTATATATGTTTATAGTGAAATAAACTTCATTCATTTCATATCATTAGGCAAGTGAAAAACACTGCAAAATTTATGAAAAAAAGAAACAAGCATGTAGCATTCACAATGTCATTCTAACATTCAATTTTTAATTTAATTATTATTTTACATTGCAGCCATGCACTTGTAGTATTTGGTGGACTTAAAGGTCTAGAATATAGCTTGGACTGTGATGAAAAATTAAAAATACATGAAGTTAATGATTTATTTGACATGTATATAAACACGTGTCCCAAACAAGGAAGTCGGACCATCAGAACTGAGGTAAGCCTCGGATATTACTGTTCTTGTAGCTAGGCGTCATGCATAGTGAGTGATATACCACGTACATTCTGGGTGTATGTAACCATGGTAACTACTATTTACTGTAATTGTTTTTTTTTCAAACATTCACTTGTGATTGTATAAAAGACAGAAACACTAAAATATATTTTCATATTTATTTCAGGAAGCTATTTTGATCACTATGGCCGCTTTAAGACCCCGAATTATACAAGCTCTGAATACGTGATTTTGAATATCTCATTTTTATTAAATTAATAAAATTATCTGAAATATGTAATTTTTATTATATAATAAAATTGCTGTACAATATTGTAAGACCAATATTTCTAAAAATGGGAATGGCCTAATGAACATTTGTCATTTTCCATTCCTGACAAAAAAAAATGTGGTCCAGCTGAGGTACTGGTTGTCCACATGAAAATATTGTTTTTTCAATAAAGCTATTGGTAATTTAAAACTGTTTTCTGTTTCACTAAATACTGTAGAATACTTTATTTTTGCTGAAGGGATGATTCTGTGAAAACAAAATCCAGCAAATATACTTTTTTTCCTATATTTCACATTAAACTCATCAAAAATCAGTGAAAATAAATTCCATACAAAACACTCAAAAAGCCTTTTCAGCGAAAATAAAGTATTCCACAGTAAACCTGAATGATGTTTAAGTTACAATGTCAAAGCCATATCTCTCTTGCTTTTCACAAAACTGCCTCCAAAAAATATTAAAATCTGTGTTGAATCATACACTGTATACGTATGTTGAAGTATGTTAAACTCTGAGAGCATTCATAGACATTTATTGAGGTCGTAAAAATATAGGGGGATTCTAGTATTTGATAGTCTGAATAAGTGTGAAATGTAGGAAACATAAAAAAAAAATTGAATTTGTATGTTGGTGACTCTTTCAGGTTTCAAATGTATGTGTAGTTCATTTGCATTTTTTGGTAAATCTTCAATCCAAATATTAGCAAAAAAATGCTGATTTTCAAAACAAAATATATTTCTTCTGTACCAAATTTGAATGTGAGACTTAATGAAATTATCATGTTATAAGCAAAAATGGCCAAAAATAAGTATTTTTGGCATACAAATGGCCACCAATATCTAACAAATTTCAAAACTTGTGATATTGCTTTACACACATTAATTGTGCATTTTGACCATCAGTCCACCATTTGTATACTCTCATGTAACAACTCTGTACAAAGTGAACCTCTGAGAAAATGTGACAAACTGATCGACATACAAATCTCAATTCATACGCCCAAAGATTATCTTCTGTCAGGGATTAAAAAAACAGGCTTCTGTATCAATTTTTTTTTTTTAAAATATACACTAGTTTCTTTTTCTGATCCTCATATTGCACACTTGGAGTAAATTTCTCTGAATCTCACTTAATTCTGTTAATATTGCGGAAAAATTCTCTGGGTATCTTATCAAACAGAAGCAACCCAGATGCTCTCTCTATGGATTCTATGGAAAAACGATATAAATTCAATTTTGCTTTTTCTGGTTGTGCTGCATTTGGTATGACAAAAGATTCAACATCAAACTCTCCCTTGTCGGTCTCGCACAGAATGACTTTGAAGAAATGAGTTGGAACAGCAACATGGTTTCTCCCAATTACTTCATATTTTACATACTGTTTCCCATCTCGCTCTTGCCTGAAAACAAATACAGAATACTGTCAAATATTTTTACTTATCTCTTCAAAACAAAACAGCCCTCAAAATCCCCCTGGCATTTTTACCGGTACAAGCACTGATCGAGCATCAACCAAATTCTGCCGAAAATTCGCTCTGGGCCATTAAACGACAGTTTGGGTTTCAAAAAAATAAAATGGAATTAAGAAATCACCCAGGGTGATTTTTCGGCAGTTTTTTAAGGTGTTATTCAAGAATATGATGTTTATTGTGACTAGCGTGAATGGGTAAGCTTCGTTTTGACAATGAGCAATTATCACTGTAAACAATGTTAAATTATTCTTCAAATGCTCAGTTTATCATTTGAAAACAAATAATTTTTTTATTTAAAAACAAATCATGCCGCTTTCCCATCAAAATCCAAGCCAAAAGATTGTACAACATTGGCAATTCTCTTCCATGCTGCGTTCAATAACATTAACATATTTAAATGAGCTATGGTGTTTTGAACACGTTGGCATTCATCTTTATGTCAAAGAACATTGTCCCAGGTCAAAACATGGTGGATATTCTCCAGCATAAGTGTTTAATATGCAACCGGAATTATTTGCTTACGAAGAAACTAAGTTGAAATTTATTTGCATTTCATAACAATTCAACAAATTTATTTTTTGCATGTTATTATAATCACTACTAGGTAATAATCAACAATTGTGAAACGTAGCATGACCGGATTGCGCTACTGCGATCATTTGCTACTTTAGTTACTAATAAAATGAAAAAAATAATTGTATTTGGCACACAAAGATCTTTAATGTGATTTTTTTGGAGAAAGATGTGCTGGGTGACATTGTAATGAAATTTTATGCGGTCTACTTTTTAACAAAAAATTTTAGATTAGCTTCTGCAATAGTTTCTTTTGTTTTGGGTGGTCCAACTGCCAGCGTTAAAAGTCGATGTAAGTGGTTTTTTTCAATGAAAATATAAGTCCTCCAAAAATATTTGATGATCATTTTTTTAAATTTTAAACACCAAATAAGAGCCCAACAGCTGTGAATTCACCCAGGGCGATTTTTCAGATGGGCGAGTTTACAGCAGAATCCGGTATATCTGCAATGGTGTTCCAGATATGATGGTTATGCATATTTAATGAGATCATATTACCATATATGGTTATTAAATATGTTGATCAGAGCTTGTGCCCAATAAAGCACTGGTTATTGGTTGAGTGTCTATATCTGTAATAATGCTCTGGATATAAATCTGTACGAACGAACACTGATACCTACTGTTTATATGTCTGGGAAACATAAGTGCCAACATTTTTTCCAAAGACAAATACTGTATTCTAGCTTTTGTATAAAGTTTATTTTTGCTAAAATAAGTATGTGGAGGAAATAAAGTAATTTACAGAAGATAGAACCGGTACATAAAAAATATGGGTCTGCATAATTTAGAAAGGGGAAAAAAAACCTGTCTGTCCTAATAAGTGTTTACACATACACACAGGAAGTCTGTGCACATTACCTTGGTAAGTATAGTGGTCCAGTACACACATAAAGATTTTTGTATTTCTTTGTCAACTTCCTGACATATTTTTCCAAATCACACCAGATATCTCTATTAAAACCAGCACCAACCTATGGAATAATAACAATAGTTATGCAGTATGGTATTAGTGGATTCGCAGATACATAGTATTTTTTACTGACTGATATAATATCTTTGACTATTTTTACACACAGAATTCTATTATTGTTTTATACTGTAGCATCGTTTATTTCCTCTGCCATTTAATTTCACTATTTTGACGTTTTGAGCAATTTCACTGGGTTTGAAGTTCACAAAGTTGGTTGGGGAAATAAAGAGCTCTATTGTCATTCTAGAAGTTGACATGATTTTATTAATTTAGGGAATTTCACTTTGTAATAAGCTAATAATGAATGCATTTACAGAAATTTGTTTGTGATTGGAATCTGTAGGTTCATGTATAAATGCAAAATTACTAGTAACATTTGCAAGCAGAGAGAGAGAATGTGTGCAGACAGAATGAACAAACAAAATCATGAAGATAAATGTATTATTAAAGCAAATAAATGGAAAGTATATGATATGTTGGAAAGAGTGTCATTTCTATATAAATGAACCTGTCACCGCCAGCCAATCACTATATACCGGTACCCAAAATGCATTCTGTGTAATGATGATTTCATCCAACAGGGAGACCACTTCGTGCATGTTCATTGACAAAGAAAGTAGATACTTTACCTGTGGTGCAACATTGCTCAGAAAGAAAGTTTGTTGCATAGTTTCAATTGATGTTCTGTGATTGGCTGCTGCAGCCATGTGACCTCTGTCATATCCACTTTTGTAATAATCTGCATTAGTTGAGCGAAAGTAAACATGGACATCATTGTCTTCAAAAAACTGACAATTCTCTCGGTCAATGACGTCATTGTATGCCACTTTTTGTGCCGTAAGGTGCTCAAACACCCAGTTTGGGATACGATTTCTTCGATCATATGATAAGACAAAGTCGCCATGTTTTTTTAGATTTGTTAGGCTTGGGTATCCGTATTTCATTATTTCTCCCACGTTGCCAATAGCAACAGGTGATTTTGTTGTCGTTGATACAGCACAATTTGCTGTTGGCAAATTCCAAACTTTATCACAAGTGGCTACGCATTTGTTCTTCTTTTCATAATGAATCCCCAGCCAGCTACCAATTCCTAACGAAACGGTGGAAATAGTCACTGGAAGAAGGAATCTTGATGAAGCCATTTCGAGATACAACTATGCTTCTGTGATCGTGCTTTGTACAGTCAATTGTCACCTGCAAAATTTACAAACGATATTGACAGGATAATTATTCAAAACAAAATTTTAATATTCATCAGAATATTATAATAATTGCATGCAATCATCATCTGTTAATGCAGCTATGTGTGCGAAATTAGCGATGTTATCACCATATTCAGTAAGACAAAAAACACTGACATACACTCCAGATTCTGTCAATGTGTGGGGTCATTTTACATGGGAATAAGAGAAAAAATTGTTTTTAAAACAATGGTCACTTTTAACAGTTTGTGAAACACTTAAATTGGCAATAGCTGTAACTATTAAGAGTTTTTCTCCAATTTTCAATAAATCGTCTTCTTTGTCATTATTGCCAAAAGCTATATACCATTGTGGTACGATGGACACAGGGTTGAGTGCAGGTCTCCAAAAGACGCCGTTATTAGTAAAATCCAGGTTGTTAAGCAAACCTCAGAGATTACTGTGCAAGATCACAACACACCTCGGGCTGTGTGCGAAATATGTAGCAATCTTGAGAGGCTAAGCCTAAGCCTCTCTCTGATGGTTTCTTACTGATGATTTTATGTGTCATTTCCCATGATAATATTCATCATGTGTCAAAGTTTTCTACAATCCCCATCATGTGACAAATTTCAATAAAATAGCAGCTACTCCACCATTAGTTTTCACATTTTACGTTACATTAGCCTTGTGTAGTATCATTTTCCCATACAGTTGTGTCTAAAACAATATTTCGGTAAGATTTGGTCATTTAACATGATAAAATGTTCAAAATCACAACTATTGCTGCTTTAATCATTCAAGATGTCCACATCCAACTTTGCATCAGAATACATCAATGATGAAGTAATGCCTTTCTCAGATTTCCACATTTTGCTTCCAGTATTAATTAATGTTCATCGTAAAATAGTTAGGGGTGTTTAATATTAACATTTTGTGAAAGTAGCAGAATATGAATGTTGTGCATTCAAAGCACATCACCTGTTTGATAGTGTATATGGGTAAGTGAGAAGTTGTGAAACCAGCTGAAAATAAAAACATTGCAATGTACGCTCAAAATAATCTAGTCAGCATCAGATTCTAGATTTTGGCATTATTAACAATGATGTGGTGTCCTATAATTATAAATTGAACTAATATCAAAAATACTGATCACAAGATTAGTGTGAACAAATTTAGAATTTCTGCACATATATTACCACTAGAAAAGATTAGATACCCGCTAGTTCCCCCAGAGAATCCAAATATGATGAATATATGAAGTTGGCAATGGTAATCCATGCTCTACTAAATTGCAACAAAAAAAAAAGATTTTCAAAATGATGACTAGCAGGGTATGCATGTGTGCGATGAAGAACACACAAATTAGAAAAGTCATGTGAAATGTTATGTGAGGTATCAGGTCGTTTGGACCCCTCGCCCTTTCGACCCCTGGACGATTAGACCCTTCGACGTTTCGACCCTAGGACGATTAGACCCCTTGATGTTTCGACCCCTCGACGATACACCGCTTGGCGCCACAATCCTCACCATTTGAACCCAGCATTATTTGTCAAAAGTTGCAACATTTTACTGGATAAAACTAGAAGATACCTGACTTTGGCAACAGAATCGCGAATTACGGCGATCCCTCGACGGTTGAACCCCTCGTCGTCACAACCCCAAATGTTTGAACCCAGTCTTATTACGAATATGAATACTGCCGATCAAAAGCAACAACCACTTTACTGTATAAAATTAGTTGATAATAATAATAAAAAACAGAGTCGCAAATTACAGCAGATATCAGCGTACTGGGCGTTGGAGAGAGTTCAGTCCGCCATGTTGTTTACTATCGCAAGGCTATTGTTTAGCAATAGGACTATACCATTCGATTCTTAGGGACGGCAATATAGTCAATTAACACATTTCTTTTTTGTTTTGTTTTCAGGAAAAAGTCAATGTTCTTTTCCATGTAAAGCTGTGATTACCCCAATCAAAATACTAGTAGTTAGGTGAAAATACGAAAAACATATTTACAGCTGGTACATGGCTGTCATTATTTCATCAAAAAGGAAAATGCGAATGTTCATTTGAATTATATTATGTCGGGTTCATTTCCGGGGCCAAGAAAACTTGTAGAAATTCGAATTCAAGTAGGGAATAGACTACAATGTTCAATAAACACACTAAGCTTATTTCGTATTTTTCACGATGCCGATCGAGTGGACGAACGTGAAACTTTAGACCACTGAAACAAAGCACGTCGTTCAACATTGAACTTCCAATGATGCTTTGCTTTGTAAATGCTTTGTTCTATAAAAGACAGTATAGTACAATCGCAAAACACATGATATGTGTAACTTCACGTTGTAAAACCTGTCCACGATATGAAATTGACTAGTAATCACGAGCGCTGTATCAGAGAATTGACGCAGTGTAAGTCATTGTACTACGTGTGAATATTTGAAGTTGCCGGCGTGATAATGCGCCGTTTTCAAAACTAAATGCAGTGCAAGTCATTTCACTACCTGTGAATATTTGAACTTTCTGGCGTGATAATGAGCTGTGTTTAGAACTAAACGCGATGTAAGTTACTATTTTCTGACAATAATACATTACAAACATAACACAATTATATTTATGTACTAATAAATCCACATTGCAAGAACTGCATGCTTATAGTTATTTACTGTCAATATTTAAGATATAGAAGCAGGTTCGTGGGCAATCTGAGTGATTTTTTTTGCTTTTTCTTTTTTTCAGACAGTCCTGGCTAGATAGTGTTAAAATCGCCAACGAAATGCTGTTTTTCCAAACAAGTTGAATGAAACCTGCCTCGTCTTACAATAATTTTCTTCGAATACGACTTCATTTCAAACTTGTCTTATGAATAGCCGTTATGTGGCAAAATATTACGTCTAACCGAAATTGGAATAGCACGGTTCATTCCGCGAAAAACTATGCTTATATAACTATATGACTACCGTCCTTTCCCCTCAAATTATAAATATTGTTATTTGTACTTGGTTCACTCGCGTATTTTTTGTACTTGGTTCACTCGCGTATTTTTTGTACTTGGTTCACTCGCGTATTTTTTTGTACTTGGTTCACTCGCCTATTTATTGTACTTGGTTCGCTCGCGTATTTTACGTAATTGATTCACTCTCGTATTTTTCGTACTTGGTTCACTCGCGTATTTTTTGTACTTGGTTCACTCGCGTATTTATTGTACTTGGTTCACTCGCGTATTTTTTTTATTTAAATTACTTTTTTCGTATTTGATTCATTTCGTATATAATAAATAAGCTGTTAATAACTTAGCAGTAGAGGTGTGATTCACAATCCTTTGTCTGCACGTCATCGTCGGCACCACCGTTTGAAATAGTGTGACTTATAATCAATAGTCTTCAACAATAGAGAAAAAATGACCTTTTCCTGAAAAGAAAAAAAAAATGTGTTAATCGATCCATGCTGATGTTGTCTGCTGGGTGAAACACGTGAACCGACGTGCTTTGTTTCAGTGGTCTAAAGTTTCACGTTCGTCCGGCATCATGAAAAATACGAAATAAGCTTAGCATATGCAACTTTATGAAATACACAACTTCTCCCGAGAAATTATCAATGAAGATAATTATTCCGACGAACAAGTTTATTACTGCGATGAAACTGGTATATTTCGGAAGCTGTTACCGTCGAAGTAGCAAACAACAGCAAACTTGTGTATTTATTAATCGTGATATATTTTAATTAAGAAGACACACTATAAATAAACCCATGGGTGTATGTGTTCTTTGTACATGTATATGTCTTGAATGCATGAACGCCCGCCCTTCAGAGCCCTTCGGAAAGTCGCGACCCTTGATATGTCGTGGTTTTTGCTTGGATCCTGACACTCGAGGGTCCATTGTAATGACAGCCACTATGTACTGGCTGTAAATATGTTTCTCGTATTTTCACCTAACTACTAGTATTTTGATTGGGGTAATCACAGCTTTACATGGAAAAGAACATTGACTTTTTCCTGAAAACAAAACAAAAAAGAAACGTGTTAATTGACTATATTGCCGTCCCTAAGAATCGAATGGTATAGTCCTATTGCTAAACAATAGCCTTGCGATAGTAAACAACATGGCGGACTGAACTCTCTCCAACGCCCAGTACGCTGATATCCGCTGTAATTTGCGACTCTGTTTTTTATTATTATTATCAACTAATTTTATACAGTAAAGTGGTTGTTGCTTTTGATCGGCAGTATTCATATTCGTAATAAGACTGGGTTCAAACGTTTGGGGTTGTGACGACGAGGGGTTCAACCGTCGAGGGATCGCCGTAATTCGCGATTCTGTTGCCAAAGTCAGGTATCTTCTAGTTTTATCCAGTAAAATGTTGCAACTTTTGACAAATAATGCTGGGTTCAAATGGTGAGGATTGTGGCGCCAAGCGGTGTATCGTCGAGGGGTCAAAACATCGAGGGGTCTAATCGTCCTAGGGTCGAAACGTCGAGGGGTCTAATCGTCCAGGGGTCGAAAGGGCGAGGGGTCCAAACGACTTGTAATCTTATGTGATATGATCACAAAATCGCAAGAGTACATGTACTGTAAATGCATTAATTATTCACTGGGTTTTAATTTCGCTATATGATAAGTAAATTCCACTAAATTAAATCTATGTGAACATGCAAAATAACAATAAAACTTATTGCTTCCTTGACAAATTCGTGAAATTAAAACACAGTGAATATGCTCAAGACATCAAAATAGTGAAATTAAATGTCAGTGAAAATAAATGGTTTTACAGTAACCTACATTTCTGAAAATCATAATTAAATTTAGTGAGTGTGTGAATGAATGAACTGATTCATGTTCATCTCATTATTCTTAGTGTTGGTGCTAACAAATTAATTTGCAAATACATGCTTTTTGTGTTTTTGAATGTGACAATAATCTTATTCGTTTACACCAGGGAGCATTTCCAACCACCCTCTGTATTCTAGAGGGGCTGTGGTTAAAACTATGTTCGATTGGAACGGATCAAATGGGATCGCTTTTAAAATATTGCAAGATCCACCTCCAAAATTAATGACATTTTTGTTCATAACAGCTCGCTGTCAAATTCGGTACTCACCTAGAGACAATGATCGTGAAGTAAGTTTTAGATGACGGTTTTCTCGGTCAGCACAACTTAAGACCATTTACTTCCGATTACTTCCTGTCTTTCGTTGCAGACGTCTCGACAAAAGCAGCGCCCTCTATAGTTGCCCAGAGAACCTATGTTAGGTCAAATTTACTTTGAATTAATCCAAAATATTCGGTTTGAAATTCTTATGTTTGTTTTATGTGCTATATACTAAATGGTCTTAGTACTAACGAAATGTTCTATTAGAGGGATCAAAGTTGCGGAGACAGCATGATTAATAATAGAAACTTAGGGGAACTCACACACAAACAACATGGCTGCCACATCGGGTAGTAGGTGAGTTCTGCTTTGTCTCTGAATTCTCAAAGTTCTTGTCGAAACGCCATAAACTTGTGAACTTTACATTTAGGAAATAATTCTGATGTGATTGTTACCGCTATTGGATTATTTAGACACACAATTGTTGCCTTAGTCGAACATAATTCTAACTTCGTACCTAAGAGTCGACATCAGGCAATCCAGTTAAGACCAAATCAATGGCCGAACGTGTTTATATTTATATATGACGACATTTCGTGGAAGTCAATTGACATAGCGTTAAATGAGAAATATATGTATCAAATTTGAAGATTTTTGAAAACAAAATTCAGTTTTTGTCTTGTCTGATAAATGTTAGATGTTGGAATTAGTTTTCTACGGCAATAACATTCAATGAATTGAAGTTTTGTACGTCTTCGTTTTATTTGAAAAAATAAAATGGTATTGACTATGATTGTTTAATTTTTTTTAATATTTTAATTACGTCCTGCAAATTCGAAAGCAAATAAACTGTAGTTTTTCTTTGTTAACATTTTCAATATAAAGTGAAATGATGCCTTGATGCCTCCCAGAATACTCAAAGTCACGATGTGGAATTTGAATTTTGTCAGTCGTATTTATGTTTTATTATTCAAATTTCAAATGTAGTGAAATCATCATAATTCCATAATGGGGTTGATAACTTGTTGAAATAGAGAGGAAGCCATGTTGCATATTTTTACTTCATGATTGTGATAAATTTGTTCGCATGACATAGCATTAATGGGTTTGAAGTGTGTTGTTGTTTACACAATCAATGGTTACTTTTTGACTAAGAGGACAGGGATCTGCCCACATCAGTTGCTAGCGTCCGGCACTCAGAATTTCCAACCAGAACAAAAAGTTGCTGACTGGCACCAATTTATTTGTTTATAATACACACAGGATGTCGGCCACTTGACTATCAATCTATTGTCCTTTTACACACAAGAACATTCACACGAAACAGAACTTGAATGAAACAAGACACCACAATTCCAAATCAACGTACACATGCGACATCGTCCTAATGTGTTTTATTTTATTTTACTCCGATTGACATTCTGTTAGTTATAAAAAACAAACCAGATTGGAATCGTACATCGAGATAATGGAAGGGAAGACAGGATAGTGTTAATTATATAAATAAATAAACAGAAGGAAGGTTTACCATTCCAGTTTAAAGCGTGGTGGTCGTCGCGCAGCACATGCTCGAATTTCATGTAAATAAACAATGTATTTTACACGCGTTGTATACGTCGCTATGAGTCCAATATCGAACAGGATGCGGCACGATGACTGTCGCATTTTAATATTGTGTAGGATTGCTCATGTTACTCACTGACAGGGATGCATTTTTCAATTAATTTACACTTGTTCATCACTTTTATCAAAGCAGATTAACTTTACATTAGAAGTTAAGTTAAATTAATTAAAGTACCTGGTAGTTAAATTGGAACTATTAGAATAACAAAATGAATATTAATTGCATCATGAATATTAATTAGTGACCTGCACTCAAATTGGGCTGGGCAGAACCCTGAGATGGTCATTCATAGGTCCCCTTTTGAGTAGAATGACTATTTTATTCATGCTGCCAGCAATGCATGATGGGATTTATTGTAGGGAAGACTTATACCATAGTTCTTAAAGGTCATCTTATGTCAAGTTTTGGTCAGTATAGCTCATAGATGCTGTAACTTTCAAATTTAACTTTTAACTTGGTTTTGCTGACAATACAACTTGATTGTCGAAGTATTATATATGTGAACAGTTGTTCAAGCATGTTTAATAAAATTTTACATTTCAGAAATGACCGATTGAATTGTCCATCCCACCCAGAAGCCACCTTAGTTGAAGATTATCATGCAGGGGACATGATATGTTCTGAATGTGGCCTTGTAGTTGGAGATAGGTGAGTTTATTTCTTCCAGGGTTTACGTTAATGCTGAATCTAACACATAGAACTGCTGTTCTCTAATTAGTTAATCTTCAGTTTTAGAACTTTGCACAGCTATCCCCAGAATTTAATTTAAATTTGTAGTTATATACAATTCATTTTAGTCCCCTTTGAAATGTAGTTCAAAAACAGGGACTTATATTTTCTGCGTCAGTCTGTCCATCCATCCAACATTTCAGACATGCCTCGGCCGATTTCATTCAAACTTAACACACACATATTGATGATCCAATTTAAGATGTCCGAATGGTGGCCATTGTAGCGTTAACAATTTATTAAAAATCAACATTCCTGCCATTTGAACTTGGTCTGGTCATTAAATCACAATAGGGTCCTTCATGCACATCATTTTGTTTTCTAGACTTGATTCAAAATGGCTGACTGATGCTCATTTTGTTTTTAATAAATGCTGTTTTTGGAGCCATATTGCTAACATGGCTAGACTGATCATGTTCAAACTTTACACATTCATCATGTATCATGTATCTGTTTCAAAATCTGATTCAAGATACTGATCATCATTTTTGTGCTAGAAATGCTTTATAAATATTGTTGGGAAAAATGAAAGAATCGCACACAAAAACTGACAATGACTTATTATTCCAAACGTTGCCATTGCCAAAATAGAATAAATATTATCCATCATATGTGGCAGTGTTCTCCCCAGGAATTTAAACCACTGTGGCGGACTAATTTGCATATGATTTGCATATCATTTACATAATAATAGAGATTGACCAAAGCACATTTACATCCACATAACAAACAACATATATTTTCAAAAACAATGTGGCACATATTTATTTGTTTCATTCAGTGTTATAAACACTATTCATTTGGGATATTAATGAGCTCAGTCACAGTGCAAATATTTTTTCTATTGGAGTCAAAATATTACGTTTCACAATTTAGAAGAGTTTGAATTTAAAAATGAAAAATTGTCAAATCAAAATGGAAATGCTGCAGACTATTAAAAACAAACAAACAAATAAATTGTAAAAAGCTAAATGAAACGTATTTGAAACGTTTCAGCCAGGAATATGTTCTCGACTTCCATGATCTTATTTACTACAAAAACATTCTCCTTCAAAAAATTTATCGTTATTCGTACCATCAGCTTCTACAACGTTTACATTTACAGTAATGAACGAACAAATAAAACTTCCAAACAATCATCAAAGTTACGACGTGACTTAACTTACTTCGTGATGTTATACACCGGTTATACCAATAATTCCTCATACTCAGTCATGCCATGAAAAAATTTTACTTATTTTTTTTATATGAAATAAACGTAAAATTTGAGCGATTATTTTTGATCACTCGATCGCTTCGGTGAAAAACAAAGACCGCCATGATAATTGTGACGTATTAGTTGACCGGCATGTGTCCTTTGACCCGATGGGTCAAAAACGCCATTAACCAATCAGAATACCGCCTGGTAATGCCGGCATAACCCGAAGTTTTCCGAATGGTAGTGATCATAAAAATTACATTGCGGAAGTAAAGCAATATCGTAGCACGATGTGTTGGTATGGATTTCAGATGAAAAATGCATGATGGTTTTCGAAATAGGTGATAAGCAATTTTTAAAAGGTAAAAGAAGTCTTGAAAGAAGAATTTTTACATGATTCGCGATGATAAAAGTTCAAATGTATTTTACCCAATCACGCAATAAACACGTTGTTTTTTTCTTGAGTAGCGTAAACAGATCGTGAACTCCGCTTTGCCCATGTTATATCGGGGTGGAATTGATTTTGAAAAAATGTTAGCTTTCAATCTAAAGACTGTGTCGATCGTTAAAGTATTTACTTACGAACAAAGAGGTGCTAATTTTACAAAATTAACTTGTATTGTTTATAAGCCACTACCACGTCGTGCGACTACGTCTATTGTTTACAAATTATAATCCACGACTGGCAGGATGCGTGTCGGTCGGTACGTCGGACAATAGTCCTGTCGGAAGCGTGGCAAGATCCCTGATAGCTACGTATTTCTTTCTATATTTCGTAATACAGTTCACAGGATGAACAATGAAAAAAGCACTGTGGCGGTCTTACTAATCACCGTGGCGACTCGAGACCACAGTGGCGGGCAGGAAAAGCAGCGTGGCGGCCCCGCACACAAATTGAATGCTGGGGAGAACACTGTGTGGTGTATCAAGGATTTAGGGTTTCTGCTTTACAGCATTGTACTTGAGATAAATTAATTCTCATATCCATGCAAGGTTATGAGTTTGATACATGTTGTGTGTATTTGTCCCTGTCTTCCGTAGGGTTGTTGATGTTGGCTCAGAATGGCGTACATTTAGTAATGACAAAGCCCAAAAAGATCCATGCCGTGTTGGTGAATCAGAAAATTCTCTACTGAGTGGAAGCAATTTATCAACGATAATCGGGAAACCAACTGGTAATGCTGGCTTTAATCAAGATGGATCCGCTAAATACCATAACAAGAGAACGGTACGATTTAAATCATTGCATTAATCATGGTTTTTTTTCTCTTGACTTGTGTCTGTGATATTGTATTATAAGATGTATGCACTGCGCCAGTGTTGTTTGCTAGTAAGAGCTGTATCTCACTTGCCTTTCCAAATAATTAGGACTTTTGGACGCACAACATCATCAGTGGTCATCACATTGCATCTTTGTCAGCAGTATTTCTATGTTGAAGCGTTTTCTGACATCTTTTTTATCCAAGAAAATTTCCAAATTTTGTCTTTATTTGAGACTGTATATCGTAGTAAGTGATTATGGTAATACCAGTATACTGATTTGGGGAAAATTCAGATCCACACGTTTATCATTAGAAACTTGTGAGTTTGTAACTTGCCTTCATTGATTTAATCATTGTGATGTTATTATTGAAATGTTTTGTGTTTTTGCTTGCAGATGAACAGTTCTGACAGGACATTATTAAATGCATTCCGTGAGATAGCTCAGATGGCAGATAGAATCAATTTACCCAAAACTATTGTGGTAATGTATTTCTTTCTTTTTTTTAAGATGGGCACAGCTAACTAGTGACAAAAAATGAAAAAGCACTACAAATAAGAGCAAATAAAATTGCTATCCTAATAACTGCTCATTTTTAGTCTCCGTTCGGACGAAGTCCGAAAACGGGGACATATAATTAGGTCTCCGTCCGTCCGTCCAGAGTCATATCTCAGAATCCCTTGGACCGATTCTGTTCATTCTTTGCATGTGCCTAGTACTTTATGTGGGACATATGCACATGCAGTGGTTTAGCGATTCGATTCAAAATGGCTGACTGGCAGCTATCTTGTTTTTTGAAAATGTTGTATTTTGGACATGCTTTGTCAGTTTTCATTCAAACTTTGTACACAGATTATACATGTTAGGATACATGTCCATGATGATTTATTTCACAATTGGATCAAAGATGGTCGACTAGCAGCCATCTTGTTTTTTGAAAATGTCGTATTTTGGACATGCTTTGTCAGTTTTCATTCAAATTTAGTACATAGATCATACATGTTAGGATACATGTCCCCGACCGTCCGTGAGTTCCTGAGTCTGTCCTTCCGACCGTCCGTGTGTCCATCTGTCCGTGCGTCAGTCTATCCAACGTAATATTTCAGAATCCTATGGACCGATTCCGTTCATTCTTTGCATATGCCTCGTACCTTATGTGGGACATGTGCACATGCAGTGGTTTAGAGATTCGATTAAAAATGGCCGACTGGCAGCCATCTTGTTTTTTGAAAATGTTGTATTTTGGACATGCTTTGTCAGTTGTCATTCAAACTTGGTACATAGATTATACATGTTAGGATACATGTCCATGACGATTTTTTTCACAATTGGATCAAAGATGGTCGACTGGCAGGCATCTTGTTTTTGTTTTTTTATGCGGAATCTTGGACGTGCTCTGTCAGTTTTCATTCAAATTTGGCACATACATGTACTTTATACATGTTAGGATGCATGTCCATGACAATTTGTTTCAAAATCTGGTCAAGGATGGCTGATTGACAGCCATCTGACTTTTTGGCCTTACTATTATATTTCCACAATTTATGTACCATTTTCATTCGTATTTGGCACATACATCATACATATCAGTGTGTTTCATAATCAGATCAAAGATAGCTGAATAACGGCTGTTTTTATTTTGGCCATATTACTATGACACGAAACACGTGTTTTGATGTAAATAAACAATCTGTTGTATACGCCACTTGGAACTCAAGTTTCAAGGACACGCTCGCGACAACCCCTCCGCTTTAATATGACGAGCACAAAGAGAACTTAACGGGGACTGTGTCATTTTCAATGACTTGTTAATCTCTAATCTTCTGTTTTAAAAACTGTACTTCTGTCCTGAGCATTTAAATTGGCGTTTCTAAATATACCAGTACTGTGAATTTAAAAATAAATTTGAACACACTACAAATTCTTGGTATTATGTTTGATGACATAGTGGTAATAAATGTACCTTAGCCTGTTCCCTAGTTTTGTAAACCACTCTCCCTTCATCATGCATTGTGTCATCAAACTGAGAATGTTCTAGAAAGTATCATGTATGATTTCATGCAAGCCCACAGGTTGACAGTTTTCATTTGAACTACTGAACATCAAAGTAAACTCTTGTCATTGTTCACAAAACTATATTTTTTTTTTTCAAATAATTTTGCTTGTAGCCAGTTGGTCATTGTACTATTTTGGTATAAAACCAAAAATTAAATTACAAAAAAATAGAAAATAGATATTTAGATTGAAAAGATTAACCAGTGTGACCAGTATATGGTATATATGCACCCATCTGTTGTGTTCATAATTACATTTATCTGCTTGTAATCCTTTACAGCTGGGTATGTTCTAAATACAATTCATAGTGTCAGATTCATAGGTTACCAAGGATATATGAACCACTCTTTTAATCTGCTTAGACTAAAATCCACAATGTAAACATTCTTTGGTTAAAATTTATTTTCAACATACATGTAATAATAATAATAATAATAATAATAATAATAATAATAATAATAAAAGAAATAGACATACCGGTAATAGAAATATATCTATCAGTTTATAGCAATAAAGATAAAATACCAACAACAAATAATGGTGCAAAAAACAAATTGGGAATAAATTGTTTACATTCTTTGCAAGGAGGGAGAAATGTATGAACACTTGTAATTATATTTTTGTTAGTACTTTTCATTAAGTATTTTAAATTTTTGTTTGTCATTTGTGATCTCAGTTGAAAATACACAGTTCATTTTAAATTTGTATTCACCAAACGAAGGAGTATATCTGTGGCGATAGTGATTTACTAATTGCCTAATTTGCATAGTCGTCACATTTCATTAAAATTTGGTTCATAGTAAGGTGCTCTAGAGTAATCCACAGAAATGATTAGTTTAAGGTTGAAAAACATGCATAATGATCATCGAATTATTAGCAAATTTCTGATCTTGAATAAATTAGACTGCAAACAACAATTGTACAATCAAATTTATTTTCTCCAAGTACTATACACTTCTCTGTTTGTAATGTGAATCACATTCTTTTCATGCTGTGTGTTACAAATACCAGACAAATATTAGTTGCCGAGCTTCTTGTTTGAAGGGCTAATATGAAATTTTGAATTCACTTTTAAATATTCCTTCAATACTCATGGGAGTTCTTTCTAAGCTGTCTTTGATTTTTACAGGATCGTACAAATACATTATTTAAACAAGTACATGAACAGAGGACTTTACGAGGTCGTAGCAATGATGCCATAGCTGCAGCATGTCTTTATATAGCGTGTCGTCAAGAAGGTGTACCCAGAACATTCAAAGGTACGTGAATTTGTCTCCTCTCATTCCATTGGAGTGATTCATGTTGATTCACTTCTAGAGCAGGACTATACAGTCATATGCAGATATTTTACTGAATCATCATCAGTTTTGTACCAAGCATGTTGATTTACTTCTAGAGCAGGACTATACAGTCATATGCAGATATTTTACTGAATCATCATCATCAGTTTTGTACCAAGCATGTTGATTCACTTCTAGAGCAGGACTATACAGTCATATGCAGATATTTTACTGAATCATCATCAGTTTTGTACCAAGCATGTTGATTCACTTCTAGAGCAGGACTATGCAGTCATATGCAGATATTTTACTGAATCATCATCAGTTTTGTACCAAGCATGTTGATTCACTTCTAGAGCAGGACTATACAGTCATATGCAGATATTTTACTGAATCATCATCAGTTTTGTACCAAGCATGTTGATTCACTTCTAGAGCAGGACTATACAGTCATATGCAGATATTTTACTGAATCATCATCAGTTTTGTACCAAGCATGTTGATTCACTTCTAGAGCAGGACTATGCAGTCATATGCAGATATTTTACTGAATCATCATCAGTTTTGTACCAAGCATGTTGATTCACTTCTAGAGCAGGACTATACAGTCATATGCAGATATTTTACTGAATCATCATCAGTTTTGTACCAAGCATGTTGATTCACTTCTAGAGCAGGACTATACAGTCATATGCAGATATTTTACTGAATCATCATCAGTTTTGTACCAAGCATGTTGATTCACTTCTAGAGCAGGACTATACAGTCATATGCAGATATTTTACTGAATCATCATCAGTTTTGTACCAAGCATGTTGATTCACTTCTAGAGCAGGACTATACAGTCACATGCAGATATTTTACTGAATCATCATCAGTTTTGTACCAAGCATGTTGATTCACTTCTAGAGCAGGACTATGCAGTCATATGCAGATATTTTACTGAATCATCATCAGTTTTGTACCAAGCATGTTGATTCAATATCGTGTTACCTTTGAATATTTATAAAAATGTTTGAAATGCTGAAAATTACATTATGATTTGGAAAACCAGAAAATGAAGTGCTGCAAGCTGAAGAGCATTAAATTGGGATGTAATGATTTATCTTTATGGTTTTCCTGTAGAAATATGTGCAATATCTAGAGTAAGTAAAAAAGAGATTGGGAGATGTTTTAAAGAAATTCTTAAAGCCTTGGAAACTAGTGTTGATCTCATAACAACAGGTGATTTTATGGTGAGTCATTTATTTCTCTTTATTTCACTTTTTCGAAGACCGAAACACAAGCACAGTGTATAAATGTCATTTTAAAAAGAAACTATTCATGGCTTGAAGAGCAATGGTCGTCGCGCCATGCATGTGTGACATTTCTGTTGATAAACATTGATTATCCCACAATCCGATGCGCTATTGTAATATAAATCTTGAGTTTGTGTTTTGATCTGGACGCAACATACTCTAATTGCCGCCGATGACTTTGATGCTTTCCAATCACCAACAAAATTACCTAGTCAAAGTTTGGTAACATCTCAGTTTGTATTCGTTGGTCTGCACAACAGTCAAAGCTGCCATCTTAGTTTATATGATTTCCATGTCTCAGGCATGCATGGTGAGAAGACCATCGCTCTTTAACATTAAATTTGGTTTTCTGTTTCAGTCTCGTTTTTGTTCCAATCTTGGGTTGCCATCCCGGGTTCAGAAGGCAGCCACTCACATTGCCAAGAAAGCAGTTGAAATGGACCTGGTACCAGGGTATGTATCATGAAGTTTTATGTTTGTATCCATCTTGTACTCACATGCATAGTCAGCTATCTAGGTGCTGTTTGCATATACAAAGCTAGCTGTCTAGGTGCTGTTTGCATATAGGCAGCTGTCTTAGTGCTGTTTGCATGTAGGCAGCTGTCTTGGTGCTGTTTGCACATAGTCAGCTGTCTTGGTGCTGTTTGCACAAAGTCAGCTGTCTAGGTGCTGTTTGCATATACAAAGCTAGCTGTCTAGGTGCTGTTTGCATATACAAAGCTAGCTGTCTAGGTGCTGTTTGCATATACAAAGCTAGCTGTCTAGGTGCTGTTTGCATATTCAAAGCTAGCTGTCTAGGTGTTGTTTGCTTATGCATAGCTAGCTGTCTAGGTGCTGTTTGCATATACATAGCTAGCTGTCTAGGTGCTGTTTGCATATACAAAGCTAGCTGTCTAGGTGCTATTTGCATATACAAAGCTAGCTGTCTAGGTGCTATTTGCATATACAAAGCTAGCTGTCTAGGTGCTGTTTGCATATACAAAGTTAGCTGTCTAGATGCTGTTTGCATATACAAAGCTAGCTGTCTAGGTGCTGTTTGCATATACAAAGGTAGCTGTCTAGGTGCTGTTTGCATATACAAAGCTAGCTGTCTAGGTGCTGTTTGCATATGCATAGCTAGCGGTCTAGGTGCTGTTTGCATATACATAGCTAGCCGTCTAGATGCTGTTTGCATATACAAAGCTAGCTGTCTAGGTACTGTTTGTATATACAAAGCTAGCTGTCTAGGTACTGTTTGCATATGCATAGCTAGCGGTCTAGGTGCTGTTTGCATATACATAGCTAGCCGTCTAGATGCTGTTTGCATATACATAGCTAGCCGTCTAGATGCTGTTTGCATATACAAAGCTAGCTGTCTAGGTACTGTTTGTATATACAAAGCTAGCTGTCTAGGTACTGTTTGTATATACAAAGCTAGCTGTCTAGGTACTGTTTGCATATACATAGCTA
Organism: Saccoglossus kowalevskii; assembly: GCF_978046115.1. Classification (NCBI taxonomy): domain Eukaryota; kingdom Metazoa; phylum Hemichordata; class Enteropneusta; family Harrimaniidae; genus Saccoglossus; species Saccoglossus kowalevskii. The sequence continues at coordinate 24,957,780 of NC_140657.1, forward strand.
GGTGCTGTGTGCATATGCATAGCTAGCTGTCTAGGTGCTGTTTGCATATAGTCAGCTGTCTTGGTGCTGTTTTCACAAAGTCAGCTGTCTAGGTGCTGTTTGCATATACATAGCTAGCTGTCTAGGTGCTGTTTGCATATACAAAGCTAGCTGTCTAGGTGCTATTTGCATATACAAAGCTAGCTGTCTAGGTGTTGTTTGCTTATGCATAGCTAGCTGTCTAGGTGCTGTTTGCATATACATAGCTAGCTGTCTAGGTGCTGTTTGCATATACAAAGCTAGCTGTCTAGGTGCTATTTGCATATACAAAGCTAGCTGTCTAGGTGCTATTTGCATATACAAAGCTAGCTGTCTAGGTGCTGTTTGCATATACAAAGTTAGCTGTCTAGATGCTGTTTGCATATACAAAGCTAGCTGTCTAGGTGCTGTTTGCATATACAAAGGTAGCTGTCTAGGTGCTGTTTGCATATACAAAGCTAGCTGTCTAGGTGCTGTTTGCATATGCATAGCTAGCGGTCTAGGTGCTGTTTGCATATACATAGCTAGCCGTCTAGATGCTGTTTGCATATACAAAGCTAGCTGTCTAGGTACTGTTTGTATATACAAAGCTAGCTGTCTAGGTACTGTTTGCATATGCATAGCTAGCGGTCTAGGTGCTGTTTGCATATACATAGCTAGCCGTCTAGATGCTGTTTGCATATACATAGCTAGCCGTCTAGATGCTGTTTGCATATACAAAGCTAGCTGTCTAGGTACTGTTTGTATATACAAAGCTAGCTGTCTAGGTACTGTTTGTATATACAAAGCTAGCTGTCTAGGTACTGTTTGCATATACATAGCTAGGTGCTGTGTGCATATGCATAGCTAGCTGTCTAGGTGCTGTTTGCACATAGTCAGCTGTCTTGGTGCTGTTTTCACAAAGTCAGCTGTCTAGGTGCTGTTTGCATATACAAAGCTAGCTGTCTAGGTGCTGTTTGCATATACAAAGCTAGCTGTCTAGGTGTTGTTTGCATATGCATAGCTAGCTGTCTAGGTGCTGTTTGCATATGCAAAGCTAGCTGTCTAGGTGCTGTTTGCATATAGGCAGCTGTCTTAGTGCTGTTTGCATGTAGGCAGCTGTCTTGGTGCTGTTTGCACATAGTCAGCTGTCTTGGTGCTGTTTGCACAAAGTCAGCTGTCTAGGTGCTGTTTGCATATACAAAGCTAGCTGTCTAGGTGCTGTTTGCATATACAAAGCTAGCTGTCTAGGTGCTGTTTGCATATACAAAGCTAGCCATCTAGGTGCTGTTTGCATATACAAAGCTAGCTGTCTAGGTGCTATTTGCATATACAAAGCTAGCTGTCTAGGTGCTATTTGCATATACAAAGCTAGCTGTCTAGGTGCTATTTGCATATACAAAGCTAGCTGTCTAGGTGCTGTTTGCATATACAAAGTTAGCTGTCTAGGTGCTGTTTGCATATACAAAGCTAGCTGTCTAGGTGCTGTTTGCATATACAAAGCTAGCTGTCTAGGTGCTGTTTGCATATGCATAGCTAGCTGTCTAGGTGCTGTTTGCATATACATAGCTAGCTGTCTAGGTGCTGTTTGCATATACATAGCTAGCCGTCTAGGTACTGTTTGCATATACATAGCTAGCTGTCTAGGTACTGTTTGCATATACATAGCTAGCTGTCTAGGTACTGTTTGCATATACATAGCTAGCTGTCTAGGTACTGTTTGCATATACATAGCTAGCTGTCTAGGTACTGTTTGCATATGCATAGCTAGCTGTCTAGGTGCTGTTTGCATATGCATAGCTAGCTGTCTAGGTGCTGTTTGCATATACAAAGCTAGCTGTCTAGGTGCTGTTTACATATAAAATGCGAGCTGTCTAGGTACTGTTTGCATATAAAAAACTAGCTGTCTAGGTACTGTTTGCATATGCATAGCTAGCTGTCTAGGTGCTGTTTACATATAAAAAGCGAGCTGTCTAGGTGCTGTTTACATATAAAAAGCGAGCTGTCTAGGTGCTGTTTGCATATGCATAGCTAGCTGTCTAGGTGCTGTTTACATATAAAATGCGAGCTGTCTAGGTGCTGTTTGCATATGCATAGCTAGCTGTCTAGGTGCTGTTTACATATAAAATGCGAGCTGTCTAGGTACTGTTTGCATATAAAAAACTAGCTGTCTAGGTACTGTTTGCATATACATAGCTAGCTGTCTAGGTGCTGTTTACATATAAAAAGCTAGCTGTCTAGGTGCTGTTTACATATAAAAAGCGAGCTGTCTAGGTGCTGTTTGCATATGCATGGTCACCTTTTTACCCCCATGTACATTATTCATTTGCACTTTCCGAATTTGCTTTGGTGTTGTTTTATAACTTTCCTGGTTACTGTACTGAGTAATACTAATTAAAAGGTCTGAAAATTTGTATATTCTAAACAAGTTTAGGCATACCTACCTGTGAGTGAGTGTAATTGGGTCTAGCCTATGTGCAAACATGCAAGATAAGCTTGAAGCTTAGCCCATACTTTGTGTAGCCTGAACACAACTACGGTATGAATAAGTCAACTCCAGATTGAATAGGGAGAAGAGAGAATTTATTAGTCCCCGTTCGGACGAAGTCCGAAAACGGGGACTTATAATTCGGTCTCCGTGCGTCTGTGCGTCCGTCCGGAGTCATATCTCAGAATCCCTTGGACCGATTCTGTTCATTCTTTGCATGTGCCTAGTACTTTATGTGGGACATATGCACATGCAGTGGTTTAGCGATTCGATTCAAAATGGCCGACTGGCAGCCATCTTGTTTTTTGAAAATGTTGTATTTTGGACATGCTTTGTCAGTTTTCATTCAAACTTGGTACATAGATTATACATGTTACGATACATGTCCATGATGATTTATTTCACAATTGGATCACAGATGGCCGACTGGCAGCCATCTTGTTTTTTGAAAATGTTGTATTTTGGACATGCTTTGTCAGTTTTCATTCAAATTTAGTACATAGATCATACATGTTAGGATACATGTCCCCGACCGTCCGTGAGTTCCTGAGTTTGTGTGTCCGTCTGTCCGTGTGTCAGTCTATCCAACGTCATATTTCAGAATCCTGTGGACCGATTCCGTTCATTCTTTGCATGTGCCTAGTACCTTATGTGGGACATATGCACATGCAGTGGTTTAGCTATTCAATTCAAAATGGCCGACTGGCAGCCATCTTGTTTTTTAAAAATGTTGTATTTTGGACATGCTTTGTCAGTTGTCATTCAAACTTGGTACATAGATTATACATGTTAGGATACATGTCCATGACGATTTATTTTGCAATTGGATCAAAGATGGTCGACTGGCAGGCATCTTGTTTTTGTTTTTTTATGCAATATCTTGGACGTGCTCTGTCAGTTTTCATTCAAATGTGGCACATACATGTACTTTATACATGTTAGGATGCATGTCCATGACAATTCGTTTCAAAATCTGGTCAAGGATGGCCGATTGACAGCCATCTGACTTTTTGGCCTTACTATTATATTTCCACAATTTATGTACCATTTTCATTCGTATTTGGCACATACATCATACATATCAGTGTGTTTCATAATCAGATCAAAGATGGCTGAATAACGACTGTTTTTATTTTGGCCATATTACTATGACACGAAACACATGTTTTGATGTAAATAAACAATCTGTTGTATATGCTACTTGGAACTCAAGTTTCAAGGACATGCTCGCGACAACCCCTCCGCTTTAATATGACGAGCACAAAGAGAACTTAACAGGGACTGTGTCATTTTCAATGACTTGTTTTTAATTTAGAAAACAAAAGACATGCTCGAAAATTACACAAAACTAACTATAAGCTTTTTTTTGCAACCATAGGCAAATAGAATCTTTGAATAAAATTTCTCAATTGTCTAATCTGTTTATCTTTCATTTGCAGACGTAGTCCCATATCTGTGGCAGCTGCCGCTATCTATTTGGCATCACAAGCATCAGAAGAAAAGAAATCACAAAAAGGTATTGAAATCATATGAATGAAACAAGTGCTATCAAGTCACTTGCTATATACACTCACAAATTGAAAAAATATATGGTTTTAAAAAAGTTTTCTTTTCCTCTTCTTGTAGAGATTGGTGATGTAGCAGGTGTAGCCGATGTGACTATAAGGCAGTCCTATAGACTCATATTTCCCAAAGCGGTTAGTCTTTTCCCAGAAGATTTCAAATTTGCCACCTCTATTGAACATCTACCTCAGCCATAAAGATTAAACACCAATGACTGGACATGTTTCTTGTTACTCTCATCCTCTGTATTAGAACACTGTCACTGATTGATTACCTCATCATTGTATTCTATTATAGGTGGGGGGGGTCGATTATCACGATTATTATGTTGTCGTCCTTTTAAACAAGTCTCATGTACACTCATACCTCAAATGGAAGTGAATTGTAAAACAAGAATACAATTACTACATACCCATTTAAGGTTCTTACTTTGAGGGCAAAATTAAACTGATTATAAACTGTATCAATTTCCTTTGAAATATCTTCCACGAAACGTTTGTAAAATGAAAAATGTATCCAGTTCTAATTGTTGTTTTTACCAACGAGCATCCTCAGGCTCGTAAAAATTCTTACGTCCAGGAGCGACAGATTGTTGGCATTGAAAGTGCCAAAGGGGCAACAAACACTGATAAGGAATGTTACAAGGGAAATTGATGAGATATCCTTTTTCTTTAATTAGTTTATTTTGTACCTGCTGTAGCATATTTTCAATTTATGATATCATCTGTTCACAAAGTGACAAAGCAAGTTTGTAATTAACTCAGAAAACTAAAATTATTTTATTGTCAGAAGAAACCCAGAACTATACTCTTGATGAGTAGCATTTTGCATGCTCACATTTTGTCCTCAGTCATGGAGCTGGAAGTACCTGGAGTTGATCGCAAGTTATGTCTCTTCAAAATGACAACTGTAAAAGCATCAATTATTGGCTGGTTCTTAATTTTGCTATTTTTGTTGATAAGTAAAAATTGTTGTCCACATACAACTCATTTTTTCTGTGCCAAGTTTGTGAACATAGAAACCCAGTAAAATGATCAAAATAGCAAAATTTAATATATTTTTTTTCAGTATTAGTTAATCAAAAGTCAATTAGAAGCCGCATACCTAATAGAAGTCGCACCCATTCTTTTTGAACAACTGAAAACAAAAATTCAACATGTGTAGATGCTTTAATAGAAGCCGCATCCCTTCTGGTGTATTGTACCATTTTATAGAAGCTGCGGCTTCTAATACAGATTTTACAGTACTGATGAAGTATATTTTTCAGTGAATTTTGTTTTCAATGAATAATGTTATTTAATTGGATTGTATTCAATAACTTGTTTCTGTTGCACATTGTTTTCTGGGAAACAAATGCACTGATAATGTTAGCATTCATGCAATGTTGAAGGAAGATATTCTTTGAAACTTCTAAGTCTATTATTGGGAATTTTTTATGTACATTCATGTATAATTTGTTGGAAAAAAAAATAATACTTCACAGTCCAGTCGTTTTATTGAGGTCTTATGTGAAACTTATCTAAACCAAAGGAATTGTTCTGTTCAGGTGTCCAGTTTATGTAATGGTATACAGTGAAAGATATAGAAACTGAATGCTTTGGAATACTTAAACTTCTCCATATATAGTTTTTTTATATTAATATATAGAGTTAACCTTTTCATCACCAGACTTTCTCATCCAAATTTGTTCACACTTTTTTCAGATATTTTTCAAAATTTTTAGTTTTTACTCAAAAAAATTTTCTTTTTTTTTTTTTTTCTGAATTTTGACTAAAAATGGGACTAATTTGTGATCCAAAGAAGAAGGAACTAGTGGTGAAATGGAAAGATAACTAACTGGGCTGAAAGTCACTCCTTATCTTTATAGGTGCCTCTACCTCATTGCGAATATGTCATAACTACCAGATCAAGATTGGTTCCCAATCTAATTGGCAACCCTTCTTGTAAATTTGTTATCAATTGGGCAATCCTGATAAAAAAATCACTGAGAGTTGTCAATAACTTTTGAGTTATCAATGAAGAATCATTTCAAAAATTGTTGTTTCTATGACAATTAAATCCATATCTCTTCTGACATTTGGTTATTTTGTCAATAGAAATTTTTTGAAAATATGTCCATATCAACTGATAACACATAATTAATTGAGCATCGGCAAAACATATGCACCTCCTTGGTAGAGGTAATGACGTCCAGAGCAGTTTTAGGTTACAGTAAGCTTTTGTTTTTAATCTCCAGAAATGTTCCTTGCATGGCTAATATTTTAGCAACTTGGCTAATATGACATCTTTGCTATTATATCATTCAATTATTACTACAAGCAGATAAAAGATTTAAATAAGGTTAAAATGAGAACACCGCAAAGTATGCACTCAGGCAGTACAGGATCTCATTGACCTGATCTATGTGGGGGTTGATGTCATCACTGTGCTGCCTTTGTGCATACCTTTCCATATTCTTGCCTTGTACTGTAAAATGACTAATTTTTACTGGGTTTAAATTTTGCTGATTTACCATCTCAGGCATATTCAGTGAGTTTTAAATTCACTGTTTTATCATTTAGATAATGTGTTCTATGCCAAATTTGACATATTCACTGGGTTTTAATTTAGCGCATTTTCCAGTCAACGAAAATTTCCAGTTAGCAAATTTAAACCTAGTAAATAATAATAATATTTAAGCTTTCCAGTGAACTTATCAAAAGTTGTGATAGTTTGTCCCATGTTACTACGGTAATTGTATCATTTTACTCTTGGGAAAATATTCTCATTTTTTTGGGTGAATTTTAATATTTCTGTTTCTTGGGTTTATTTATGCAAGAGTGAAATTACCGGGTATATATAAATGTATTTCTATTGTTTGTGAATTTGTTATTTTTGATGAGAAAGTAAACGTTTTTCAACTTATAATAATTACTTTCAATACATTGTATTTATATCTCTTGTTTAAGGTAATATATATATAGAAAAAAATAAAAAAGTCATTGTCAATGACATGTTCCCGTTCCGTTCATATTTGAGTGACATATACATTCAAAGCAGATCATGACCGAAATGCACCTGCATATGTACAACACATTGTACTAAATCTGAACAAAATCCATCCATGCATGACTGAGATCTGGTTCCGGAATTGTGAAAATACGTGATTTTAATGCATTTTCGGTCTTAAAATGGCCATCATTCAGCTATTGTTAAGTGGATCATGAAACAAATGCACATATCTATTTGTGACATGATGTACCATGTGTGTGTGAAGTTTGAACTTGATCAATTCAGACATGTCTTGGATACGGATCCAGAACTGAATTCTTTAAGAAAATGGCCGCCAGTCGGCCATTTCAAACTTGATCCGGGAAAAAAAAAAATGACGTGCATCAAGGTCCTATTTTGTTTAATGTAAGTACCAAATTTGAACGAAATCCGTCCATGCATAACTGAGATACGGGTCCGGAATGGTGAAAATGTGTGATTTCAATGCATTTTCGGCCTTAAAGCGGCCGCCATTTGGCTATCGTTAATGGGATCATGAAACAAATGCACATACATATTTGTGACATGATGTACCTTGTGTGTGTGAAGTTTGAACTTGATCAATCCAGACATGTCTTGGATACGGATCCAGAACTGAATTCTTTAAGAAAATGGCCGCCAGTCGGCCATTTTGAACTTGATCCGGGAAAAAAAAAATGACGTGCATCAAGGTCCTATTATGTTTAATGTAAGTACCAAATTTGAACGAAATCCGTCCATGCATAACTGAGATCCGGGTTCGGAATGGTGAAAATGTGCGATTTCAATGCATTTTCGGCCTTAAAGCGGCCGCCATTTGGCTATCGTTAATGGGATCATGAAACAAATGCACATACATATTTGTGACATGATGTACCATGTGTGTGTGAAGTTTGAACTTGATCAATCCAGACATGTCTCGGATACGGATCCAGAACTGAATTCTTTAAAACAAAATGGCCGCCAGTCGGCCATTTCGAACTTGATCTGAAAAAAAAAATGACGTGCATCAAGGTCCTATTATGTTTAATGTATGTACCAAATTTGAATGAAATCCGTCCATGCATAACTGAGATCTGGGTCCGGAATGGTGAAAATGTGCGATTTCAATGCATTTTCGGCCTTAAAGCGGCCGCCATTTGGCTATCGTTAATGGGATCATGAAACAAATGCACATACATATTTGTGACATGATGTACCTTGTGTGTGTGAAGTTTGAACTTGATCAATCCAGACATGTCTCGGATACAGATCCAGAACTGAATTCTTTAAAACAAAATGGCCGCCAGTCGGCCATTTCGAACTTGATCTGAAAAAAAAATGACGTGCATCAAGGTCCTATTATGTTTAATGTATGTACCAAATTTGAATGAAATCCGTCCATGCATAACTGAGATCCGGGTCCGGAATGGTGAAAATGTGCGATTTTGATGCATTTTCGGCCTTAAAATGGCCGCTATTCGGCTATCGTTAATCGGATCATGAAAAAAATGCATGTGCATATGTCCCATATAATGTGTGATGTATGAGTGAAGTTTGAACATAATCGGTCCATGCATGTTCGAGATACAGGTGATCACGGACGCACGAACGGACGGACGCACACATGGCAAAACATAAGTCCCCGTTTTCGGACTCCGTTCGAACGGGGACTAATAAATATTCCATGAAATATGGGTTTAGTATTTGTACATTCATGTTATATCAGTTTCTTCAAAGATACCACATCTTGAATTCAACAAGTCTGAATGAAATGCAGTACAAAATAAACCTGGGTGTGCAGAGAATGACACAAGTTATATCTGACATGTTGTGTAACTTATTTAACCTGATAAAATGTGAAATTTATTTATTTGCAGGTTTTTTGTTTTATAACTTTATAGGAGTGCAATGTCCTATATCCACTACCGGTATATTCTATACCCTTAATGCAAATGTCCTATATCCACTTTTTCCCTATGATGCATTGCGCAAAACTGTTCTAAAAATTAAACACATTAATATTTTTGATATTAAGACTTTGTAGGCCGGGATTCCACTTGATGGTCTTTTTGAAGTTTGTATGAAATATTAGCAAAATGTGAAGCCATCAGTCGGTCAGTGGGAGGTAATAGTTATTGCGTCCTCATAGTTGGATTCACTTAATTCAAACTTCCCTTGAGAAAATACGGACATTGAATACACCATGTCAATTGTTGTATTTTAACATAAATACTATGTGTCTATTTCTTAAATATACAGTGAATGGCAGAAAGATGTATCTTAGTTTATTAATGTAAACAATTGTAAATAAGATCCTCGCTTTTATTCAAATTGTCAAGACCTAAAAAATATTTTCTATTTAGTTTGGGCGAATTACTTATTTCACCACTGCACAGCACCCTCTGTTGACAAAATCTTCAAAATTTGTATGCAAACTTATTGATATTGTTTTCAGACTGCAAAGTGGGGATTTCCCTAGTAAATTCAGCGTACATAATATCCCTTTCATCAGTATAGTAGCTACAGTCTGTAATAAATTGAACTTTGTCTTCAATACTGTCACTCCTACACTTATCACAAATCTTGTTCTCTAGTGGGATTTTAGGTCTGCCTACTTCTATTTTGAGTTTGTGACAACTAAGTGAGTAGTCTCAATTGAGACAGTAATCTAATATCTTGTCTATTATTTAACAGTTGTAGGTATTTAGCTGGACTAATATCACCTTTAAGTAGATCTGAGTTTTGGTCTCTTGATATTAATCAACACATCAGTATAATAGTTTTCTGATAGAGTACATTAGTAGAAACAGTCAAAAGATCAATATTGTACAGGTCTTTAATTTTGTTAATTCTTCTAACCATAGCAGTGGTTTTCAAATTCTCTAACAGCATGGAAATTAAAATTAATAGGACCATTGTTTTTAATGTTTTGGTAGTACTTGGCAGCTTGAATCTTTGAAATTAAACGTAGCCTGCCAGTTTCAAGCCTACAACCTATTCTACTTTTATTATTGTTCAAAATGTGCCTGCAATATTGTAGGTAGAATTTTTCAGTAACAGTGGTGTTCCACTTTTCTGTTTTAACTGATATACCCTATAACTCAAATGTGTTTAGTAGAATAGGCAACAGTAACATTTCAAAAAGTTTGGCTTTAGAATTACCATAAATATTAGCTATCAATCGTTCTGCTTTTCTAGCCTTATTCAAGAGTCTCTCCATAGTTTTTTTTAGGGATCCATTTCTGCTTAATGTCTTGGTATGGTTTAGTGTCATGTCACCATAAGTTAAAAATGGATCATCTGATTTTACGAAACATCATAGTCTGGGTCTTAGTGGTGTTGACTTTCAAGTCCCAATTAGTAGTATAATTTTGAAGTGTGTTAAGTAATGACCGTAATCCACTCTTAGTATTCAAGAACTACATCTGCAAATAATAAACTAGATATTTTCATCTAGGTCATTAGTAGTCTTGTTTAATATTTCAAGTCATTAATTAAAGCAGGGGAGTAGTTACCTGTGCATGCATCAGATGGCCATAGCGTGTCATTGTTTACGAACAAGTGTCTACCCATGAGACTTTGAGTTTTTATCGTGCTTGGAACTCAATTCCTGCACGTGCACAGGTGACGACCCTCCCGGTTTCAAATAAAGTATGACTAAGAGGGCATCCTTGTTTGACTCCATTGACTGTAGAATTTTTCAGTAATAGTGGTGTTCCACTTTTCTGTCTTAACTGATATACCCTATAACTCTATAATAATATAATATTAGTTAAATTTTTGGCTTTTACACTGATATCGTAAGTACTAATTATCCAATTTCAATGAATCTTGGTACATAGATGTTCTAGTACAATGCACCATAGACCTTAGAAAAGGTCTATGAATGCACAGACTTTAGTTTTGGGTTAAAATCAATGCATATTAATTACCTAATTTGCATAGTTAGCCAATTTTCAGCTTTCACAGTGATATCACATATACTTATTATTCCATTTCAATGAAACTTGGTACATTGATGCTCTAGAACAGTGCACATCCCTGCTCAATTTTGGGTTAAAGTCAAATCATATTAATTAATATCTAATTTGCATAATAATTCATAATTTGTTGGTGCCCTGAAACAATATGCAGACATAAGTATGCATAATAATTGCTTAATTTGTATAATAATTCATCTGGTTCATTGCGATAACCCACAGACAGGATTAGTTTAATGATGATAAACATGCATATTGATTATCTTATATTAGCCCATTTCTGCTATCTAAAAAAACATGGATGAAAATTCAAATGTATTTTCTGTATGTATTATAAATTTTGATAATGTGAATCACATTGTTTTCATGTTGTGCATCTCAAATAGCAGACAAATATTAGTTGCCAAGCTTCTCATTTAAAAAGCAAATCTTAAATTTAGAATTAATTTTAATGTGTCTCCAATACTTTCAGCACACAGGAGTTTTTTCTAAGTTTTCTTTGATTTTAATTCCTCTTAGTCATTAGTGAGGAAAGTGACCTAATGTGTTGTAATCAACTCGAAAAGTAATTGGTGACAACATTAACACAGTCAAGAAAGGTTCACTATAATTGAGATACAATGCATCGAAAAATGATTATTGTCACAGTGTAAAGCCTGCTGTAATGCTATCGAGAAGGACAAAACTTGCACTAGACAGGGGGTTCTTTCACTGCTAGAATGGGGTAGACAAGACAATAGTACTAGAAATGAAATACACATACACCAACATATAAAAGTTAAAGCTCAAAGCTTTAATACAAAGCACAGAATAATACAATACATAAATTCACTAAAATTCACTCAGTGCCAGGATGTGGAAATGGATGACAGTCAATGGCTTCTGCAACACAACAACGAAGAGATACAGGAGTCTTGCTTACAGAGAAATGTTGTTATTCTGGAGAGCATTGTTGATAGCAGGAGATCGCAGAGCAGTTCATACAAGTCTCATAGAATGATGACTGAAGCCTGTATCACTTGTCTCACAATATCTCATCAGCAACACACAGAGTACTCACCACAACTGTCCTCAATCTCACCAATTGATAGGCAAAACTGGCCCAGATTCAGGGACACCACCTGGGTTTCCACATGAGCCAATCAGAATGTGATCTTGCTAGCAGCTGTCTCACGTAGGCAAGTCAGTAGATTGTAAACATTCTTTGTTATGTTAACCACACTAGTACACCTGGTAGATTCCAATTGTCCTTCCAGAGTTGAAAACAAGTATGACCTGTCAATCACCTTTGTCCTGTTTTCACCAACACATGAACAGAAATATATACTGTAGAATACTTTATTTTCGCTTGGAATTTATTTTCACTATTTTCACTGAAAGGATGATTCCGTGAAAATAAAATCCAGCGAATATACTTTTCCCCTATATTTCACATTCAACTCATCAAAAATCAGTAAAAATAAATTCCATACAAAACGCCCAAAAAGCCGTTTTAGCGAAAATTAATTCCAGCGAAAATATAGTATTCCACAGTAATTTATTTACAGACTATTAAAAAGCAGTAAATACTAGATTTACAGTCTCATGTTGCCGCCAAGATTTAAAAGTATACATTTAAGAACGTAAGAGATGCGTTTATCATACGCGCATCATAATCCAAACATTTTAATAATTTTTTTTTTTTTTTTTTTTTTTTATTATTATACAATTAACAATACATGAAAAGGAAACAGAACTAAAAGTACAACACAATTACAAATACAACAAAGTATCAGAGTAAGGTAAAGAACATTTTAATAATTTTTTTTTTATTATTATTATACAATTAACAATACATGAAAAGGAAACAGAACTAAAAGTACAACACAATCACAAATACAACAAAGTATCAGAGTAAAGTGAAGAACATTTTAATAATTTAGATTTGTAATCTTTTCCTAGTTCATTTGATATGTAATTTTTTTCACTACCAATTTAAAAAAAATATTTAATAACTACACACTTAATAAGTTTATAGGACAAGAAATCTTACCCTCCATGTGGGCCAATTCGAAACCTTTTCTCACATATTGTGCCTATAAGCCTATAATCACCCCCTCCCCCCTTATGTTCCTGTTTGTTTGTTTTTATTTGTTTTTTTTGTAGAAATTAAAAATTGCAAATCATACCTCAAATAAATCAGATGTTCTTTAGTCCCCGTTGAAATTCATAATCCTGTGATTTAAATTTTCAGTTTTGTCTGTCTGTTTTTAATTGTTTTCATTTAAGTAATCACTATTTATTGATTAGTAAAAATTGCAATCAATAGCTTCAAAATATTACCCATGACGCACACCAGCACCAGGGCATACTGTTGCTAATAACACAATATATTTTTTTAACCAAAGTTTTTGTTGATCTTTTCTGTGAATAAACTAATAAAACTTGAATTTAAGGGTGGATTCATAGATCTCAATATTTTTTACAAAAAAGGACAATAAAAACATGTTGACAAATTATGTTGTAATTACAGGCGACTGAAGATAAATTCAGAATTTTTCACTTGAATATCTTATTAGACAATAAGTAAGTTTTTTCGGTAAATAGGCTGATTCTTGTTTCAATTTTATGACAAAATCTTTAAATTTATTTATTTCACTAATTTTTAAATATAAACAGTATAAACAAAGGTGGCATCAAAATATCATGTGTAATTCAACCAATTCAAAAGTTTTCTGCTGATATATCTCAATGCCATAATTTTCTCTGAAAGATAAGCATTAAACTATTAAAAATCAAATTCAAGTTCAAAATAAAAACAATTGATTTTTTCGAGACACATGTTCAATCGACATCTTTCACGTAATCAATACGTCAAATCTCACAGTAAACAGGAAATAGTCTATTGAATTCTGAATTTTTCATTTGCACATGTAACTAGACAATTGCTGTAAAATCTGTATTAGAAACTGCGGCTTCTATTAAAATGGTACAATGCAACAGAGGGGATGCGGCTTCTATTAGAGCATCTATACATATGAGAAATAAGGAATTTGTGGTTCTCAATTGTTCTAAAAGAATGGGTGTGACTTCTATTAGGGATGCGGCTTCTAATACAGATTTTACGGTACTTATTAATTTCACTACTTCATATCATTCTGATTAAAGAGGATAAAAATTAGCATCATTTGCAGTGTATTTTACATAGATCAAACCTGCTATGTTAATAACTGAGTGAGAAGCAAACATATCAATATATCAGCTAAAAAGTTAGAAGAACCATAAAATCCATTAAAATTAGCATCCTAAAACTCTACTTAATTCATACTTCAACAATTTTGTTCACTTTTTGTTCAAGACGTTTTGGACATAGGATTCTCTGATATTGTTTTTCTTTGCCTTGGAGTTTACACAATGGCATTAGTGCATATAGGATTAGTGATACTATAATTTAATTTAATTAATCATAAATATAGCTCTATAAAAATAGATATTAGCTACTAATTGACCATTTTTGAAGAATTATGACAACATCATTTTGTACACATCATTATTCTAGCGAAAAACCTACGTAATATGATTTATATAATTTTGTACTAAAAAATCAGCTGCTTAGGGTTCTCTTTTATATGGCCGCCAAACGTCCATGTCCTCATTCTTATGAAAACTAATATTCATTATTGCTTTTCCTGGATAAAATTCAACATTTTCACAAAATGTGGAAACTGAAGCTTTTCATACATGTACACACTATGCATAAAAAATAACATTTTCTAAAATGGAAATTAAAAGTTTTTTTTTTTTAAAAAAAACATATTTCTCAACCTAAAGATCCACTTCACAGAAACAATTTTTTCGTAAGACTTGTAATTTGTTGAGGCATCTGTTTTGCCCCCTTCTCTGAACTAACTCTTTGCGCAACTAGAAGGTTAACAGTTGTCAATATCTCCACCAGGTGATCCTCACGATCCTCTCTGATCACATGACAAAAATGATGAATAAACCAAGATCCTTCGTCTTCATTACGCCACGCTTTGGTTCCTGTGATTAGAAAAAATTTACGTTTATAACTTCACATGATAAATCGTCTCGCCAAAATTTTGAAGCCACATTTTGATATACGGTACGGTACATCTTTCTTTTTTGTTAATTTTGGTCAAAAATTATATTTGTGAAAGATGACTTTGGCATACAAAGGGTTTCGAAAGCTTTAAATTTTTATTCTGAATTTGTTATTAAATTTCGATTTTTTCCTGAAATTCTGCAAAAAACAAACTTTTAAAAATCTGCGATATGCACATTTTTAACTGATACATTCCCAGATCAGATACAGTATTTTTTTTTTTTTTTTGGCCTTAATCTTTTCACCACCACTTCCCTCTTTTCATCACAAATTCACAAAATAGTTCTGTTTATAGTCTGCACTGTCCTTAGGATTACGACAAAAAATAGACAACATTTTTGAGCAAAAACTGAAAATTGACTCAAATTTTGTCTGTTGGCTCCAAAAATTGGGTTCATTTCCAGAAATTTTGAAGAATATACACATTTCTTGTTGAATAGATTATAATATGCCGTAATTTTGCAGTATCTGTATCCTACATTATCAGTAAATGGGAATGATAAATAAGGAACAATTAAAAGGTTTTTCCAGGATGGCAGGCATATTTAAAAAAAATAAATAGCAAGAAGCGTCCACTAATTTCCACCATGTTGCACAGATTTCGGGATGAGAAAGATGCCGAATAATAGGGTCATTGCAAGGATATTATAACAGACAATCATACATGTATGCTTGAATCAATTCAGCTTTGCGTTCATCCTCACCTTCACTGGTTGCATGAGCCAATAACATATCAGCATTGACCGGACGTGTTTTGAACGGTAATGATGAATATCCTTCATCCATTTGGACATCGCTTGTAGAGGATGGACCATCATCACTTTGATCACGTACTCCGCCACCATACTGTTTACCACGGCATGCCTGAATTATGAAGATTTTTGGTTTTCCAATGAATTCCGTTAGATTCTCACCATTGAATAATGTCATGATTTCCTCAGATGTTATAATTTCATTGTTATGTCCTGTTTTAATTCCGTCCTGTCAATGAAATAAATTGTACTTAAGACTGACATGGTATATAAATAGGCGTGGGTGGAGTCTATTATTCAAATGAAGTCGCCTTCACCCACATCAACAATGATGACTAAAAGCTCCACATAAACACAATAAACAGTGATTTCATTGCATTATATTTTCTATTTTTCAAACGTGAGTGGCGCCATGAATGTTCAGGGAAGCCATAAATAAAAATAGTAGTGAATTTGACAGCTAGACCATTTACTTTTTCCGGAAAATGGGTTTCTAAACCGTTTCAAATTTGCCGGCATTATAAGCTCTACTCACATCATTTTCAAAATGCCTACTTTGCATACGAGGTGAAATAAACGCCACTAGTGCGTTGTTAGAAAATACAATGGAATGAATTACAGGAAAGAAAATGCAAACGAGCTTTTTTGCAACGTGGGGCATGAGGTTGTCAAAACCAAACAAAATATAAAGCGTCTGTCTGAAAACACAGACGGTGGTTGAAATCAACTTGTCAAAGATAAACGGCATTCATAAGCCGCTCCTAACAATTTTGCCTGTAGTTATGATATATATGCACTCGATGTACCTTTTAATCAACAACCTTCGCCCACTGCGCTCATCGATAAAAGTCCACACGCTGGTGTGTGGCCGATCAGCAATCTCATTCCAATCACGGTTACCAGTAACCAATGTAGAATCGCTTGGAATGCACATGTCATGAAAAACATTCAACGAATTGTTGCGCTTTCCACATGACTGGTATCGAGGGCATGGACGTAGTATTCATTTTTTTAAATAACATAATTCTGAATAAATGAGTGAATTGGATTTACTGCCGCTGTGCTGGTTGGTAATACTGTGGAATACTTTATTTTTGCTGGAATTAATTTTCGCTGAAAAGGCTTTTTGGGCGTTTTGCTTGGAATTTATTTTCACTGATTTTTCATGAGTTTAATGTGAAATATAGGAAAAAAAGTATATTCGCTGGATTTTATTTTCAAGGAATCATGCCTTCAGCGAAAATAGAGAAAATAAATTCCAAGCGAAAAGTATTCTACAGTATGTTTTATTTCCAGCTTGTAGCGACGATGATTATTTTTATCTAATTTGGCAAGAAGCACCATAATATGATGTTTACATACAATTTTGTATGCGAAATGAGTACGTACAGAGTACATTTTGTCGTGAACTTGCTTGGCCAAGTTTTGCCGTGACTGCGCTTTGGGCCAAATTTCTTTCCATTCTTGTGTTTGACTAGACCGGCATAGTTTGCAATTCTTTTTAGTATGTCAACAACAACAAACAATAACCTGTGGTTGCGAAAGAAATCTTGAGCAGTTTCACAATTCTTATTTTCTCTGCCCTATGTCTGTGAACGACCTATCAATGCAAATTCAAAATTGCGTGAGAAACTAGTTGATGCTTTGTAGCAATAATGCAATGGGACTTGTTGTTTTCAACAAGAATTCAAAAATATCATTTTTCACCATAAATAATCATCAAAATTAGATAATTGAAGATATCATCATGAAATGAACAAATTTTTTACCAAAAATGACAAAAATATTTACCAAAATTAGAAAACTAAAGATATCATTACAAAATGAACAAATCTGAGAGAGGTCCACATGTAGTACCTATATATGTAATATCAAAGTAATTGGACTTGCGGTTTTTAACAAGAAGTCGAAAATATCACTTTTTATCAAAAATTACAAAAATATTCACCAAAATTAGAGAATTAAAGATATCATTAAAAAATGAACAAATCTGGGAGAGGTCCACATGTAGTACCTATATATGTAATATCAAAGCAATTGGACTTGCGGTTTTCAACAAGAAGTTGAAAATATCACTTTTTACCAAAAATTACAAAAATATTCACCAAAATTAGAGAATTGACGATATCATCATGAAATGAACAAACCTAAGAGAGGTTTACCCAAGGTACATATACACCAAGTATCGAAGCATTCAGGCTTGTAGTTTTCAAGAAGAAGTTGAAAAAGTAAAACATTGACACCGTCACACGGTCGACGGTCGACAGACGACGAACAATCACTCAAGTTGACAGCAGAGGTGAAAATAATACGAATAGGAATTTATTTATGGAAGATAATACATGTAGGTCAAATTCGTGAACGAATGTGTTTCGTTTCACCTGGGTCTGAGATGATGCAAGGACAATCAACATAAATATTATTTGAATATACATGTAATCTCAGACAATTATTACAGTTCTCTTAGTTGTCTGAAGTAGAAAGTGATTGCCCAGAGACCAGAGATTTATTCTACGCAACATAATTTATGTCTGAATATATTTATTGAACATTGCAGCATAGATCGTGTCACTTTAGTATGAACTGTGCATACTCGTATACCCGATTTGAATTTGGATTCCAACAAGCTGCCTCGTCACCAGAAATGAATTGTTTATTTCACTTTACACAGCTCAGATCAGTAACTATACACATAAACATAAGATTATCTACATTTTAATGAACGATTGACAGTTGCTGTCGTTGAATAATCAGTCAAATTTAGGCGAGGGTTCTCCGAACCCGCCTATTCACATAGTTCATACCCACCATAGACTCCGGTCAGTCAAAATGATTATTTTGAACTGTAGGCATTAATCAGCGATTCTGCCGGTGACGGAGAGATAGAATCCAGGTCAGGGGAAGCCCCATGACCTCAAGATTCTTTTACCCCTTACGTCACGAACCCACGTGACCGAGGCCACCTGGCAACGCCACAGGTAGCCGTCCATCACTCTGGTTCCTTTCTCTCTGCCTCGAGGACTTAGACCAACGCGACGGAAAGAGTGGGGAGGTTGGGGGGGACCCGGAGTCTATGGTGGGTATGAACTATGTGAATAGGCGGGTTCGAAGAACCCTCGCCTAAATTCACTACGTTCAATTACCCACCATAGACTCCGGTCAGTCAAAATGACTATTTTGAACTGTAGGCAGAGTCAGACACCGATAGGTGGCGGGTTTTTCCGAGCAAACAGAAAAAAAAGGAGAATGATGAAAGACTTTCCCCCAGTCCGGGATGAAAAACAAACCCAAAAACCTAAGTTAAGACCCAAGAAGGGTGGTGTCTTACCTTGCCTGTGCTGTCCCAGAAGCAAGAAGCCAATACTGCTGTGGTGACAGGGTTTGGTGTGCCCGAGAAAGCTAGACCCAAGCCGAACTCAGGGGTGATAAGCTTGAAGTAGGACCGAAACAGTTCGCATGAGGGCGTAGGTCGACAGAAGCGAAACCTGGGAGCTTCCAGGAAGTGCTAGTGGAACAGACAATCTGCCCGCAAAAATGCAGAGACTGACTTATCGCCCCTGCAGTCGTTCGGGCTGGGTCAGCAAACAAGGCCTGACCCGCTACGACGGGGCCTAACCTGAAGAGACCCTGCTCAATAGATTGGGTGTCTCCTAGGTAGTAGTTGATGAAGACGTTCTGCGTTCTCCAGAAGCCTGCCCTCAGAATGTGTTTGAGGGGGGCACCTGACGCTAGCGCTAGTGAGTTAGCAATCGCACGGACCTCATGTTCTTGTACTTGGTGTCTCTGCAAGGTCTGTGTTGAGGAGGATAGTGTATTATAGACCTCCAGTACAGTCGCAGTAATCCACCTGGGGATGGAAGTCAGGGAAACCGGCTTATCCCGCTTGTCAGGGCCGTAACACAAAAACATGTGTTTGGTTCCCCGTCTAGAAAACCTGGTACGGTTCTCGTAGCAACTCAGCGCTCGGACCGGGCAGAGAAGCAATTCCTCCTGATCTTCCGGACTGACAATATTTGCCAGCCGGGGGATGACGATCGGTTGAGGATCGTGTCCTGGGATTTGGTTCTTGGCGAGAACCCGATTCGTGTCTTAGTACAACTTGATCGCCCATAAAAGCGGCACAACCGTCCGCAAAGGATAGTGCGCGCCTAGCTTTGACCGGCGCCTACCTGAGGTGAGGGCCAGTAGGAAGACTATTTTCCACATCAAAAAAAAAAAATTGAGTGGTGCTGATTGAAGAGGCTCAAAAGGCGGTCTGCTTAGAGCGGACAACACAGCCGACAAGTCCCAGTTGGGCAGTTCCCTTGCATGGGGTCTCAGCGTCTGGAAAGCAGTAAATAGTCTCCTAATAGTAGGACAATCAGTTAGTCTTGTTCCCGTACGTTTGAATGGTAGGGCACAAGGCCGACCTGTAGCCAACGATAGCTGCGTAGGACAAACCCACTTCGTCAAACAGGTGGACGAAGGAGCCTGCTACCTGGCCAATAGAGGGATGGTATCGATCAATCTCCCTTCCGCTACACTAACCAGTGTATGCTCGCAGCCTAGAAGTGTAGGCTGCATTGGTGGAATCCCAGTTCGCCCTGGCCAGGACATTGGCAGCCCGCTCAGATAAAGCTTTCGTATGTGCAGGTCTAATGAGAGCCTCTATGCGGGTAAGTGATACCCGCTGGGCTCGTGGTAGTGCGCCGTCTGGTTGGGACGGCATGTCCGGTAAGTCCAGAAGCACTGCTGGTGTTTCGACTATCGTTTCCGACAGAAGTGGAAACTAGGCCCTGTTTGGCCAATTGGGTGCGACCAATGATAATATGCAGGTGTGCACCTGTCGAAGTCTTCTCCGGTGCCCGGTGGACTAGCGGGAAGGGAGGAAAAGCGTACACAACTAAGTAGATCCGCGGGGTAGCAAAGCGACCCTGGCCCAGGCTCCTGGAGTCAGCAGGAGTGTTACGTATGTCGGGAGCTTGGTGTTCCGGGGTGCGGCAAACGGTCTAACCTTGGACCGTCCACAGCCGAAACAGCCTGGAGGCTACCCACTGGGCTATCAGCCACTCCGTGTTCTGGAGACGGAGTCGCCCTGAAAGGGCGTCGCCAGACTGTTCCTCACCCCTGGAAGGTGGTGTGCAGTTAGCTCCACATTGTATTCCAGGCACCAAAGGAGGATTTTGCTCTGCTAGGACTGACAACGATGGGGAATGCGTCTCCCCCCCTCCTTCTTGAAGGAGACCACCGCTGCGTTGTCTGTGCGGAGCAGGACTCTGTGGTCTCGAACTACGGGTAGAAAGCGTGGTAGTGCTAGGTACACTGCTCACAGTTCGAGCCGGTTGATATGGTGGTCCTAAAACTATGCGGGAGCCATATCCTTGGGCTTGTTCGTCCAATAGATGCGCTCCCCAACCCTGGGGGGAGGCATCTGTTACCAGAGTCATACCTGCGGCGAGCGGGTCCAAGAGGGCCCCTCTGCCCAAGGTTGGTCAGTGACGACCACCAGGGCAGGGCTTCCTTCACTTGGTCCGAGATCGAAACCTGCCTATCTAGTTCCCATAGGAGAGCTTGGCGTTATAACAAGCGTTATACCGGGCGGCTGCGTAGTGCGGCCTGGGGAACGACCCTTCGAACTGAGGTCATCATTCCGATGATCCGCATTAGTTCACGGAGGGACACCGAGGGAACGCTGACTAGGCATTCGGCTAGGCTGCTTAGCGCTAAGCAATATGCTTGAAATAGCTAAGCCAAGCTTACCTCTGTGTCAAAACTCCATGCCCAGGACACCAACTGCGCGTTGGCTCGAGGTGGGACTTGTCGATTTACTAACGAGCCCAACTGGTGAAGTAAATCCTGTGTTAGCCTGATGCGTTTGGCTATTACCCCTTGCCCGGGTTGTTGGTAACCAGTAGTCTGGGTACGGATTAAGGTGTACCGACATCTGGTGAAGCAGCAGCACTACCTGTTTCATCCCTCTGGCGAACACGTAGGGCGCTGTGCCTAACCCGAACGGGGGGGGGGGGGGCACCGAAGTTTGAATACTTGGCCCAGCTGGGCGATTCGAAGGAGATGGCAACTCGTTAGGTGCATCGGTACGTGCAGGTAGGCCCCGCTTAAATCTAGCGGGGCTAGCCAGTCAAAACGGTGGATGGAGAGAAGAACCCTGAATGGTGTCTCCATATGGAACCGATCGAGGGGCACGTACTGATTCAGTCTGTCTAGGTCCAAAACTGGACGCCTGCCACTTGTAGATTTGGTACTACGAACACATTTGGGTAGAAGCCTGGACTTAGTTCCGGCTGATGTACCCTGTGTATGGCGTCTTTCCCCAGCAAACTGCTACTTCCTGTCTGATTGCTTCCGCCTTGCGGGAGTCCCCTGGCAGTGCCCAACAGGGGAGACACTGACGGGGGGAAGTGGAGATTTCAGCGGTATGCCGTAAACGGATGTCACCACCTGGAAAGGTCCAGGTATCGGTCACCCGCCGTCTCCAAACCGGACTACACCGGCGCAATCTGTGTACGACAGGGATGTGTGGCCATGTGTTCGGCAGTTGCAAGGGGGGAGGGTGCTCCCTTCCCCCATGAGGCGAGTTCCCCAAGGCCTGAAGTAGTCACTAAGTTGTGACCTGGCCACTCACCGAACACGTGCCTGTCTCCCCCGGTTGCAGAGGTGAGCGTCAAACATGCTTCCCCTGCTGCCGGGTAGACGTCCGCCCAGAGAGGGTGAGGAGCCACCACCTGGCTCTTACCTCCCTGGGGGCACGCCACTACCCTTCCCTCCCATGGAAGGGTATAAGCGCTTGCCTCCTGGCTGACTCTGGCTAGCGGGCAACGCCCTAGGGCGTTGTGTTTTCTGTGCTTGGGGTGCCCTCCGCTTGCCCATGGCAGGACCAACTGGCTAGCGGATTCAATCTGAACCCTCTGATTCATTGCACTCCGAAGCTCCGAGACTGTACCCACCATTCCCTGAACAATGAGGGTGGAGGGTGTCACTGAGGTGGGGGACGTACCCCAGCTCAGCTTGTCGGCGAAAACACGTGCGTCTAAGGCCGCGTCTCGTAGCACAGTAGTGGCCCTGGCCAAGCGAGCCAGGCAACACTAGGGGGTGTCGCACGTAGATGTGCGGTGGCCCACCAGTAAAAATGTCGCCTGGTCTAGGAGGCTGGTGCGTTCTGCCTCCAAGGTCACCAGAGTGCTGGGCACGCATAATAATACGCTCAAGCAACTCTGCCCTCAGGGCTAGATGGGTCGTCCTCAATTGGCAAAGACACCCATGGAACGCGGCTATCCCCCTTTGCCCGGTTTGCCAAATTCGTGGTACCGGGGTCTGGGGAAGGAGCCTTGGAATCCGGTTGGGGGCGTTTTGGTCTCATCCCACGCTGATCCCGAAACACACCGACTGGGTAGCGTTTGGTCCAGTGGGAAGTGTTGCCTAACGTTATCCCCACCCGGGGGCCTTAAGCATTACATCCTCCGCGGCTGACCAACGCCGCCCATCAACACCGTTTGCGTGCTCTGCGCCCCACTCCGCGCTCAGACGGCCAGGGGAGAGATGTGCCGACGGGGTTGCTTTGGATCCCGACGCCCGTGATCCCATAAGCGTTGAAGCAACCTTAGGTGGTCGCTTTAGGATCAAGGGTGGGGGTATATACATCGTATCACTGGGATCGATGATACTCCGCCTCACCCCAAAAGCGTGGCTCACCGAGTCATACAGATGGAAGACTCTGAGGGACCGCCCGGAGTACCGGCTGTATCCAACGCGAGCGAACGCGTCTCCTTTAACTTAAAATATGTGAGAGGGAGCGTGTTCGACTGTGCGTCTCATGACAGGGTCGGTTCCCTCTGGGGACGCCCGTGGGTCGGCAAGAAAGGAGTCAAAACCCACAGCGGGGACCGGACACAAGGATAAATTCGTTACCGTTGTACCGTTACCACGTGACGAACCCTAGCTGGCTGAAAGTGGGAGGGGGGTCAACGCGCGCCCTGCCCTGAAAGTCCTGCCCCGAGATCGGAGACTTGGCTGCCAGCACCCCGTTGGCATTCAGTGCCCGCGGATCCAGAGAAGGGCCGGTGCAATTAGCCTGAGCCTCGGCCAACCCCCAAAATAGTGGGAGAGCCGTGACTGGGAACGGGGGTTCCCCGGAAGAGACGTGTTTGAATGCAAACATGCTTTCGTGTCTCTTCCTGCTTGTCCACCGAGGGGACACAGTGGAGACAGCTCGCTCCGACTGCGTCTGATCTACCCGGCCTGCCAGGGACGCAATTGCCCCGACAGTCCTTCGACCAAAGCCCTCAACTCGGAGGCAAACTCGGCGCCGTGTGAGGAAGGGTCCACGAAGAGACCCGCAACGGGCCCCATAGGAGGAAAGCCTCCAGGGGCACAGCCTCGCTGCAGCCGGTAAAATTGGGTAAAAAACACCGCCTGAAAAAAAAGACTGTGAGGATGCCCTCCGATCAGCGGGGGAGACCGAGAAAATATCGATACCTCCGCAGTCGGGCCTCTTACTTGACGTCCCGGTACATGAAGTACCGGTAGCCGAGCGTGAGGACTTTCCACTCATGCAAAACACGCAACTCACTTTAACCAATTTGTTTACTGGACGCGCGACCTTGCTGTGACGCGGTCAGTGTCAGCGATTTTGATGGCTCTGAAAGAAAATCTCAGGCCTCAGAACTCCAGTGAAAAAAACACGCTTTCACGCAAAAAAACCCGAAACCCACACGTAGCCACGGCAAAGCATCTCAGATGCGGGTTCTATGCTGGTAGATTCTGAATAAACCACTGTACGGTCGGCTCGGAAGACGAGGAGACCGGAAGAAAAAGGCAGCGAGCCTTGGAGCTGTCATTACATCGATATATTGCTAAATACATTAAAAATAAAAGACGACATGCATGAGAGAGACGAATTACAGTTGTAAAAGGTGCCGCCATGAGATCAACATGTGACTACGTAGTGGCGCCGGATTTTGATTTCTTTGCTCTCTAGATTTCATCTCCACTCGAGGCGGAGAGAAATTAAGAGTGAAGGACGGCTACCTGTGGCGCTGCCAGGTGGCCTCGGTCACGTGGGTTTGTGACGTAAGGGGTAAAAGAATCTTGAGGTCATGGGGCTTCCCCTGACCTGGATTCTATCTCTCCGTCACCGGCAGAATCGCTGATTAATGCCTACAGTTCAAAATAGTCATTTTGACTGACCGGAGTCTATGGTGGGTAATTGAACGTAGTGAATTAGAATACTAAGCTCCACCCAGCCCATGGGTCATAAATGTCAGCCTTCAAGAATACTAAACAAAACAATATAGTGCAGTGCAGTGCAGTGCAGTGCAGTGCAGTGCAGTGCAGTGCAGTGCAGTGCAGTGCAGTGCAGTGCAGTCTAGTGCAGTTGGGTGGGATGCAGTGGAGTGGGATGCAGTAGATTGGATTGGAGGACATACCTTTTGACCATGACTACCAAAAAACACAAATAAACTTGAGTATGAAACATTGATGGCAACATCATTCTTGATCTTGTTTTTGATAACATTAAGATAATTTAAGATGCCATCTCTGTTCAAGTTGTGCTGAGGTGGCAGTACTACGTAATGAAGGAAATCACCAAATGTTCTCCTGATATTATCTTCATCAATACGAGAACCTGGAAACAGAGAAGAGCTGTGATTACTGCAATGCACTATTAAAGAGCTGCAATTTGTATAAAATTTATAACTTTGAGTGTAATTATGTTACTTAATTTGTGCAAAACACACCTTCTCGGCTGTCAGTATAATTATTCAAAATAACAACCAATCCTTTTCCACGCGTATAACAATTTTTTGTTCTTGCTTGAAGCATTCCTTCCGAAAGTCCAGCATCATCTGTTGAAATAAAACACATGATACAACATGGTGTCATGGTGCTGTTTAAGGTGTCGCTAACATTGTTCTGATGAAAAATTGAAACTTATGCCTAGTACCAAGAAATAAACAGAGATATTTATTAATTTGCATAATCATCCACTTTGTGAGAAATGCTATACCGGGATTCAAAATACATTTTTTGTACCTACAGATCTAATTTAGTGTATTTGGTGTATTTGAATGGCAAAGTTTGCTTTCACAAAACAAAACCCCATATTTTTTCCGAAATTTTCATCAAGCCATTATGTCCATTCAGTTCAAAATTAACGGAAAATTTCTAGAAAAATACACACACAAAAATATGCAAAAACACCACCCAAACAATGAAAGTATTGTCTGCCAAAACTTAAATCTGAAAGTTCTAACATTTTAGAGTTACGGTATATACTGATTAAAAGGTGACATTTGTGTCGTTTATAAACTGAGTTATTTATTGGCTTCACTGCAAAAATTCCTATCATGTATTACTGAATCGAGTGCACTCTAAACAAAACTACCCAAGGAAGTATGCAATGCTTCATGTTGTAACTTCCCTCATACACAGTGGTAACACGAATAAAATAGTTATCCGATAAAATCAGGGGGGAGACATAGCCATAACAGGAAACAACTCATGATTTTGGTTTTTATCTCAGTGTGATGCTTTTGGGACTACTTTATTGTATGCATCAGAATACATACTTTTGAAATGATGTTATATGTCACCTGATCACCCAAGTGTATTAATATGTAATCAAAGAAAGCTTAGAAAGAACTCCCATGTGCTGAGAGTATTGGAGACACATTAAATATAATTCGAAATTACTTAGCTGAAAACTAATTATGCAAATCAGAAAATTAATATGACCAGATTTGAGTGTAAAACTAATGAGGTCTGCGCAATGTAACAGAAAATCTATGTCTCCAAGTTTAATTGAAATGTGATTAGAACCAAAAAATTATGAATTATTATGCTTATTAGGGAATTAATATGAACAGATTTTTACCCCAAACTAATTAGGTTTGTACATTGTCCTAGAGCATCTTTGTACTAAGTTTCATTGAAATGGAATAATTAGTACCGTGAAAACTCCAAAATCTCGACCCCTCTAAAAATTCGGCCGCCTATTTATTTGCCGGGGTTCGGTGTTTTATTTACCTCCAAATTTTCGACTCCACTAAGAATTGCCGACTCATTCCTATTCGAAAATTGCGACCAGTTTTAGTTTTCCCCCAAACGAAAAAAAAACCGATGTGAGCGTTCAAACGGGACCTTCCTCGAAGGCATGAATCCGGGTTTCTGATTGACTGAGAGATTTTTATTTTATTGGTAACGAAAATATATTCTAAATAAACGAAGTTTCAAATAAAAACGAACACAAAAATCTCGGCATGCTGTGTTTCTGAATTGTTGATTATTACTGTACTCAGTAGTGATTATAATAATGTACACAAAATAAATTTGTTGAATGGTTATGAAATACAAATAAAAGTCAACTTAGTTTCATCGTAAGCGAATGATTCCGGTCTCGTATAAACGTTTGATGCTGTAGGATATCCGCCATGTTCTCTTAGGTCAAATAGGTCAAATCGCTAATTAACCAATCAAAAAGCTGGATGATGCCAACGTGTTCAAATTACCATAGCTTATTTAAATATGTTAATGTTATTGAACGCAATGCGGAAGAGATTGGTGTTGTAGTACGATATTTTGGCTTGGATTTTGATGCGAAAACGGCATGATTTTTTTTAAATAAAAAAATTAGTTGTTTTTAAAAAATAAACTGGTCATCTGAAGAATAATTTAACATTGTTCACAGTGATAACAGCTCATTCTCGAAAGGAAGCTTACCCGCTCACGCTAGTCACGATAAAAATCATACACGTGTACTCTTGAATAGACAGACGTCAATGACTACGGTAAAACTTAGACTCTATTTTAGCCGGCAGGATTGATTGAAATGTCCAAAAAATGACGCCAAAATACACCTTAAAAGTCCCATTTTATTTTCTTAAATCCCATTTTATTTTTTAATCCAAGGGCGAATTTACGGCAGAATTTGGTCCCTCAAATAAGGGACACGTGAGCTTTGATTCTAACCGGATACATTGCACTGGGTCGGGGAGATAGTTTGCTAAACTTCCATGTATCTTTTGTCCAATGGGTACCTGTACTTCGAACATTCGCAAGTTTTCCTAGGTAGTGCGAGACAGCTTTGTCTTTTGACCTATTAGTTTTGTGCTGACCTCTTCTCCGCGTCTTGATGTTTTGTTTTGCTTGTCATAATACTCACTGATTGATGACTTTGTTTAGATTTTGAGTTACAACTCGGCCACGACCTTTGCTTTTACCGTGAAACATGAGAAAGTTTACGTCAATTGACGGACATTGCATTTTTTAAAAACTAATGAAGCACACTGTCTATCATCTCCATTTTTTCATTTGCTGATTTCTATTCTGAAAAATTCGACCGTCCGAAAATGCACCTTAATTTTGACTCTAAAAACACGTCACATTTCTAACACCAATTATTTAAAACCGGTCGAAATTTTGGAGTTTTTACGGTGCTTTAGATATCAGTGTGAAAGCTTAAAATTGGTTAATTATGCAAATTAGGTAATTAATATGTACAGATTTTAACCCACAATTATTCAGGTCTGTCTATTGTCCTACAGCATCCATGTACATTCATTGATATGTGATGTATAGTACCTGAGATATCAGTGTGAAAGTTGGTTAATTATGCAAATTAGGTGATTAATATGCACAAATATTTACCGGAAACTAATTGGGTCAGCATAATTCTAGATTCATTGAAATGTGATTAGTACTTTAGATATCAGTAGAAAAGCTGAAAATTAATTATGCAAATTAGGTAATTAATATGCACAATTATTTACCCTAAAACTAATCAGGTCTCTGCATAGTCCTAAAGGATCTATGTACCAAGTTTCATTGAAATGCGATGATTAGTACTTGAGATACCCGTGGAAAAGCTGAAAATTAACTAATTATGCAAATTAGGTGATTAATATGCACAAATATTTATCGAAAACAATCAATCTCTGCATAGTCCTTGAGTATGTAAGTACCAAGTTTCATTGAAATGTAATGCTAACTACTTATATCAAATGCTGAAAATTAATTAATTATGCAAATTAGGTAATTAATATGTACTGATATTACCATAAAAACTATCAGGTCTGTGCAGTGTCGTATGACATCTATGTACCAAGTTTCATTGAAATGTGATGATTAGTACTTGAGATATCAGTGGAAAAACCGAAAATTGACTAATCATTATGCAAATTAGGTAATTAGTATCCACGGATTATTACCAAAAACTAATCAAAACCTAGCATTAGTTCAGAGCATCTATGTACCAAGTTTCATCAAAATCCAATGAGTGGTTGTTTAGATATCAGTGGTACAGTCATGGAACCACTAAAAATAGCTAATTATCATGCAAATTAGGTAATTAATATGCACGGATTTTTACCAAAAATTAATCAAATCTGCGCATATGTTCAGAGCATCTATGTACCAAGTTTCATCAAAATCCAATGAGTGGTTCTTTAGATATCAGTGGAACAGTCATAAAACAGCTAAAAAATAGCTAATTATCATGCAAATTAGGTAATTAACGAGCATGGATTTTTACCAAAACCTAATCAAATCTGCGCATTGGCCCAGAGCATCTATGCACCAAGTTTCATCAAAAACCGATGTATGGTTCTTGAGATAGCAGTGGAACAGTCGGACACACATACACACATACACACACACATACACACATACACACATACACACATACACACATACAGACACACTAACTGCAAAGACTCCCATTTTGTGCTTCGCACATGGGAGTCAAAAAGTACGGTAGTGGTTTTGGTGTAACTGAAAATGGCATCATATGGCTCTCTGTTTATTTTGATGTTTTGTGTGTTCCTGATTCAACACATCACACTCGGACTAATCTTAATGAAAGTTAGTGATCAGTAATATTTTCCTGGACCAAAAATAGATATCACTATATTACATAATTTAGACAAGATACATTTCCAAATTATGCAAAATTTTGCCATACATGATTATGCATTCATTACCTTTATCCATTGATTTTTTTTTAGTTGCTCGCAAAGGTATGGCTTTGGCTGATGCACCATGGGTAATAGGTGGATCATCAACAGACATTGCGCAGTCATCTTTATCATGTATACCTGGATGTAATAAAAATACGATGTTGTTACCATTCATAAACTTTCAAAGAGTATAGAAGCAGATAACAAAATTTATAAGACATTTAAAAAAAATAATCCCAATTCTATAATCTTTTAAGAGAATTAAGGCCTCATATTTTACATCTAATTGTGAAGTTAATACTTGAAGGCATGAAAGCAGTCAGCTTTGACTTTGAAAGCTTTGAAAGTCACATTTACGCTAGCTTTGCAAATCTGCAATTTGCATGACTACAAGTTCATGTGAAAAAGGATTAACTCTTAATTTATGTCAATTACACATGCTTAAAGGCTTCTAAACAATTATTTCCATGCTTGTCACGCTGTAGTAACAAGCTCCAGCCAAGCTCTGGTAAAAACATGTTTTCTAGAACTTACAGGTCGATTATGTCGTGCCAAAGTGGATGCATGTGACTATGAATATCCCAGCAGTGACTGTGTGTAATATTTATGACAATAAATAGTGTGCGAGCTGGAATTTTGGCGGATAAATGTCAAAAACACGAACCGGGAAAGGGACACGCTACTAATCTTGAATAATTAACTACTGTCAATCAAAGTCTCGTGATGTTGGACCGCTGAAACAGGATGCGTCATAGGCTATGCAAGTGATTAACAACACTCATTAGCATAGCCACACCTCCAATTGACACTTGCTCGGAGCAAGTGAATTGGGCCTTTAAGACATAAACATGGTTACTGTAAACAAAGACACTAGAAAATACATTTTCTAGTTTCTTTGCTATAAAGTACTTTATTTTCACTTGGAATTTATTTTAGCTATTCTCCCTGAAAAGATAAATCAGTGAAAATACTTTTTTTTCTTATAATTTACGCCCATCTTTTCAAAAATCAGTGAACATAAAATTTATAAAAAAAAATTCCAGCTAAAATGAAGTATTTTACAATAGTTCCAAATGAAAAATTGAAAATATTGAAATATAACTGAAAATATTTCTTTCATGGTAATCTTTCAAATTATTTATTTATTGAAATGTCACTGCAAGTGTTAAAACAAGAGATTCAATTCAATTCATTCTAAGAAATTGTATGTGTTTCAATAAACTGAACTATAGTTTTTAGCACTTCTATTATTTTCGGGGAAAGAGTTTTTTTAGGCCCCCTCACCCCTCTTCTGACTCCAACCCCTAAAATTATAATATAGTACAAGGAGACAACTTTCGTACATTAGTTGTGTTCACGTTACACGTAGTACAGACTAAGATTTAAGCTGATTTAGGCTTATCTAGCATATTTGTGTTTCGGCTAAACCCAATTGCGTCCACGTACAGAGAAGGCCAGTCGTTAGCACAGGCTAAGGGGCAAGCCGCTATGAACAAAAAAATGGATGACACGCGCGAGGTTCTATTTCTGCTGTTTCGTTTTAATTTTGAAGCGACGTGCACAGGAACACGAGAGAAGACGGACCCAACTTATTTGGATGCACAGAAACAGTAACAGAATACAGAGTTTTATTAATGCATGTCGTAGACAGCGAAACAAATTTATTTTGTCTACGATTGGTGCTGCTGTACGCTCTACTACAGCGACCCGATCAGTGTGGAAGAGTGTACACTGAGCTCGGTTGCCATTTTGGGAATGAAAAAGTTGGATATATTTGATTACGTGCATAATATTCACACCCAAAGGTCGCCGTAGAGGGCGCTTCACGCACGTTTGCTTAGCACGGACTAAGGAATTTGACCTCTTAGCCCGTACTAAGGAGCTGTGCGTGAACGCAACTAATGTGTACACCTGGTGTGTACACTGACTTGGTGTAACGTTCAAGTGCCGGAGCCTCGATTCCTCCTTTATTCCAGTAACCCGGATGTGACATTACCTCATTAATACATCGTGAATAATACATAGGAGTATCGATATACAAGTTTAATATTGGTAGATACTTGGACATTACAAAAATCTGAAAATTTTGTTTATGTTTTTTTTTTTACATAGAAACGAAAACAATCCATTTTTCATTTTTGGCACAGATCTAGAAGCAGTACCTACACATGAATTGGTGACGTCATAAAATACATGACCTTCAATCGGGGTCGTTTCCTCGGTATATACGAATTGGTATATACAAATTACAATAAAGATACTTAAGACATTACACATAAGGTAAAACAAATCACGTGACAATATAATGATAATAACGGTAATAAATCCTAGCTTAACAGTTGAACAGAACGCTCATATAGTCAGTCGGGTCACGCCGAGGGTCACGAACTGTGTTGCAAAATGGCCGTGTGGTTGAAACAGGGTCATGGCGTGACGGGTGAGGAAGACATCATTAAACACTCAAAATCACAATAAAACGGGGAAGTGGTTGCATATTACGGCGTAGCCAACATGGGAAATAAAAAAACACCCAATACAAACGACATGGGTTCGAATCACACTAGATACACACTCACCAGAACCGAAGCAATCAGAACCCAGCAATCGTTTTGGCTTTTCCGTTCAACTCATCGAAACACTGGAGTAGTTAGAAAAATGAACACCACTTAACGACCAACGTCGTGGCGTGGTACACAAGCGTGCCATCAAAATAAAACAAGCAGCCTATCGGCTGAGATAGCTCCACTGTTAGAAATGCACATTTCAATTAAAGAACTGAAGACATCATCAGAAAATGAACAATATGTATAGTATCAAAGCAATCGGACTTACAGTTTTTAACAAGAAGTCGAAAATATCACTTTCTACCAAAAATGACTAAAATATTCACCAAAATTAGAGAATTGAAGATATCATCACGAAATGAACAAATCTGAGAAAGGTCTACATGTAGTATCTATATATGTAATATCAAAACAATTGAACTTTTGGTTTTTAACAAGAAGTCGAAAATATCACTTTTTACCAAATATGACAAAAATATTCACCAAAATTATAGAATCCAAGATATCATCACGAAATGAACAAATCTGAGAAAGGTCTACATGTAGTACATGTATCTAAATATGTAATATCAAAGCAATCGGACTTGTGGTTTTTAACAAGAAGTCGAAAATATCACTTTTTACCAAAAATTACAAAAATATTCACCAAAATTAGAGAATTGAAGATATCATCACAAAATGAACAAATCTGAGAGAGGTTCACATGTAGTACCTATATATGTAGTATCAAAGCAATTGGACTTGCGGTTTTTAACAAGAAGTCGAAAATATCACTTTTTACCAAAAATGATAAAAATATTCACCAAAATTAGAGAATTAAAGATATCATTAAAAAATGAACAAATCTGGGAGAGGTCCACATGTAGTACCTATATATGTAATATCAAAGCAATTGCACTTGCGGTTTTTAACAAGAAGTCGAAAATATCACTTTTTACCAAAAATGACAAAAATATTCACCAAAATTAGAGAATTAAAGATATCATTACAAAATGAACAATTCTGAGAGAGGTCCACATGTAGTACCTATATATGTAATATCAAAGCAATTGCACTTGCGGTTTTTAACAAGAAGTCGAAAATATCACTTTTTACCAAAAATGACAAAAATATTCACCAAAATTAGAGAATTAAAGATATCATTACAAAATGAACAAATCTGAGAGAGGTCCACATGTAGTACCTATATATGTAATATCAAAGCAATTGCACTTGTGGTTTTTAACAAGAAGTCGAAAATATCACTTTTTACCAAAAATGACAAAAATATTCACCAAAATTAGAGAATTAAAGATATCATTACAAAATGAACAAATCTGAGAGAGGTCCACATGTAGTACCTATATATGTAATATCAAAGCAATTGCACTTGCGTTTTTTAACAAGAAGTCGAAAATATCACTTTTTACCAAAAATGACAAAAATATTCACCAAAATTAGAGAATTGAAGATATCAACATGAAATGAACAAACCTAAGAGAGGTCTACCCAAGGTACATATACACCAAGTATCAAAGCATTCAGGCTTGTAGTTTTCAAGAAGAAGTCGAAAAAGTAAAACATTGACACGGACGACGGACGACGACGGACGACGAACGACGACGGACAATCACTCATATGATAAGCTCCGCTCGACAAAGTCGACAGCGGAGCTAACAAAATTAGCTTGAAAAGACAGTGGGTTCGAGTCCCGCTCAGAGCTACCGTAAAAACGTAAATCAAATAAACTGAAATCTCTCAAACCGTAAACAAGTAAACAAAGAACGTCGCAAAAAAATAATAAACCTCACAAAACTCCACCATACAAAACTGAATGAATAAATAATAAAATAACTAACGTCTTAAACTGGACGACGCGCAATTTGTTCAACAGTTTCCAGATTGTGACAAGAGATAAACAAGACCCAAGTCAAGGTAAGTTTTGTTAAAGTGTCGATGGCGTTCCCTATATTACGAAAACAATTCAGGCAACAGACAAATATCTTCTGTGGTGTTGTTGAATTTATACTGTGTCTGCAGAATTGTTGATTGAGGGTTCGAAGCCAGCAGTTAACATTTTGTTAAAAAGTTTCACAATTAAATCAAATATCCAATGATACCAGTATATTTATTTCATTATTTTAACAACTTGCAATGGTGGAAGTTGGTCAAACACGAGTTCTTACACCTAAATAAGTATCAAATATTTGTCGACACATTTATTCTCTCAACCTTGTAGAGGTGGAAATTAATTAAACAACAGGAATTTACCCACAAATATAATGGTCAATATTTGTCCATACATTCATTCTGTCAATTTAAGAACTTGTAATTGTGGGAATTAATCAAACGCGAGTTGTTTACACCAAAATAAGTCTAAAATATTTGTCCGCACATTTATTCTCTCAATTTAACAACTTGTAATTGTGGGAATTAATCAAACGAGAGCTGTCTACACCAAAATAAGTCTAAAATATTTGTCCGCACATTTATTCTCTCAATTTAACAACTTGTAATTGTGGGAATTAATCAAACGAGAGCTGTCTACACCAAAATAAGTCTCAAATATTAGTCCATACATTTATTCTCTCAATTTAACAACTTGTAATGGTGTAAAATAATTAAACGAGAGCTGTCTACACCAAAATAAGTCTCAAATATTAGTCCATACATTTATTCTCTCAATTTAACAACTTGTAATGGTGTAAAATAATTAAACGAGAGCTGTCTACACCAAAATAAGTCTAAAATATTTGTCCGCACATTTATTCTCTCAATTTAACAACATGTAATTGTGGGAATTAATCAAACGAGAGATGTCTACACAAAAATAAGTCTAAAATATTTGTCCGTACATTTATTCTCTCAATTTAACAACTTGTAATTGTGGGAATTAATCAAACGAGAGCTGTCTACACCAAAATAAGTCTCAAATATTTGTCCGCACACTTATTCTCTCAATTTAACAACTTGTAATGGTGTAAAATAATTAAACGAGAGCTGTCTACACCAAAATAAGTCTAAAATATTTGTCCATACATTTATTCTCTCAATTTAACAACTTGTAATGGTATAAAATAATTAAACGAGAGCTGTCTACACCAAAATAAGTCTAAAATATTTGTCCGCACATTTATTCTTTCAATTTAACAACCTGTAATTGTGGGAATTAATCAAACGTGAGTTGTTTACATCAAACTAAGTATTAAATATTTGTTGAGACATTTATTCTCTCAATTTAACAACTTGTAATGGTGTAAAATAATTAAACGAGAGTTGTCTACACCAAAATTAATCTCAAATATTTGTCCACACATTTATTGTCACAATTTAACCACTTGTTAATAGTGGAAATTACTTAAACGCGACTTGTTTAATCAGTTGACATCAATGCAACTTACCCGCAGACAGTGCACAACCGAGTATCATTATTGAGCAATTATAAACAGGAACGTGTCTTGGCATTAAGATTAGGGTCGGGTCAGGTATGGGCAACGGAATTATTAACAGGAACGTGTCTTGGCATTAGGGTTAGGGTCGGGTCAGGTGTGGGCAACGGAATTATTAACAGGAACGTGTCTTGGCATTAGGATTAGGGTCGGGTCAGGTATGGGCAACGCAAATGGCAAACACCCAATTGGCAAGATGTACACTAACGGGTTATGGCATGCATATAGTTTACACAAGTAAAAACACAAAATTGGCAATTTTTTGGACAATTGTAACTCAATAATAGAAATATGTTGTATTTCTATATATATACACACTATATAGTCTTATCAAATGCAAACACATCCAGTCAATCCATTGTGGTCTTGTGGGTTAGTTCTCTACATAGTGATCAGGAGGACCTGGGTTCAATTCCCTTGCCTGCCCATCTTTTTCTCGCAAACACCATTTGGCAATAAAGCTAAATATGACAACAAATTATTTAATTTGCATGACTATCCACATAGCTCAGTTGATTTGTACTATGTCAGCAATGTGAGCGATCGCTGGTTCGAATCCAGTATGTTTAGTTAGATTTTTGAATGCTAGTGAAGACAGTGCTCCTATGAATAGGACTTAAATCCTAACTCCTGTGTGAAGACACTCGTGGTACAGTGGACAAGACAGTGCGCTGGGAACTCAAAGATCGCAAGTTCGAATCACCGATTGGACACTCCTACAAAAGATATGAAAGACGTTAAAATCATAAACAGCGGATTCAAAAACTCAAGTCAGGAAAACAGAACACAAGAATACTACCCCACATGGAAGCCAGTCGAAGTCGTCGTCGAAGAACGAACACAGTTGACAGCTGTAGGTCACGTGCAACAACAGACTAGAGGAGCAATGCTGCTCTCCAAATGGGTCCCTTCTTTTTATATTGACCCCCTAAGGATTGCTAATCCCCCTTTCTAACTCTTCCCCCAAAAATAATATATCGCCCCTTTTAAAATGTATTGACCCACAAATTAATGAATATTCATGAGGACAGAAACTGCTACGTCTTGAATAAATTAGCATAATTTAAAAAAAATTGCATAAAGTGTAGGTACTCCTTCTGGAGCTCTGCCTCATTTTTTACTAGGATATTTGTTTGTTGTTGACCTAATTTGTATTGAGTTTGTTTACATGGCTAAAATCGCTTCATTAAAACGTTGGCAGAGCTCCAGAAGGAGTACCTACACTTTATGCAAATTTTTTTTAAATTATGCTAATTTATTCATGACGTAGCAGTTTCTGTGGTCATGAATATTCATTAATTTGTGGGTCAATACATTTTTAAAGGGGCGATATATTATTTTTGGGGGAAGAGTTAGAAAGGGGGATTAGCAATCCTTAGGGGGTCAATACAAAAGAAGGGACCCATTTGGAGAGCAGCCATGCTCCTCGTGTCTGTTGTTGCACGTGACCTACATCTGTCAACTGTGTTCGTTCTTCGACTGTGTTTGTTCTTCGACGACTTCCATGTGGGGTAGTATTCTTGTGTTCTGTTTTCCTGACTTGAATTTTTGAATCCGCTGTTTGTGTTTTTAACGTCTTTCATGTCTTTTGTAGGAGTGTCCAATCCGTGATTCGAACTTGCGATCTTTGAGTTCCCAGCGCACTGTCTTGTCCACTGTACCACGAGTGTCTTCACACAGGAATTAGGATTTAAGTCCTATTCATAGGAGCACTGTCTTCACTAGCATTCAAAAATCTAACTAAACATACTGGATTCGAACCAGCGATCGCTCACATTGCTGACATAGTACAAATCAACTGAGCTATGTGGGTAGTCATGCAAATTAAATAATTTGTTGTCATATTTAGCTTTATTGCCAAATGGTGTTTGCGAGAAAAAGGTGGGCAGGCAAGGGAATTGAACCCAGGTCCTACTGATCACTATGTAGAGAACTGACCCACAAGACCACAATGGATTGACTGGATGTGTTTGCATTTGATAAGACTATATAGTGTGTATATATATAGAAATACAACATATTTCTATTATTGAGTTTCAATTGTCCAAAAAATTGCCAATTTTGTGTTTTTACTTGTGTAAACTATATGCATGCCATAACCCGTTAGTGTACATCTTGCCAATTGGGTGTTTGCTATTTGCGTTGCCCATACCTGACCCGACCCTGACCCTAATGCCAAGACACGTTCCTGTTAATAATTCCGTTGCCCATACCTGACCCGACCCTAACCCTAATGCCAAGACACGTTCCTGTTAATAATTGCTCAATAATGATACTCTGTTGTGCACTGTCTGAGAGTAAGTTGCATTGATGTCAACTGATTAAACAAGTTGCGTTTAAGCAATTTCCACTATTAACAAGTGGTTAAATTGTGAGACTAAATAAGTGGACACATATGTGAGACTGATTTTGGTGTAGACAACTCTCGTTTAATTAATTTCAACCATTAACAAGTGGTTAAATTGTGACACTAAATGTGTGGACATAATTTGAACTTATTTGGGTGTAGACACAGTGTTTAATTAATTGTCACCATTGCAGGTTGTGAGAATAAACCTATTGTGGGTTGTTTGAGATGGAATTCAACTTTGGGCAAATGTTTAATATGGCCACTTACACTTATTCTATAGTTGTGTATAAATTCGGTGTTAATTTCATGTTACTTGCGTGAGACTTTATGTAATGCAGTTGTTTTCAGTGAGTGAGTGAGTGAGTGAGTGAGTGAGTGTGTGTGTGTGTGTGTGTGTGTGTGTGTGTGTGCGCGCGTTTGGATTTAATGTAATGGAAATGTGGATGCAAAGCACATTAATGAACTTGTGTTATTTATACTCTATTTTTGGATTTGATTTGGTGCGGCCACCCTCTGGGTGAAACCGCGTGTGTTTGTGTGTGTGTTCTTGTTTAGGGGGGGGGGGGTTAAAGCTTTATTGTTTGGGAGATGGGCTTGGGACCTAAAACGGCCCCATATATATATATACAACTCGTAACCCCGAGTAGGGACCCGGAACAAGGGACTACCAGCCGGGCCAACTGGACCTTGACAGGGCTATACAATTTGTATAGCCAATAACTAGAACAAAAATTAGTCTGAACTCTCATCCTCCAAAGAATGAAGAGGATAAAGAAAACGGATATGCTGAAGAAGTGGCGACCACGCTTCGATATTATTACCAAAACGTTTTCGCCACATAAACTCATATAAATAAGAAGGAAACAATGCCTTAGAGGTAGTCGTGACATGTTTTTTGACATGACTCCACATGCCCTCGACAGTGTTGGTACATGCGCCGCTGTTCGGATCTACATAATGCATTGAATGGTTAACAGTTAAATGATAATACGGAGAATCAGGAGAACTGAAAGCAGAATAAGCCTTCCATTGGTCGGACATGATTGTAGTACCCGGTAAAATAAATTTGTTAATAAGAGGAATGAGAGTATCAGCGTCCCGTTGTTTGACGGGAACTAAAATACAACGACCCGTCCCCCGTTCAATGGCGCCAAAAACCCACTGCCCCTCTCGCCATCTGCCCCGGTTGTATTTGTTTTTGACGAATTTGGATTCGTCGATTTCGACAATACAACCGGGGCCTCCTAATTGCACCGGGTTCTCCGCAAAATACTGGTGATTGTACGTTTCATCGGCCAGAATCGCAAAACAAACCTCTCTGCAGAAATTATAATAGTCAATAGCAGTAGTAACAGAAACACCCAAGTGAGTTTTAGTCGCAGTAACCGGAAACTTAATACACCAAAAATACAGTAACTGTAGAGTGGTAGCAACAGAAAGATGGCTGTTTGAAAACCACGTTCCGTTGCGAGCAGAAACACGCTTTCCGCAAGCGCGATGGTTACACCGCCACTCCAGTGGTTCCAGAGCTGGTGTGCGCTTGCAGAGAGTCATGTTTCTGCCACATGCATCACAGGAACGTGATTTCGCAATCAGTCCGTTCTGCTGACACCATTCCACAGTTCTCTGCGGGTTAGAAGTTAGTGAAAACAGAGCAGGCAGAGTAGGCTGTTTTCCGTCGATCTGGCCAATCTTGTTGATGGATGCTTGAGCCATTTTTGAGTGAGACTGGTCTTGCTGTAGTAGTATAGAACTTGAACATGAAATAAGTTTCTATTTCTGATGCAACAAAAGTTACTTGTTTGTCGATGCTTTATATATCTGTGCGTCTGTGACGTGTGCCCCTGCAATTCGTTGCATCTGTTTGGCAAGTGTTTCTATTATTTGTGGCCTGATCTGTTTGCGGGGCTGGACCAATGAACATCAGTTATCCCACCCCACTTCTAAGTACATTGTTTGTGGCGTCCGAATGTCTGTTTGCTATTTGACTGCTAATTAATAATATAATAGTTTGAACTTGATACGTGCCGGACTAACCGCAGCAGACGCATATCTATCTATTTATTTATTGCTGACCAGGTTTGTTGTTCTTGTGTTGTTAGTTCTGATGGTTAAAAGGTCACTGGAGCCAACATTACCAAAAGTGATTTCTAAGGCGTAAGAAATGCTTGCACTAAACACTGCAAGCGATTGTTGTATTTATTTTCTTTGAAAAAGTACTATTCTCCTGAAACGACGATTTCGTTATACGTGTGTTAACTCACTGTATTACATCCACATAAATGAAACTTTGACAGTAAATAGTCAATATTGCGAAATCAATGTTGTCAGTTTTGAGGCGTAATATACAACTGGTTGGTACTACTAATTACTCCTGTATTGCCATCACTATTTTTCCAAAACAATGCAATAAAATACTTTCTAACGAACTTAGTGCTTACTGAAGTCTAAGTAGTAAATCGTTTATGTATATTTGTAAAATTTTCCAATGTGTTTGAAAATACTATTACTTGTCTTTGCCAAAACTTACCTTGTGTCGATTTTCTATTTTCTTGCTTTAACTTGGTCGTAACTTGAACTGTCGAAGACTGTGATGATGGTTAATTTGTATTAATTTTAATGTGTTCGATTTCTTTCTTTTTTATTTGACGGGACTCGAACCCACCACGTTTTTCGCTTTTTATTTCGTTTTAATAGCACGCTTGTGTACTATGCCACGACGTTGGTCGCTAGAGACAGGAGTTTCGAAGTGTTACTTAAACCTTATCAATTGACTTGTTACAAATAGCAAACCTCTGAGGCGGCAGTTAAAACGTGTTGTTTTTGTTGTTATTTATCTCGTGTGTTTTATCTTATTTTCGCTGTGTTATTTATCTCGTGTATTTTATCTTGTTTTCGCTGTGTTATTTATCTCGTGTATTTGACATTGTTGACGGTTTGGTTTTATTTTTCCTAGTTTGATTTTTATCGTGATTGTTTTCACGATGCGGTTAGAACGATCTAACATTTTACTATTTTGTTTAAGTATGATGCGGCACGCTTGTGTACCACGCCACGACGTTGGTCGTTGAGTGGTGTTCATTTTGCTAACTACTTCAATGTTCTGATGAGTTGAAGGGAAAAGCCAAAACGATTGCTAGTTTTCGATTGCTTCGGTTCTGGTAAGTGTGTATCTAGTGTGATTCGAACCCATGTCGTTTGTATTGGGCGGTTTTTCATTTCCCATGTTGGCTACGCCGTAATATGCAACCACTTCCCCGTTTTATTATGATTTTGTGAGTGTACAATGATGCCTCACCCGTCACGCCATGACCCAGTTTCAACCACACGGCCATTTTGGAACACAGTTCGTGACCCTCGGCGTGACCCGACTGGCTATATGATCGTTCTGTTCAACTGTTAAGCTAGGATTTATCACCGTTATTATCATTATATTGTCACGTGATTTGTTTTACCTTATGTGTAATGTCTTAAATATCTTTATTGTAATTTGCATATACCAATTCGTATATACCGAGGAAACGACCCCGATTGAAGGTCATGTATTTTATGACGTCACCAATTCGTGTGTAGGTACTGCTTATAGATCTGTGCCGTACGATGTCGCCGACGTGGTGCTTACCTTGTGCACGCTCGGCGTCTTCGACGTCGCTGATGTACACATCTAGGCCCACATCTCTCAGCATTTCCTTGAGTACTGTATAATTTCCTTGAGAAATCACGTTTTTCCTTTCCAGTGCCAAAAAGACCTCCGTGAAATTTTTCATGCGATCTAATTCCCCTTCTCTTAAACCCTCCGTTTTGCAACGTATCTTAAATTTCCGGAGATCGTCATCAGTAAAGGATCTGTCAAGAGTAATTTTAAGATCCGCATGACTCCTGTGTTCTTTCCGCGGCATGTCTTAGTCATCCGACTGTCCGATCGAAACCGAACTTACAGTGAGTAATCGAATTAGTAAGCAAGGAAAAATACCCTAATCTCAAATAGGACCTCATGAATACGACCTACTTTACATATTACCCATATTGCATTATACAACATGGCCGACAGGTTAGTTGTGCTTGTTATTTTCTTCCCGTTACATACACGATGTGTTGTTTACTAGTAATCGCACGTTTTCCTAAACAGTATGTGAACCTTTGTCGCGTCGTCAGACAGAAATTCACTTTTTAACACATGAATTTTGTTATTTGCGTTTTTTTTCAATTTAGCCGAGTCGATTTATCACGGTGGAGCAACAAATTGATTTCTGTCCCTTCCAGGGGTAAAACAAAGATGTAACCTAGGCCCAACATTTTTCAATTTTTTTTTATTTTAAAATGATCCTTCAGACATTTCTTTCTAAACACTGATGTGACCCTCACTAGGGGCACACCAATTAAGAGTCCTCTGTAGATCTTTGGCGGTAATAGTAATTATCGGTACCGGTCATTGCATTGATTGGTACCCTATTTGACCGCATTCAATCACAGGGCCTGGCGATTTATTAGTGTCAATACGTGGGCAGTACTTACTGTAAAACATGTCTTTTTCGCTAGCATGTTATTTCAGCTAATTTTGCTAATCTGTAATTTCGCTTATTCAAGATGTCAAGAATTTAAAATAGAGTATATTCTCACAGTGTTGCTGCCAGGCTGCGTCATCGCGACATTCTCGCAAAATTCACAGCAATGACGCGTTATTTTACAAACCCTGGGCCACAGTTGACGCACTAAAATAGTGAGCCATGTCGCGCATTTTGCTTATCACTGGGTCCACGATTACTAAAAGACCGTGTAACCGTGCTGGGTCATTGCCTTGGTATACTCAGTTCTTTTTGTGATTCAATCAATGTAAAGTAAACATTGTTGCGATTTTTACACAAATTTGATTGGCAGAAAGATGCACTGCGGATGTTCCCAACTCACGACGCCAGGGATACAAGTAAAACCCTTTGTTGTTGCCGCGTGTCTACCGAACGTGTAAGTCATGGCGGGTCGGCAACTTACGGCAGGGCGACAAAAGCGTATTACGCTTTTTTTTCCAAGCAATGGGGCTTCAAATTCATTGCAGAAAAGGTCTGAGTCATTAAGTGACCATGATCAAGATGTGAGCAACGCCGAATTGACCGCCAAGTCGCCTGAAGTTCAAGTTGAACAATGCGAACCTTCGTCTAAAAAGAAAAAGACTTTTGAACGCAGATATCAGGCTAGCTGGGAACAAAACCCGAAATATTCCCATTGGTTACAATATGATCGAGAGAAAAATTCCATGCAGTGCAAGATTTGCCTTCAAACTGGAAAGAGAAACCCTTTCACTGAGAAGGGAGGCTGTGTGAATTTTCGTACAACAACGCTGGACCGCCACATCAGTAGTGGAGATCACGTGAAAGCAGTTCAAGAAATCGCACTACGTGCAGACTTCAATACCACTGTTCAGAAAGTATTATCTGATAATGACA
Organism: Saccoglossus kowalevskii; assembly: GCF_978046115.1. Taxonomy (NCBI): domain Eukaryota; kingdom Metazoa; phylum Hemichordata; class Enteropneusta; family Harrimaniidae; genus Saccoglossus; species Saccoglossus kowalevskii. The sequence continues at coordinate 25,001,385 of NC_140657.1, forward strand.
AAGCAATTATTTCCGCAATGCAGACCGTGTTTTGGCTGGCGAAGGAAGACATAGCAACACGAAAATATGAATCGCTGCTGTCATTTCTAAAGTTACAAGGTGTTGAAACCATGGATAAACTCAGAGTTGGGCAGAATGCATCATACACTTCACGTCAAACTGCCGATGAAATGCAAGACGCGATTGCTGCAGTGATATCCAAGGAAATCAAACAACAATTACGACAGAGTGAATTTCTGAGCGTGCTATCTGATGAAAGTACGGACATTTCTGTCACTAAGAAACTAGTAATCTATGCCAGATTGATCGATGACGATTTTACTCCTAGGACACGGTACATCGGAAATGTCAAAGTCAAAGACGGTACATCGAGTACAATATCTTCATCACTGAAAACTACTCTGTTGGAGGGAAATTGTGTAAAACCCCACCAACTCATCGGTTTTGGCAGCGATGGCGCCAGTGTAATGAGAGGAAGGCTGAATGGTGTTTCCGTTCATTTCCAACGAGAAATAAACCCGTTCATCATTAGTATCCACTGCATAGCTCACCGCTTAGCTTTATGTACCAGCCAGGCAGCGAAATCTGTCACATACCTCCAGAAATACTCGCAAATTCTCACTGATATTTATTATTATTTTTCAAGATCGGCCGTGCGTACTGAGAGTGTGAAGGAAATTCAGTCAATATTGGACGATCCACTTTTGAAATATAAGGAAGTCCATGATGTTCGCTGGTTTTCATTTTATTCATCACTAGAAACAATATACCGAACTTACGGCTCATTGGTAACATATTTCCAGTCCGTTGCAAGTACACAACCAATAGCAAAGGGACTAGCAAAGAGAATGACCTGTTACGAGTTTGTCGCAACAACACACTTATTAATGGATATAATACCAGTTTTAACCCATATGAGAATGGTATTTCAGTCAGCGGATATTGATATTGCCATTGTGCAAGCTTCAATTCAGACAACCACGGCCAGAATCAAAGAGTTGGGCTCAAAAACTGGAAAATATCTCTCCGATTTTGAGCAGATGTCGTCGGCTAATGGCAAGACGTATACCGTGAATGGTCACAATATAAGTGCAACAACAAACCAAAAGAAACACTTTGATAATATCAGATCAGACTTCACTAAAAATATTCTTGACAATTTGGAGGAAAGGTTTCCCCAAGATACTACTACATTAATTAATGCATTTGCTGTTCTTGCAATGCGACCTCTGTCATTTTTGCCCAAAGACCAAGTTGACGTATTTGGGAACACCGAAATAGAAGTCTTAGTCAATCACTTTGGAGCGGCACAAACCACTGAAGACGGTACTATTATTGAACGCATTGTTGACCCAGATTGTGTTTTGCGTGAGTGGGCTACTGCCAAAGAACTTGTGCTGTCTCAGATGTATCCTAGAGACAAAATGGCAATTTTGTGGAAACTATTGTACACCTATCACCGTGGCTTACTTCCTAATTTGCTTAAACTTGCGAAAATAGCTTTGGTTTTGCCAGTACAAACCGCTGATTGTGAACGCGGATTTTCGGTACAAAATAAAATCAAAACAAAGACACGAAACCGCTTAGAAGCAGAGAGACTTCATGTATTGTCACTGATCTCTGCTGAGGGATCATCCATAGAACATTTTCCATTTGATGTTGCCTTAAACGAGTGGAGGCAGTTAAAACAGAGACGTATATTCAACAAAACTTCTTAACTGTTTCAGTCTTGGTAATTAATAACGCAATTGCGTGACTGAGTGCAGAGAGCTCCCTGTTGAGTGTAAGGTTAACCAAAGGTCAGTCATTCTGATAATGTACGTCTTACGATGATGTCACTGTTAATATTAGCTCTGCAAATAATGATACAACTTGACAAGTGGTCTTCACAATAGCACAGTAAGAATTGCATGCTAAGTTTTTTATTTGAGAAATTAAGTTGATTGAAATTGTTAGTAACATAACGTACTTGTCTAGTGTATTTGGCAACATTATGCACATTATTGTCTAGTGTATTTGGCAACATTATGCACATTATGAGATATTTTTATTCTTAACCTTTTACTTACCAATCATCTCAGTGGAACACTAGTAGTAGTTGGTAACACACAACTCTATGTATTGCAAGCTTATTTTTTTATTTGAAAAATAAAGTTGGTTGAAATTGATTTTGAACTGCTTTATTATTGTTCCCCCCAAAATGCAAATGTCTCACAAAATTAATGTGCATGGGACACATTGTCTCCTCACAAAAAAATCCTGGCTGCAACACTGTTCTCACAATGAAATTGTTTACACTTCAGCTAAATTACGATTAAGTTAATTCATGCATTGAGTCAAAATCGCTAAAATGATGTGCAGCTATTTAAACTTGTTTTACAATATTTCCCGGGATTATAGTTGAACTCGGCCAACGCATCTGCTTCACTGATATATTTTTGATTAACTCCCATGACTGTTTTGTTCTTGATTTCAGTAAAATAGTTTTGTACAGTAGTTTATTTCATCGTAATAAAACACTGAGTATAGATAAATTATTCGTTACCCTTGCCGCCATGTATTGTTCATTATTTAATTTTTACTGTGATATAGGGCAGTCTGTACTATGAAATCAACAACTCTCCCAGACTATTAACTCCGAAGTTCTACTGCTGGCTGAATTCAAATCTGGCAGTTTGGCAGTCATCTGTCCCAGTATATATATAATGTAGGCTAATTGGCCAGAAATAAGACTGATTTTGGGGGTTTCGTACCGTGGATAATTGAATTTTATGACATATGCTTGCTTTACATTACCAAACTGTTTTAATTTTATAATTTTGATTATTTGAGCAAGGGTAAAATCCTATACCAGGACATCGTCGGTCCGTCCCATAGACGTCCATGTATTGAGACGAATAGATGGTCAAGCCTCTATGCATTCAATTCAATGACCTGATACATGAATATGTCATGTATTGCATATCATTGCAAGCCTCTTTCGTAAAATTAGATTTTTATTTTTATCCAACGAAACACAACTACCCATTTGCTGAGGGCAAACCTTGTTCGTAATTTGGATTTTCCTGCGACATTTGTTTGGGCAGCTTGATATTGTGTAATAATGAAAGACACATTCATGGTAGAAACATTCATTTGAGATGTTACTTGACTTTTTTTTACAATCAGTTTTCAACTTCACCTGCCAACAATTGTATGTTAGTGGTCACTCACTTTTTGGGATACTTATTGTGCACAGGTGTGCAGTATAATATCGCCAGAAGACTTAGTTGTTCGGTAAAATTTTGCAACAGAAATGATGATACAGAAATGATATTGGATTGATCTTTAAATATTCTATGAATTCCCGGACAATAAAATCACGATTCCCATAATAATTTTACACACATGTACAACTGAATGTTTTTATAGTATTCATTGAATGGCACTTGCATGGCTTCCCCTTTTGTCTGATGTTTGGTAGTGCACTTTCACTTCAGGGAAAGACGAAAACAGTTGACTGCTACAACTCCGAAACTTTGTTCAAATTTACTTAAAGATGATTCTTTTTTTTTTTAAATGTCTATTTTAGGGCAACCAAAACCAGAGAACATAATTGTCTCGGCATTTCACAGGCACTTTTAAAACAAAACTTCCTACTTCTATAATTTTTTTTAAACAGTATCATCTTGTTATAGAAGTGGCTATTTGTATAAGGAGCTGCATACATTTAATATTTGTGAACTTAACGTGTTCCTGTTTTAGCATGTATGCTTCTTATTGCCTCAATGATACTATAGCCAAAGTACTGGTCCTATTTGGCATATTTTACTACAGCTTGCTTTTGTTAACACTCACGTTCCAAATGATGATCAATTTACAGTATTTGTAATGTGATAAATTATGTAGGTGTTGTTTATTATAATAAATAAAATTGTGGCTAATATTCAACTTTCGTCGAATGTACATGTACATGAATTGGATTTAATTTTTAGCTGTTTTGGGTGGCTCATAGACTGGATAAACTTTTATGAAGTCTATGATTCCCTTTCTCAAACCAGTGAATTTATAACCTGATGAAAATCTGCTGAAATTAGACCAAGTAAATATTCTACATTTTTTTTAATTATGGAGCGCCCTCTGGCAGTTGCTCTGAGAAAGTAATAAAATAATTTGAACTGATTAAAGTTGAAGATTGTATAGCAATTGGTTATGTTTTCTAGAAGCTAAAGGAAGAATGATGCTAGATATTTTGACCTATCTTCACTACCTGCAAGTTAGGTACATGATTACAGTTGTGTGGATGGTACTGTTTTCAAAATTTAATGGTCAAGCACCATAATTCATAGCTGCAATGTTGCAGGCTCACATCAGATTCAAATTTTATTGTTTTTGGTCTTGTTAGATAATGTGTGGTGATAGGGTGTACGAGTGGTTTCAATGGTGACGTGATATACATGTTGATCACTGCAGTTCAACACTATTATGTTGACTGGAAACAAATCCCTGTTAACACATGCAGAAGCCAACTTGTTTCTTTTGATCAGAAAATAGGACTTTATACCCTGGTACTCTAAGTCGATAAAACTGTGTCTGTTTTTAACATTTGGTAAAAAACATTTAAAACAAAAGTCCTTTTTTTTAAAACAAAAGTCATGTTTATTAATCCTATAGAGTTATGTGTTAAGGATTTTCTATCAAAAGAGACAAACAAAAATCACATGTGCAATTCATAAAAATAGACTTAAAAAGGCAATCAAGTTTTGAATATGCATGTGAATCTGGAAAACTAAGTTTAATTGCACAGGATCTGAATTTGGAATAGTATCCTACTACTCTATCATCTTAGCCTGAATCATAAACGAAGACAGCAGTTGTGACAATGCAGGTTTCTGTCTTTGATGGCTTTCTTGTAATCGTAATGAACAAATCTTGATGTTTATGTAGAATAGTAATTGAACAAATAAGGCAATAGTTTTCAACAAAAATAAACTCTTCCTGTTCAGTACCATCCACTGTTGTCATCTTCATCTTGCTTCTCAATTTCATGCCCAATAATACAAAACAAGTTTTCTGAATAACTTGGAAATAATATTCTTTTCTAACATGTTGCTTCCTGTGTGAAGAATTGTAAAATAAATGAATTACATTTAACGTAAATTTTACCGTAGTTTATAATAAAATGTTGAGATGGTGATGATCCAATTATTCACCATATTCCTCTATATTCCTCTATATTCCTCTATATTACTCTATATTACTCACAGGATACACTGTGCAACTTTGTCTGCTATACAACTATTGTAATTTTGAGGTTATTAGTGGCAATAAATTTTCTTGGAAGTCACTGCAAATTTAAATGGCAAATGACAGTTTTTGGAAAATTATCATTACCTAAAATGCTCAATGAAATTAATGCTCACTGGCTCCGGAAATTTGGGAAATTTAATTGATCATAATGCATATAAGACCAAAGAAGGAGTTATGGATGTGTACTTTATTGTAGTTGTTTTATAATTCACATACCATGTCATATATATAAAATTTTGTAATTCGTTCAGCTTACTTACTCCATTAATGACTTGCTAATAATCTCAATTGTATTTGGTATCTGGTATTCAAATCAAAGTAAGAGTAAATATCAACACTTAATTACTGATTGTTCTTGCTTACCACATGAGTTATTTTGAACACATGAATTGTTTATTAGTCCTCATTTGGGATTTATTGATTGACCTCTATGTGTACATGTGTACATATATCTGTCCATTTAACTGAAGCTGTATTTGGACATGTCTTGGCTGAACACACCTTCACATACCGTAAACATCATACACTTTGATTCTAGATGGCTGAATGAAAGTCATTTAAATGTTAACAATTCTTAAAAATCTTGCTGTTCTGCAATTTCAAAACTACTGTAAAATTTGTATTTAGAAGCCGCGGTTACACAGTACACACAGTACCCTGTCCTCCATGGTGTAATTCACAACATACAGTACCATGGCCTCCATTGTGTAATTCACAACACACAGTACCCTGTCCCAAATAGAAAAACAACGCTTCTCCGACGCCATGCTCAGCATTTGGCAATTTTACAATATCCACCCCGAGCGTTATTAATTTGGTTCGAGACGGTGGCGGTGTTGTGCCCTCTAGCCAGGTAGTGGGTTAAATCGCGTAAATGTTAGTTACGGTTCGATGTCTCAGATACTATACGGTTAATTCGAAGTGTTTGGCCGATGGCGATGGAGTCGATGCAGTGTTTGGGGTGGGCAGAATTTGCGTGGAGGAATTAGTGGGAATCGATGGGCTTAACGAAAAGGTTTGACGAAAGGCGGCCAGTGGAGAGGAAATTTGGGCCCTTGTAGATAATAGTGTCGAGAAACAGAATAGATCTATGGGACAGGGCGTGGGTGAATTTAATAGTGGGGTGGATCGAATTGAGGCGGGAGAGGAATGACATGAGATCTTTATGCGGGTGTTGCCAAATAATAAAGATGTCGTCGATATATCTACGCCAAACGAGAGGTTTGAGGGGAGAGTTTTCAAGGATGGTATTTTCAATGTTGGACATGAAAATGTTGGCGAAAGAGGGCGCCATCCTAGCCCCCATGGCGGTACCGTGTGTTTGGTGGTATGGTTGGTTGTCGAAAAGGAAATAGTTTTGAGTTAGGACGAATTTAGCTAGTTTGGTTAAGATTTTAGTGGGGGGTCGATTGGGGGCGGGAGAGTTATCGAGGGCCGTGGCGAGAGCGCGGAGTCCTTCGTTTTGTGGAATGTTGGTGTATAGGCTAGGGACATCGATAGTAGCAAAAATGGTTTGGGGAGGTAGGTTATCGAGAGAACAGATAATTTCTAGAAAATGGGACGTGTCTTTAATGTGGGAGGGGAGTGCCGAAATGATAGGTTGTAAAAAATGGTCGACTAATTCGGATATTCTCTCTGTTATTGGGCGGCCTGGATTATTAGGTTTATGGATTTTAGGGAGTAGGTAGAATTGGGGGGTTCTAGGGGGATCCGACGGGCAAAGGTAGAGGTAGGTATTTTTATCGATAATTTTGTCTAAATGAATGGAGAGGAGGAAACGTTTAATGTGGGCGGCCGAAAGGGGAGTCGGATCGAAAATTAGGGGTTTGTAGTGGAGGCGGTTGCTAAGTTGGCGGTGGGCTTCGTTGCGGTAGTCGGATTTATTAAGGATTACAGTGGCAGAGCCTTTATCAGCGTGTTTAATGATGATGTTAGGGTTGGATTTTAGGGATTTAAGAGCCAAAATTTCCGAAGGTGTTAGGTTAGACGGGACGGACGGTTTAATTGTGCTAAGGATCGACGATTGGATTTTATCGGTAAAAGTTTCGATGGCCGGGTGTGACAGAGGGGAGTTCCACTTGCTAGGTAGTCTAAATTTATGGCGAGTATTAGAGATGGGGACACCGAAACGTTGGCGGTTTCTAAGGCGGCGGCGGAAAGATTTCAGGTAGTTTTGGAGGTCGGCGTGGTTTAGAGTTGGGGTAGGACAAAAATTTAGGCCTCTACTGAGGAGCGAATGTTCACTGGTTCGGAGGGGGTGGTCACTGAGGTTAATCACAGTTTCCTTCTTTTGTTTTTTGCGCCGATTGGGAATGTAGTGTTTTCTGAGTGTTCTACATTTCCGGGTGGAGAATTGGTCGGATTTATGTGTTGTCGTTTGGGTTTCGGTATGAGGAGCAACATTAGGGCTGGCGGGCAGTTTGTGTTGCGAGTCGAGAGGGGGGTTGTCGTTTTGGTTGGTGCGGATCGAATGGTTGGGTTGGGTGGATGAGCCCCGTCGTTTTTTGACTGCCGTGGGTGTGTGCGAGTCGAGTTTGTGTAACTCTGCCTTGGTTCGGTGGTGGGATACCAATCGGACGGGCAGAGGGGGTTTGTTGGGTCGAGTATACCGTCTGAGTCAAGCTTAGAGACGTGGGAGTAAGCCTCATGGGCAATTTTGATGATGACGCCGAAATGTGTGAGATCGAAATGGTACAATGCAACAGAGGGGATGCGGTTTCTATTATAACATCTACACAAATTAGAAATTGTGATTTTTTCGTTCTCAATTGTTCAAAAAAATACGGCTTCTAATACAGGGTAGATCTTCGTATACTTTTTACATACATTATGCTTCCATAGTGAGCAATTTTTGTACTTACCATTAAATTGTTTCTTAGAAAAATACACATTTGCAGTGATAATATATTATCATTAAAGTTGTGGATTCCATCTGCATATTCTTGATATCTATAAAACACACCACATTTTGGGCACTTCTTACAACATGTTTGGACACCTACATGTGATATGGTAAAAGTAAAGTCAAAATTCTTAAAATTTCGTGTGAAATACTTGATCATCTGAATATTCACATAGTTAAATATTTTACATACTGTTAAATCTGCATTAGAAGCTGCATTCCTAATAAAAGTCACATCCATTCTTGAGAACCCAAATTCCCCAAATCTCATATGTAATAATAAGAGCTATTCCGTTATATTGTACCATTTTAATAGAAGCACTGCTTCTAATACAGATTTTACAGGCCTTATGAATCTCAATCTCAAATTGAAACTTTGATATTCCTCTTTCAGATGACATGATATCTGGACATAACTTTTTTCTGCAATCAGATCTCCAGCTGCAATTAATTTTTAAACAGGTAAAATTACGTGCTGACTATATTCACAACAAGTGTGGTTTCTGAACAAGATATAAGAGACTTATGCAACAAAAGATTTTATCATTTGTTCATCTGACTGAATGAATATTCCACAACCAAGTGATGAAAGGCAAGTTGGTTCACACCGATTAGACATCTGTATGAATATTGTGGTGAATCAAATTCATCAAATTCTGTCCTTTTTGGATAACTCTATACATACCTGAAACTATACCATCCATTGTTATAATCTTGGCTTTGTTGGATATAACCATAGGTGATGCAAGTGGTTCATCACATATGTGGCACATGGTTTCAGTTGGAATTAAACATTTCTTTTGTGAAACATCTTGATTTATCATATCTTGTGGTAATTGTGCAGGTATCAGTTTGGCTGTTAGTTGATAATCAATCATAATATCCAACAGTTCATCTGATGGTGGATACATGTATCTATTTTCTGCTTGTTCATTGTTTTGTGTTGTGACATGCATGTCATCATCTGATTCTGTCATAGTTTGCAGTCTATTTGGGTATTCTTGAAACACAAACAGTCTTGCAAGCATTTTATGACAGCATCCTTTCCCAGCTGAACAAGGGCATCGAAACTTGTTGCCCATCTGGTCAAACGTTACAACTTCCCTTTGAAAATAGCTGTACCAATTTTTTTCTCCAGTAAACACGGAGAAATACAAATTTCTCTTCTTCACATCACAATCTGAAAACATTGGGTGAACTAGGTCAACTTCTTGTTCAGTAGCAAGTTGTTGCATTTTTTGACATGCTTCTTTTCATTCTGTGGATATAATCTTTACATTTGTTGCCTCATTATATGTAGTTTCCTGTATCTGTGGTGGGGCCTGATATGAGGCTGAATACAGGACACTTTGGACATGAACACATTCATACGAGGGAAAATCACCACGTGACGCTGCCTGCAATGTCGCTCTGCAGGATGGATTTTCACATTCAACATTTTGTGGATAGCCAGTTCCTTGCATTACCTTTGCTACCATGTAAATACCATTTTTTTAGCTCCGCTGTTGACTTTGTCGAGCGGAGCTTATCATATGAGTGATTGTCCGTCGTCGTTCGTGTCAATGTTTTACTTATTCGACTTCTTCTTGAAAACTACAAGCCTGAATGCTTTTGATACTTTGTGTATATGTACCTTGGGTAGACCTCTCTCAGATTTGTTCATTTCATGATCATATTTTCAATTCTCTAATTTTGGTGAATATTTTTGTCATTTTTGGTAAAAAGTGATATTTTCGACTTCTCGTTAAAAACCGCAAGTCCAATTACTTTGATATTACATATATAGGTACTACATGTGGACCTCTCTCAGATTTTTTCATTTTGTAATGATATCTTTAATTATCTAATTTTGGTGAATATTTTTGTCATTTTTCGCAAAAAGTGATATTTTCTTCTTGTTAAAAACCACAATCATTTATGGTGAAAAATCATATTTTTGAATTCTTGTTGAAAACATTAATTTTCATTTTCTAATGATATCTTCTGTTCTTTAATTGAAATGTGCATCACTAACAGCGGAGCTATCTCAGCCGAGAGGCTGCTTGTTTATCAACACAAACTGATTTGTGATGTCTCTCTTGACGCACAGTTAGTCTCTTGCTATGCATTTCCCTTGAATGCCGAGAAAGGTGTTTTTTCTGCATTATGCGAGAACACACTTTACATTTGACAGTCTGTTGGAATTTTATTTTGTTTTGTTTTGTTTTTCTTGACTCTAATTCTCTGGTTATCATGACCATCATCCTCTTTTCCTGTGTCCTGGTCACTTCCATTTTTTATTCTTGGACCAGTGGACTCTGCCTTGGCACTTGGACCAGTGGACTCTGCCTTGGCACTTGGACCAGTGGACTCTGCCTTGGCACTTGGACCAGTGGACTCTGCCTTGGCACTTGGACCAGTGGACTCTGTTATGACAAGATGAAATTCAGTTTAGCGGTATCTGTCAATTGTTGCTATGTATTTTTTGTCAGGTATTTAGTAACAGTCGCTGGAATCTAAAATTATGGTTAAATTCATGAAAATACTGTCTTAAAACATTTATTGGTACATCATATATAAATAGGGAATATTGCAGAATATCATGCTTCTTACCATCCCCAACATTTCTTGCATGTTTTTCTTCAGGTGGTTAATTAAATCATCTCGCCTTCTGATTGATTTTTTGCAGAAGGCACAATGAAAATGAACTTTGCAAATTCCATTATGACAGTTTTTGTTGCACTTCAACATATGAAACCCTGTGGGGAAAAAATACGTGTCATCTGTATTTGCTTTCAAGATTGAAACATTCGAGTAATAGGTGGTTAACACTTATGACTTGTGAAGATTGATATGTATTACAATACAAGACCAATCATGATGTGTATGACTAGTCACCAAGATATGCTTACTCATTCCAGACACCTGGTACCACTGCTGAGATGTTAGTGGTTCATGGTGGTCAGTTCTCTATTTTGTTAACAGTGATCTATGTAGCATGGACCTAGTAACATTTTGTGACACTATTTATTCTTTTATATTTTTTAGAACAAGCTGTATGGAAACCAACATATCTGCATTGTATACTGGATATAATGAAAATTAATGAAGGCTAACCTAGAATTATCAACATTGAATCGATAGAATATTTTAATTTATAATGAATGTATTCCTTTGATAATCATATTCAGATGTGTTCATTTGTAACCAATTTTTTTGTTGTTTCTTTATACAATTCTTTATTCTCCTTAGTGTTTAATTTTGCTTGTTTTTCACTGTAATTTATTAGAAATTCTAAAATTATATTTGCTCATTCACTAAGACTTTATTTTAAAGTGTAACTGAATTGTGACAATTGACTTTTTTTGTGTGCAAAATTTATTTATAAAAACATTATGAAAAAAAATCAAGTGAAAAATGTACATAAATTAAGTAAACGATCAATAATAATGTTCTGGATAAGGACACGCCCACGTTCAGTTTCTTGGTCGACTCAGAGCGAGGCTCCAACTAGAGTACCTAATTAGCATACAAGGGTACTTTGTGACGTCACGGGGGGAACTTGTCATCGTCTCACAATGGCCGCTATACGTATGCAGTGCTCGGAAAGCGACACGGAATCTATGTTATCGTCTGACGAGAGTTATGAAATCGAAGAGTATGATGACAATGAGAGATGTCACGATTTTGTTTTAGAGTGCCAGGGACAAATTGGCCCATACAGGTTTGAACCTGCAAGAAAAGTACGCGATGTGGGTGATCGTGTACCTTCCCAAAATGACCGTGACACAGAGTTTGAACATCGTGACCGGCTTGGTTTCCAGTTTCTGTCTTTTGTTCATCCAAATTCTAAACACATATCAGTGTGCAATTTTCAGTTTCTTGATCTTCTGAAGAAATCATGTAAAGACACAAAGTACGTGAACGGTGAATGCGTCCAGTGCTTACATTTTCCAATCGCCATTTTGTGTTTTGTTGTTGTTGTTCCACGATCGATCTAGTTATTTCGACTCTGGCATAATAACATGAATACATTCTAAACTTTTCAAGCAAATTAATATTCATATTCTACATGGAAAATATTATTCTTCTGGTTATTTACACAGTTATTCCCGAAACCCAAATAATTCATAACGAATCCAGATGGTGGATCAACAAATGATTCGGGCGTAAAATGGACACTGCAAATAACGGTATATGGAGAATGTCCATCCCAATGTTTCCTGGTGTTCTTGACGGCTTTGGTCCACTGATGTCATAAATTCGAATCTTTTGGGAACCCATAAAGACTTACGCGATCGCCGTGTGTGTTACTACACCCGCCAACAACACAGCGTTTCCCCATGAAAACGATCGTGGTAACTCGTTGTATATGATGGCAACTCGTAAGAATTCTCGATCTTGGTAACTCGTTGTATATGTTTACGAAACGCGTGCGTATGGAAAATGATAAACAATTCTGTCTGCTAGCTAGCTCATGCTTTATGCTCCCGTTGGTGGCGCCATTTCGGTTACACTCGTAATGCCGAAAAAACTCGAAGGTGATGAGAGAGGGGGGCGTGGCGCGATTTCGGAATATCATTGACTGTTTACCCAATTTATATACCCTTTTCACTTGATTTTTTTTCATAATGTTGTTTATAAATAAATTTTGCACACAAAAAAAGTCAATTGTCCCAATTCAGTTACACTTTAATAACAAAGATCAATCAATATATCAAGTCAAAGGCTTATCCTGCACTTGCCAAGAATAAACAAGTTTAAACTTCACATGTACTTCATGTTCCAACTCTTCTGGGAGATTATAAATGCTCGTTTGAGTAAAATTTGTTTGAATAAAGAAAAATAAAATACCTTTGAATTCTATATGATGTTTCCAGTGTCTCGTCTTCATGTGAGTGATAAACTTCAAGGCTCAAATTCAAGGCATAGTTGACAGTCCACTTTACCATTTATATTCAGTGATTGGAATCTTGAATTCCATGTATTTTCATCACAATCAAATATACCAATACTCTCTGAGATTAAAACAATAAGTGACAGTTACCATTATGACAAACTCAAATTACACGAGATAAGACAGTGGACTTTTGAAAAGGTTCAAAATTGTTTTTAATAAACATAAAAATATTTGTATTCCATTTTTCTAACAAATTTAACATATTGCCCACTGAAAGCATTCTTGAATATACTGAATGAATGAAGGAAAACTGCATCAGATAATGTGTTAAACTTCCAAGAGCATTCTCTAAATTTATAATGTGTAACAATACCAAGATCTGTTTGATTGTAAAGTATGACTCGCTGTCAGTAAGTTGGAAGATGCTGCCCTAATCCCTGTTTGAATTCACTAATTTTCAGATTATATATGACATGAAACATTATAAGTCTATTAGAAGTCGTATTTTTATATGATGGGCAGATGAATAATTATTAGAGCATAGATACTGAGGATGACTGAAATGACGGAATAAAAACATGTTTTGGCACATTTTTTACCAAATAATACTGTAGAATAGTTTATTTTCACTTGGAATTTATTTTCGCTGAAGGGCTGCTTCAGTAAAAATAAAATCCAGCGAATATACATTTTTGACTCCCATGTGCGAAGCACAAAATGGGAGTCTTTGCAGTTAGTGTGTCTGTATGTGTGTATGTGTGTGTGTATGTGTGTCCGACTGTTCCACTGCTATCTCAAGAACCATACATCGGTTTTTGATGAAACTTGGTGCATAGATGCTCTGGGCCAATGCGCAGATTTGATTAGGTTTTGGTAAAAATCCATGCTCGTTAATTACCTAATTTGCATGATAATTAGCTAATTTTTAGCTGTTCTATGACTGTTCCACTGATATCTAAAGAACCACTCATTGGATTTTGATGAAACTTGGTACATAGATGCTCTGAACATATGCGCAGATTTGATTAATTTTTGGTAAAAATCCGTGCATATTAATTACCTAATTTACATGATAATTAGCTATTTTTTAGTGGTTCCATGACTGTTCCACTGATATCTAAACAACCACTCATTGGATTTTGATGAAACTTGGTACATAGATGCTCTGAACTAATGCTAGGTTTTGATTAGTTTTTGGTAATAGTCCGTGGATACTAATTACCTAATTTGCATAATGATTAGTCAATTTTCGGTTTTTCCACTGATATCTCAAGTACTAATCATCACATTTCAAATGAAACTTGGTACATAGATGTCATACGACACTGCACAGACCTGATAGTTTTTATGGTAATATCAGTACATATTAATTACCTAATTTGCATAATTAATTAATTTTCAGCATTTGATATAAGTAGTTAGCATTACATTTCAATGAAACTTGGTACTTACATACTCAAGGACTATGCAGAGATTGATTGTTTTCGATAAATATTTGTGCATATTAATCACCTAATTTGCATAATTAGTTAATTTTCAGCTTTTCCATGGGTATCTCAAGTACTAATCATCGCATTTCAATGAAACTTGGTACATAGATCCTTTAGGACTATGCAGAGACCTGATTAGTTTTAGGGTAAATAATTGTGCATATTAATTACCTAATTTGCATAATTAATTTTCAGCTTTTCTACTGATATCTAAAGTACTAATCATTTACATTTCAATGAATCTAGAATTATGCAGACCCAATTAGTTTCCGGTAAATATTTGTGCATATTAATCACCTAATTTGCATAATTAACCAACTTTCACACTGATATCTCAGGCACTATACATCACATATCAATGAATGTACATGGATGCTGTAGGACAATAGACAGACCTGAATAATTGTGGGTTACAATCTGTACATATTAATTACCTAATTTGCATAATTAACCAATTTTAAGCTTTCACACTGATATCTAAAGTACCGTAAAAACTCCAAAATTTCGACCGGTTTTAAATAATTGGCGTTAGAAATGTGACATGTTTTTAGAGTCGTCGCCGAGTTGTAACTCAAAATCTAAACAAAGTCATCAATCAGTGAGTATTATGACGAGCAAAACAAAACATCAAGACGCGCAGAAGAGGTCAGCACAAAACTAATAGGTCAAAAGACAAAGCTGTCTCGCACTACCTAGGAAAACTTGCGAATGTTCGAAGTACAGGTACCCATTGGACAAAAGATACATGGAAGTTTAGCAAACTATCTCCCCGACCCAGTGCAATGTATCCGGTTAGAATCAAAGCTCACGTGTCCCTTATTTGAGGGACCAAATTCTGCCGTAAATTCGCCCTTGGATTAAAAAATAAAATGGGATTTAAGAAAATAAAATGGGACTTTTAAGGTGTATTTTGGCGTCATTTTTCGGACATTTCAATCAATCCTGCCGGCTAAAATAGAGTCTAAGTTTTACCGTAGTCATTGACGTCTGTCTATTCAAGAGTACACGTGTATGATTTTTATCGTGACTAGCGTGAGCGGGTAAGCTTCCTTTCGAGAATGAGCTGTTATCACTGTGAACAATGTTAAATTATTCTTCAGATGACCAGTTTATTTTTTAAAAACAACTAATTTTTTTATTTAAAAAAAAATCATGCCGTTTTCGCATCAAAATCCAAGCCAAAATATCGTACTACAACATCAATCTCTTCGCATTGCGTTCAATAACATTAAAATATTTAAATAAGCTATGGTAATTTGAACACGTTGGCATCATCCAGCTTTTTGATTGGTTAATTAGCGATTTGACCTATTTGACCTAAGAGAACATGGCGGATATCCTATAGCATCAAACGTTTATACGACACCGGAATCATTCGCTTACGATGAAACTTAGTTGACTTTTATTTGTATTTCATAACCATTCAACAAATTTATTTTGTGTACATTATTATAATCACTACTGAGTACAGTAATAATCAACAATTCAGAAACGCAGCATGCCGAGATTTTTGTGTTCGTTTTTATTTGAAACTTCGTTTATTTAGAATATATTTTCGTTACCAATAAAATAAAAATCTCTCAGTC
The DNA here is from genome assembly GCF_978046115.1 of Saccoglossus kowalevskii. Taxonomy (NCBI): domain Eukaryota; kingdom Metazoa; phylum Hemichordata; class Enteropneusta; family Harrimaniidae; genus Saccoglossus; species Saccoglossus kowalevskii. Next base: position 25,017,531 of record NC_140657.1, read on the forward strand.
AATCAGAAACCCGGATTCATGCCTTCGAGGAAGGTCCCGTTTGAACGCTCACATCGGTTTTTTTTTTCGTTTGGGGGAAAACTAAAACTGGTCGCAATTTTCGAATAAGAATGAGTCGGCAATTTTTAGTGGAGTCGAAAATTTGGAGGTAAATAAAACACCGAAACCCGGCAAATAAATAGCCAATCGAATTTTTAGAGGGGTCGAAATTTTGGAGTTTTCACGGTACTAATTATTCCATTTCAATGAAACTTAGTACAAAGATGCTCTAGGACAATGTACAAACCTAATTAGTTTGGGGTAAAAATCTGTTCATATTAATTCCCTAATAAGCATAATAATTCATAATTTTTTGGTTCTAATCACATTTCAATTAAACTTGGAGACATAGATTTTCTGTTACATTGCGCAGACCTCATTAGTTTTACACTCAAATCTGGTCATATTAATTTTCTGATTTGCATAATTAGTTTTCAGCTAAGTAATTTCGAATTATATTTAATGTGTCTCCAATACTCTCAGCACATGGGAGTTCTTTCTAAGCTTTCTTTGATTTTTCTGTGTCTCACATTCAACTCATCAAAAATCAGTGAAAATAAACTCCATGCAAAAATGCTTTTTCAGCGAAAATTAATTCCAGCTAAAATAAAGTATTTCACAGTAATATATGCAATGTATGAATGAAACCAGGTAAAGGCAGGACTCTGAGAGAACATAATTGTTTTACTCTTCTGTGCAAAGTGTCAAAACTATGACAATACTACACTCTCAAAGATCTGTAATGGTACTTAGATAGCATATTAGCATTGTTTTCTTTATGGGGTTGTCAATCATTTTTGGCATCAGAATTAGACAATTATATTTTCCCCACCAAAATCATGGCATGTATATTTTTCTTGCTCAATTTTTGCTTTCTATTGCTACACTATTTCGATACTTTTATGCATGTAGTTCATGTCATATTCTATAAGGGACCATGAGATTAATGCTAATATTCTAAAAGGGACCTTGGAGTTAATATAGAACATGTACTACCGGGGGGAGGGGGGGGGTCTAACTCAAGATATAAAATGTTTTTAGCTCTACTGTCTGTAGAATCAAGGATGGTTAGACCAGGTAGAGGATTACACAGGATTGGTTTATTACACACAACTATAGGTGCAGCCATCACACCATGGCTCAGGTAGTGAATACAATACAACATAGAGGTCAAATACAGAGGTCAATGAGATGTGAACTCATTTGCATAATGCATACTCTACATCCTCCTTTTCAAGATATGTCGAAATTCATACAATTGTGAATTTAAAATCTTTTCAAGTTCAGTTCATATTTGTTAAACAGTTCATTGCTCAAGTTCATTGACTTCTAAGCACATAAATATGAGAATCCTGTGATAATCGATTTTGTTATTTATATATTGTTTTGTTTGTTTTTTTGTTTAACGAATAGATTATCATAAATATACACATTTTTTTTTTTTTTTTTATTTTTATATTTTTTTTTTTTATGGAGAAGAGGTGGACTGCTCTTCCTCCAAGCCAAAAAGCTGAGGTTTATTCTGCCTCCTAAGCTTTTTCAGCTTGATCTAAACGAGTGAAAAATTGTAATATCCTATACAACATAATCTCTGTACTTGGGATTTGGTATGACAGTACGACCGTAACGTGTCTTGACTGGAGATCTAATTGGTGTAATTGCTCGGCCAGGTGATGTAGGTATATCATTTTGAACATGTTCATTGTCTTCTGTATGGATTGTGGTCTCAGATGATGTAGTAATGGGTTTTTTATTTGGTATGCGGATTTCATCAGGTAATTCACTCTCATGAAATTCTTGTTTAGGTGAAGGTTCAGCGACTGGTAGTATGTGACGATGATTTCTTCTCAGTTCTGCGTTTCCTACTTCAACAATGTAGGATCGTGGATTGTTGGAAATATGTTTGACTAATCCTAAGCGATTATAGCCATTTGGGGTTTGTAACCGTACTGTTTGGTTTGGCTTAAGTGGTGTTAGTGCTTTAGCTGATTTGTCAAAATGCTTCTTCTTTTGTCCACGCTTCTTGCTAAGTTGTGATGAAATCTTTCTTGAATTCTTAATGTGTGGATTTAGTAGTGGTTTGCTGATCGGTACTGAAGTGCGCGTTCTTCTTGACATTAATCGTTGAGCTGGAGATCCTAATGTATTATCACTAGGCACATTGCGAAGATTCAATAAATTGAGATACAAATCGGATCCTTCTCGCTCTGTTTTCTCTAGAAGTTTCTTAGCGCTCTGTACTGCTCTTTCTGCAAGACCATTTGACTGCGGATATTCAGTGCTACTTGTTATATGGTTAAAATTCCATTCCTTTGAAAACTGTTTAAATTCTATACTTGCAAATTGTCCTGCGTTATCTGAAATAATAGTGTGAGGTATACCATGTACTGTGAAATGTCTCTTGATTTTACTTATCACAGTCCTAGATGTCATATTACATAGCGTGTCCATTTCAAACCATCCCGAGTATGAGTCCACAAGCACAAGATAATGTAGACCATTCCATTGAAATATATCTGTTGCTACTGTTGACCATGGTAGATCTGGTATAGGATAGGATTTTAGTGGCTCTTTCTGTTGGTGTGCTCTCAAGCTATTACACACAGCACAGGAAGACAATGCCTTATCAATGTCGTCAGACATGCATGGCCAAAAGACAATATCTCGGGCTCTGCGCTTAGTTGCTTCAACTCCCGGATGTCCTCCATGTAGTAGAGCTATGTATTTGGCTCGTAATGATATCGGTATAACTAATCTAAGTCCTTTCATTACAAGACCGTCATCAATTGTGAGTTCATCACGGAACGCATGGTAAGATCGAATTTCAGGCGAAAGCTTCTTGTACATTGGCCATCCGTGCTGAATTACATTAGTTAGCTTTTTTAGAGTGCTATCAGTACTTGTCTCAATTTTTAATTCAGCTAATCTTTCATCTGATATTGGCATGATGGTCATTACATCAAATTTCATGTCTTCTGAATCACATTGCACAGTGTTACTGCATGGAGCTCTGGACAATGTATTGGCTAAGTATAATTCTTTACCTTGTTTATACACCAGTGTTATGTTGAACTTTTGTAGCAGTAACATCATTCGCTGTAGGCGAGCTGGTGCTGAATGAAGTGGTTTGCTCATTATGGAAATTAGTGGCTTATGATCAGTCTCAACTGTTATTTCTTTCCCGTAGACATAATCATAGAACTTGCAACATGAAAATACAACAGCCAACAATTCTTTTTCAATTTGAGCATAGTTTCGTTCCGTTGGAGTCATCATTCGGGAGGCAAAAACTATTGGCTCTCCAATTTTGTAAGCATGCTGCTCCCAATCCAAATTGTGAAGCGTCACATGTTAACGTCACTGGCTTACAAACATCATAGTACTTAAGAGTTGCTGGGCTAGTTATAGATTGTTTCAGTTGTTCATATGCTTTCTGATGCTGATCAAGCCAATACCATGTTACATCATTGTGTATCAACTCGTACAATGGTGCTGCAATTTCACTAAGGTTATTGATGAACCTTGATAGATAATTGATCATACCTAAAAAACTATGCATGGCAGCTGGACCATCTGGAACAGGCATATCGTTGATCGCCCTTACCTTCTCCTACATAGCTGACTTGTTTCAATCGGAACTTGCATTTATCAGGATTCAGCTTTAAGGAGACTTGTCTAGCCCGATCCAATACTTGCTTTAAGTTATCATCATGCTCATCATTACCATTGCCTGCTACAAATATATCATCTACAATTATTTCGCATGGATATCCAGCAAATATCTGTTCCATTGAACATTGATAGACATCAGATGCTGAATTTATACCATACGGCATTCGAAGAAATCTGTACCTTCCGTATGGTGTACTAAAAGTAGTACGCAATGAGGATTCTGTATCTAGTGGTATTTGCCAAAATGCACATTTTGCATCCAGTTTCGAAAACACAGTAGCATTTGCCATATTTGCTGCTACCTCTTCCACAGTGCGCATAGGATAGTGTCAATGGTCAAGAAATAGGCTATTTTATTCGCCCGTAATTTGTACAAAGATGTTATTTTTTGTAAGCGTATAAAGCACTATTCAAATTAAATGTCCCATGCAATTTCCAATTTTGATTCTTAAACTCAAATTATCAAAAATATTATGAGTATGTAAAACGTAACTAGGAATTTGTTTTATCTATAAAGTGTAAAAGCCTATTTTTTACTGTAAACGTAAAATGCCATCTTTATTTCCTGTAACCTGTACGAGCTGTCCCCTTTGCTCTCCCTCTTTTAACGACAGAGGTAATATTTTTTACCTCCATGTTCTACGGTTATAAAGCCATACCAAGGCAAATTCAGAATTGCAGATTGCAGAATAACTGGAAGTACTACATGATGTCATCGTCAGTTCACTTTTTTGCGATAACGATGTTCCTAGATGTTCTTGCGTTGTTTGCCATTTTAAAAATTGCATATCGAAATGAATTGTTATTATAGTAAATCTTGCAAATGGACGTTCAATACAATGGTCATTCGGACGCTTAGGGACTGTGGCCTGTGCTAAGCGTTCGCGCTCCATTTGTTAGCCTGTGCTCAAGATCTGGACTGGGTCTTAAAAAACGATCAGATTTAACCAGTATTTAGCGTTTATAACCCCATGCTAAGCGTTCGCGCTTTCTTCTTCGTTTTATTTTACTTCTATAGTCTATATGCATGTGCTTGAATAATTGTACACAAATGTCGTCTTGACTTCATTCTCATGTCATGGAGCGCATGCTCATGCCAAGTGAAGTGATAATGTAACCTTCAAAATTTACAACTGTTTGCCAAATCATTGTCCTCAAAGTTAATTCAAATTGGCTTTACAATTATAACAGATCGTTTCAGTACTAGTATTCGACTCTATCTTGACTATCTTGACACAGCATGGATGTATTTACCTCCATTCTACACTCTCTTGTTTGTTTGTTTTTTACTAAAAAAACAACAACTATTTCATGAGTGTACAAATACCATGGTAACCTGGCTTTCACAATTTATACTCTGGCATTATATTTAATTTTATTCAACAACAAAAATCACCGACAAACAAGAGTTTGTATGTCCAGGCTCTACTTGGAAAGTATGGGCTGGAAGTGCAAAGTTTGGATTATGGTAATCCACTTTTAGTGTGTAATTGTTAACGTTAATGCTCATTATTTAATTTGTTGAAGCAGTCTTGATACGCGCCTTTAATATTTATATTGTCAGTGTGAATGAAATATGTTAGTAATGTGTAGGCGTTCGTATAAAAATTGGAGTGTCGCCCACCATTATTGTTTCCATGGAATATCCAATTTATTTAGCTTATATTTACTTGTTCGATAGTCGCATTCAATTTTACCTACTGTAAAAGAAATAACCGTTGTACAAAGACACTGCATGTTGTGTTTTATTATGTTTTTCATCGTTTCTATTTGGACTTCAATTCTAGTATCCATCTTTCGTGTATTTGTTTGCTTGTTATTATTGCGGATAACTTAACTACTCTTAGTACTGCTGCGCTTACGAACGACACTGTCACATGAAGGGAAAATCCGCAAATCGATTAATTTATATTCGGCATTTGACATCAAAATAACTGGCCATTATAACATAGAGGGTAATGGCCATGGCCACTTAATCTTATATTGAATTAGAAGACACGGTAAAAAACGCATGATATAATTGAGTTTCATCCCCAAATGTATTGATGGCGAGTGTCTTCAAAATCGTGGTTCATCGTGCAAAATAGATTGTTGAAGTGATTAATTTTTTTTATGAAATATATGTATATTTTAGGCAATTCCATGACAGGTTCGTGGATTTAACTAAAAACGACAATCCTGGAATAATGCGACACCAATGTTAACTCTACATGGACGATCAGAGTTTTACAACACTTAATAACAATACGAACAAATGCATGTATATCATAGAACATGGTAAAACTCTTGCACATAATAAACATTGGGAGGTCACCAACTTTCTGTTGTTACTACGTTATACTAAATCATGTTTGAATATTTAGAGTAGTAACCAATTCCCACTTTCTGTACGTTTAGATATAAAATACATCATGAATATTAACTTTTGAAATATAATTGTTGGTATGTATTGGTTCTTAGACATTTCAGCTTTGTCGTCCTATACTTCGTTTAGTAATTCGAACTTCCCAGATTGCGTAAAAACGGATAGTTTCGCGATTTGCTTATTGTGACACCCTCAAATCGAGTCATTTACATTCTCAAAAGTCAACAACGGTTTAGTCCCCTATTTTACGCTACGACTCGATTTTTTTATGCTTCACATGTTATTTACCTTCAATTATGTTTTGGTGGTTATCACCTGGTTGAGTATAAGATTATATATATATATAATTTTAGATTGGACATGTATCCCGTTTGGGATACATCAATGACAGCTTTTAGGTTAAAGATATACAAGCTAAAAATTAAAGATTATAATACCAATTTATATTTGCGCAAGTAGCCCGAGCACTATACATTTCATCGACCCATCACGGTTTGTTCATCAGAATATTATTTATAATGCAGACCATATAAGACAATATAACTTCGATATATAACCCCCCCCCCAAAAAAAAAAGCTTAAATAGGAGCATTAATATACCTGAGCCAAAGAGGGGCGATTTATAACTTGCATTTGCGATACATAATTAAACCATTACTCGTATTATATACTGAAAGTATACAGTAATTCGGCGTTCAATGCAAAATGGACTTACCGTTATTCATGGCGAGAACTGAAAAGCTTAACGTAGCTGAAGACGTGCGACCCAACGTAGGCACATCAGACCGACAGCTCTATGAACTGTTCTCTGGCTAGAAATGGAGCATCAACTGATCAACTACCAAAACTTTATTGGACCTTTCATCCGATGATGACATGATCCAATAAACCATGTTCGTGACATCTGGTCAGTTACGTGTAATGTGTCGGATTACTCATAGCAACACAAGTCAGGGTCGTATTGCAAAATTCGTAATTGAACAAATAATCGTGTGCATCTTGTATTCCACACTTTGTAAAAGTACTGGAAATATTTCCAACTCCATTGAATTTTACACATAAATACGAATATTGATGAATTTTTGTCATAAATGTGCCATATATGTTGTATCGATTTCTTAGTTGTGATATGTGACTGTTTAATGCAAGCTCGATGAGAAACAGTGACGGCAGGGGTTTTAAGTTCAAATCGAAATTACTTATCACATGACAAAAATACATTATTTCAGTAAATGTTAGGGGCTCTTAATTGTTATGACAACAGTAGACAAAACAGTAAATGTTAATATTACTTGTTCACGCAACTGAACATATGCGATTATGATTGTGTTTTTTTATGATTATGCCATGTTCAGGCTGCTTCGAAGACCATGTCTGGCAGAGAATCATACAATAGTGTATCACACAGCTGCAGCGTACAGTGATGAACAGGGTTCCCCCACAGCCTGGAATCCAGTCATTCAGAGCACACGTTCAACGACGCTCTAGAATGGCCTAAATACGTAGACGGCGTAGAATTCTATTTCCCCACTTATTGGGTATTTCCTTGCAAATAAAAGAGACACCGTTCTGCTAAGTGACAATGTCCGTCACCACACTGGGGCAATATGCGCAGTGAACTAATACTAGCATTTTAAGAAATGGGTTTAGTCACGATAGAGCTTTCAAAAAAGATACTAGTAATCATAACCTCATTTTTCACGGCCGTCCGCGAGGTTTTAGGCTAATGCCTGTTTCAGCGATAACTATCCGAAATTGTGCGTTTATTTTCCAATGTATGTGGTTCTAGTAATAGCATGGAAAGAGCTGAACACGTTGAAGTTGAATATTGATGTATTTTTAGAACAATTCTATAGAGCACAATGTTAAAAGGAAAAGTTCGGCAACCTACAATTTGAAACATGGCACAATATCTCCGCCACACGACTCATGATTTAAGTATTGTAAACTGACAAAATAGCAAATAGCCACTAAAATACAAATATCATTTTCTCTAAATTAGGCTGGTGACCTAAACCTTTCAAAATCAATATAAATATATTGCCCGGGAGTCAAATTTATTGGAAAATGGATAAATTATCATGAGTAGGCCTCTATCATAAAAGTGTTTTACGTCGCGTCTACGCATATACGGTGTAATAAGAGTAAGTATATTTTTTCCCAAAACGCTAAGATTAACGCAAAAATGGCTATAATTATAGAATTTCCAAGTCTTAATTTCTATTGTGTAAATTTCCGCCAGCACTCCTAGGGCAACACCTCGCCCGACTGACCCCCGGAGAACGACCTTAAATTTTATTTAAATTTCTAATATGTAGGAATGTGCAATATACATAATTTCCACTCTTACAATTATCTTGTAGGTGAAATGCACAATTAAATAGTTGTTGGTCAATTCAAAGCTAATCTACCTAAAGACAGACAAAAAAAGAATGAGATCATGAAACTGAATAAATATTGATGAAGAAGAAATTGGCGATAGCAGTAAGACAGATACATGGATATGTGTAGTTGTAGTCGGATGGTTGAGATGATATACTAGTATCACATGGATGTGTGTAGTTTTAGTCGGATGGTTGAGATGATATACCAGTATCACATGGATGTGTGTAGTTTTAGTCGGATGGTTGAGATGATATGATACTAGTATCACATGGATATGTGTAGTTTTAGTCGGATGGTTGAGATGATATGATACTAGTATCACATGGATATGTGTAGTTTTAGTCGGATGGTTGAGATGATATACTAGTATCACATGGATGTGTGTAGTTTTAGTCGGATGGTTGAGATGATATACTAGTATCACATGGATATGTGTAGTTTTAGTCGGATGGTTGAGATGATATACTAGTATCACATGGATATGTGTAGTTTTAGTCGGATGGTTGAGATGATATACTAGTATCACATGGATATGTGTAGTTGTAGTCGGATGGTTGAGATGATATACTAGTATCATATGGATGTGTGTAGTTTTAGTCGGATGGTTGAGATGATATACTAGTATCACATGGATATGTGTAGTTTTAGTCGGATGGTTGGGTGATATACTAGTATCACATGGATATGTGTAGTTTTAGTCGGATGGTTGAGATGATATACTAGTATCACATGGATATGTGTAGTTGTAGTCGGATGGTTGAGATGATATACTAGTATCATATGGATGTGTGTAGTTTTAGTCGGATGGTTGAGATGATATACTAGTATCACATGGATATGTGTAGTTTTAGTCGGATGGTTGGGTGATATACTAGTATCACATGGATATGTGTAGTTTTAGTCGGATGGTTGGGGTGATATACTAGTATCACATGGATATGTGTAGTTGTAGTCGGATGGTTGAGATGATATACTAGTATCACATGGATGTGTGTAGTTTTAGTCGGATGGTTGAGATGATATACTAGTATCACATGGATATGTGTAGTTGTAGTCGGATGGTTGAGATGATATACTAGTATCACATGGATATGTGTAGTTTTAGTCGGATGGTTGAGATGATATACTAGTATCACATGGATGTGTGTAGTTTTAGTCGGATGGTTGAGATGATATACTAGTATCACATGGATATGTGTAGTTGTAGTCGGATGGTTGAGATGATATACTAGTATCACATGGATATGTGTAGTTGTAGTCGGATGGTTGGGATGATATACTAGTATCACATGGATATGTGTAGTTGTAGTCGGATGGTTGGGGTGATATACTAGTATCACATGGATATGTGTAGTTTTAGTCGGATGATTGAGGTGATATACTAGTATCACATGGATATGTGTAGTTGTAGTCGGATGGTTGAGATGATATACTAGTATCACATGGATATGTGTAGTTTTAGTCGGATGGTTGAGGTGATATACTAGTATCACATGGATATGTGTAGTTTTAGTCGGATGGTTGAGATGATATACTAGTATCACATGGATATGTGTAGTTTTAGTCGGATGGTTGAGGTGATATACTAGTATCACATGGATATGTGTAGTTGTAGTCGGATGGTTGAGATGATATACTAGTATCACATGGATATGTGTAGTTGTAGTCGGATGGTTGAGATGATATACTAGTATCACATGGATTTGTGTAGTTGTAGACTAATGGTTGAGGTGATATACTAGTATCACATGGATATGTGTAGTTGTAGACTAATGTTTGAGATGATATACTAGTATCACATGGATATGTGTAGTTGTAGTCGGATGGTTGAGATGATATACTAGTATCACATGAATTTGTGTAGTTGTAGTCGGATGGTTGAGATGATATACTAGTATCACATGGATATGTGTAGTTGTAGTCGGATGGTTGAGATGATATACTAGTATCACATGGATATGTGTAGTTGTAGTCGAATGACTGAGGTGATATACTAGTATCACATGGATATATGTAGTTATAGTCGGATATTTTGGCTTTTACACCTTAGTGAGTCTGTCACAGTGTTCACAAAGGTGCACGAGCTACTGCCTCTTAAGAGAAAAATAACATTGTGAATGCGTACTCTGAGGTTAGTATTAAAGCCAATCCGCGTACTAGTATTTTGCAGGGGCTTCTTGTCCATATTCTCTAAACCGTGGCGAATTTAAACATTAAGCTTAATGGTTAGTTTACGCATCTTCTGAATGTGAACTCCAACACAGTTTTGGTTCACAGTCCATTCGGCAGTCAACTGCAAGTAAGTTATGTGACTATGAATTTCATTCAGCCGTAATGAACAAGCTAACTGAAAGGCCTCAGTACTCTATATTGTTTTTTTATGTAATTGCTGTCTTTTCTGATATAGTAGTAAGTGCAATTTATATTTCATTAAATGAGTAAAACAAAGACGTGGAATTTATCATCTCAACTAAGTATAATAATTTGTCAAAATAGTAATAGAAAATAATATTTATTTGACATTTTCCAATTTCATTTAATATACTTATTAGGCAACAGAAAGACAGACAATATGCAGGGTTACATCCTTAAATAACGATTCACCGTGAATGAAAGGGGTTCACTGTCAAGTTGAAGCTACATGTATTGGAGAGGAATAGGTACATTCTGCGCTACGGAGTTCTTTTTTCGAATTATCTAAGCCCTCTTTTTAGTGACATGTAGAACTATGTATTCTTATGACAACACATTTCCATCAAAATTTTAATATCCATTAGTACAATGTACTCAAAATGGAGTTCTAATACCTTTCCTAATTTAAATAAGAAGTGGAGTTTAGAACACGTATTTAAACATGCCATCTTACATATTTCGAGATAGATTTTGCAAATAAAACATTCGCTTGAATGGTATCATCACATTGGTGTCATTTGAAATAAAATTGCACTCGGAGAGCATTTATAAAGCGTTATTCGTGTACTGGAAAATGTCATTCTCTGTAACAGCACAAACTGGGACAAAACGTGAGACTGTGAGTTCTATATAAGTTTGTTGTTGCGTAAATAATTACATTTCAGCATTAAAACATGAAACTTACTGCTAATGTCCATTCAAATAATGGGTCAAGTAATTTTTTTAATCAATGAAGACGAATCATGTATATTTTATTTAATATATTGAGAGTATACTGTCACCCAGATTATTTGGAAATCTAAACACTGTTTTTCAAAGCTAAATTTAGGTAACACCGCAGTTGTCGTCAACCCACACATTTATAATTATAAGCGAACACTGTTTTATTTTAGAATTATTTTGCGAGCATCATTATTTCTTGTCATCAGTACAAATGTACTCTGCCAGGACGTACATGACTCTATACGTATGTCCTTCTCCATGACCAACTTCGACAAAGTATCGACAAATCTGATTGTTGAAAACATCACTACCGGTAAATTCAAGATTATCAACTGGAACTCGAAGGCCTCAAAACACATTCTGTACTCATGAATATAACGGCACACGGTGTTTTAATCAGTCGCAGTGTCGACTGTTACATCGCGAGACATCGAATAGTAGCACCGCAAACCACGGCTTATTAAATAACCAAACACTCCCTTGCTCCCGGCCCTTGCTGCTTCGGCCCACAGTCCCTCTATCTGACTGTGTACGACCCGAGTCCACGTCGCGAGCTCAGTTTTTATTTACGAAATACGAAATATATTTATACTAATGGCCCCGGCATCGTTTACTTATAATGTACCACCATTGAACAATCAATACGTCACTTCCTCAGTCCTATTCGTGAGGTCGTATCTGTGAGGTCCTATTCGTGAGGTCCTAGCGTGCGCATACATCAATTGAGCTTTTCTGGAAAAAGCAGCGCCATCAACGTCGGGCATATATTAGGCCAAAAAAAAAACTTATGTTGCCCTCAAGTCGGAAAATTGAAATATCGGTCGATCGGTCGGATTTTTCTTTTTTTAAACTCGTGAAAACTAAGGGTATCGTAAATATCTGAGGTATATGGGAATCAATCAAACGCATGCTAGATATTAAACACAAAAATCAAAGTGTTTCATTCAGTCTTTTGTATTTAAATACAGATCAACTCGAGGTTCAAAGTCGCCACTTATCCCCCCCCCCCCCAGGGAACTCTGGAGACCAAACAACGGTCTGGGAACGTACATTTTTAGAGGAAACACTTTTTTACTACTTAAAATGGTGAGTTTTTAATATTTGGGCATATTAAAGAAATAAATCGCGACCCGATATTTCAAAACAATTTTTTTTTTTTTTTGGCCTTATTATGCGTTTTCCAAAGTAACATTGCATCGGGCCGACGAGCCCAGAGTTGAGACTCATTATCTCCGTAAATGTATGGATGTAATAACCGTTTATTTTAACTGATACATTGCAAGCGACGATAGTATGAACATGTACAGCCGTTCATAATTGAAAATGTTGTCAATTTCGCAGAAAATTATATTGCCTCTGGGCTTTACCAAATGTTTTTTTTTTAGCGCAACTGTATCAATTTGCATAATAATAAGCACGGCCAGTATTATAATGCAGTTAATCGCGTTCCATTTTTAAACGAACAGCTCTACCTATGTAATAATGAGGAGGCTAGGGGGTAGCTGGTACAGATTACAGGATATACAAAATGCATTTTACGTTTTTACAAGAAATAAAAAGAAAAGTTCCATTTACAATAACAAATAGTTTTTACACTTTACAGATAAAGCAAATTCCTAATTACATTCTTATAATATACTTGATAATTTGTGTTTAAGAATCAAAACTGGAAATTGCGTACGAATTATGACATTTGATGTTGAAAATGCTTTATACGCTTACAAAAAATAAGACCTTTGCCGACAAATTACGGACGAATAGCTGATTACATAGATTTTCCCACAATCCAATGAGCTCTTCTAATGAAAATCACAAGTATGAGGTTTGATATGGGCGCGACTTGCACTAATTACCACCGCTGACTCCTTCGATACCTTCAAATCACCTAAAAATACCTGATTAAAGCTTGGCAACGTCTCAGTTTCTACTCGTTGATCTGCACAACAGTGAAAGCCGCCATCTTTGTATGTACGAGACCCATATATCTCGCGCATGTGTGGCGCGACGACTACCACCCTTTAAAGCATGGTGGTCGTCGCACAGCGCATGTCCGAATTTTGTGTAAATAAACAATGTATTTTACATTGTTTACGTGATATTCGAATGCGCGCTGCGCGACGACCACCCACCCTTTTTCATGAAATTCAAATAAGTAGCACAATAAGCAGCGGCCTCTAACAGAAATTTCCCAATTTCTGTCACCTATTCATGCCTTAATTCATGCCACAGTAACACTCAAAGCAGCTACAAATATTTATTTAAAAATACTAGAAAACAAAAATATTGACATACTGTATTTCGGAGTAAATGAACATAATTCTTAATCAAAATATTTGAAAAAAAACATGAAAAAAGGTAACGTGAATGAATTTTGAAAAAAGGTGACTAAAATTCGAAATTGCATTGGGCCATTCCAGTTTATATCTGCACCCCCCCTGTTAATGAGGTCGGATTTCCAGCACTGTATGATGGGGAAAATACCCAGGATTTCCAACTGTATATGGAGAAACAGAATCTAGAAGTATGGAAAAAAAAATTCTGGAAATCCAGGCAGTTATGGCTACTAAATAAAATATGGCCTAGTTTATCTCACCACATACCGGTTGATGAGGTTGGATTTCCAACACTGTATGACTAAAAAAACTTGGAATTCTGACTGTATTGGGCCAGTATGAAATAGATAATGATGGTGGGACGAATGAGCTCATCAACACCGTGAATCAGGACTAGTTTGGATTTCCATTATCAGATATAAAATTTTTAACTTGGTAAATTAGCATATGATGAGAATTATATTTGGAAATACTACTATGTATGGTGTCACAAAGGAACTCATCAACACCATAAGTAGGACCTATAGTTTTGGATTTCCATTACTGTATGGTGAATGGTGATTTGGAAATACAACTTTGTATGACTTATACACCCATGGAAATTATACCCTGTATGAAGTAAACACACAAACTCATCAACAGGGGGGTGCAGATATAAACTGGAATGGCCCATTCAAAGGATTAAATATGACTAATCAACAATACTTTACATAATTAATATACTTTACTAGTTCTAATATGAGGTTATTACGAGGATACCTCAAAATATGCACGAAGACAGTACAGCTGGAGTATCGGTCGACGCGCAGTGGAGTTCGATGCGCGGCATACTGTCTGAGTACATACTTTGAGGTATCTTCGTAATAACCTTATTATTATACATCTTTTCCTTCCAATGGTACATCATGGGAATGCCGAAATCCAAAAAAGTTTAGAACAGAATCAGCGAACTTCTTTGTGTGTGAAGTCTGGTCAAACCCCGATGGCAGCCATGTTTGTTTTTATTATTAGAGGACGCTTACGTGCATAATCATTCCATATTTGGAATTCGCATTTCCTTATATGGAAGGATGAAAATACCCCGCAAAATTACGGCACGCTGTAACTTATGCCGTTACGGTGCCAGATGTATAATAATAATAAATATAACTAAACGCATAGCCTGTCAACACCATTTATTCCTATTTATTTTGGTATCCAAGGAGGTTTTCACAGCGGGCAATCTGTATAAAAATATACAAACTAGAAGTTTTAGGTTATTACACTTAAAGAATGTTGGCATGTATGCGCCTACATTTTAGATGCACCTCATACTATTATATTATTATTATACTATTATTATAGTATTTTAACATGAAGAACTCAAAGCACATAACAATGTAGTGTGCCCTCTAAGTCTAAGATGAGCCACTGGACTAATTCACTGGCCTGTCACTGACACAACACAATCTTGATAATCTCACTATAGAGTTTGTAATTTGGTAAAATGAAATTCACGTTTATAGACAAAATGAAAGCGAAAATGAACGGAACAACATTTTTGCTGGTGTTTCAACTATACTGTCACATACCATTTTTGTTTTTACTCGAAGACTGACCTCCGCAGCTTATCATGATTTTAAAAGACACCAGTTTGACTCAGTATCCCTACAAAGTAAGTCCTGTTAGAGGGCGCACTGCCCACATGATATCATCTTATAGGTCAGACATCAGCACTGCGAGCTCTTTCTGATAATGGCGGTATTGCGACTAATGGTTGTTGTGAAAGTGAAGTTGTTGATGATGCATCTACCGCTGAAAAACTTGTCATCTGTGGCATTGGAGGTAAAAACATTGATTTCAACTTTGCGCCCATCTGGGATATTTCAGAGTCTAAATTCTCATACTGACGAATCGACTGTGCGAACTTGATAGCTCCTGAAAAGCAGAAACAAGAAAATCCCATAATCCCATATAATAGTTTTGAAAGTTGAATTGATAAATTGAATACTGTAAAATACTTTATTTTTGCTTGAAATTAATTTTCGCTGAAGGAATGATTCAGTGAAAATAAAATACAGCGAATATACTATTTTTCCAATATTTCACATTTAACTTTCACATACAATAATCAGTGAAACTAAATTCCATATAAAACACCCAAAAAGTTATTTCAGCGATAATTAATTCCAGCTAAAATAAAGTATTTCACAGTAATATGATTGAAATGTACAAACAAGCATGTTGATGAATCAATTCAACATAAAGGCGATAGATACAATGTTAAATACTAGACAATAACAGAGAAAGTTATAAATAGAATGAAAATGTAACATTTGATAGATGACAATTCATTTAATTTCTTCTTTCATTAGTTTTCTTATCTACAAAGACCGATAAGCAGGTAACAATAACTTAATTTATTACTGTAAAAGATTTAGTTATTCACTGGGTTTTAATTTAGAAAATGTGCTAAATTAAAACCCAGTGAATATGTAAAATTGAGCATAGAACACATTATCTAAATGATAAAATCGTGAATTTAAAACCCACTGAATATTGCCTGAAATGCCAAATCAGTGAAATTTAAACCCAGTGAAAATTAGTCATTTTACAGTAGCCAAAAACAAAATATTCACAATTTTTTCAGAGTACAATATCAAGACTATTAGGTGACTAAATCTTCTTACCATCGCCATCAGGAGTAAAACCATATTTCTGTATGACCTCTTGTTGTATTTGCGTTGCTACGGGAAACACAATCTGCATCATTTTCATCATATCATTACCAGCGTTGTCATGTGCTTCATCCATTCTAATCATGTTTTCTGGGGAATCAAATGCAGCTATAACATCTTTTAGAAGGCCTAACAAAACAACCAGAGTAAAGACTGCTTGAATATAGTGAACATACACATACCCAAACGTTAGTTTATAAATGTATTTATAAAAAGACAATCAGAATACATTCAAATATACAACCAAATAACAACAGCCAATCAGTTGTCAATAATCATTCCTTCAGCGAAAATTCCAAGCGAAAATATTTCTACAGTATTAAATTGTTTTCCCCAAATGCTACATTAAAACAAGACAAAAACCAATTTGCAAATACCTTAATTTATAAATGTATTTATGAAAAAATGTAAATGCCTGTGATTTATTTTCACTCAAATTTATATCTGATAATAATTGGATCCAATGCTCGACACATCACTTCCAAAGACAAGCATAATGCACATGCATGCCTTCTATTAATAAATAATTCCAAGTCTGTTTACACAATTTTTACATCAACCTGTATTTTGAGAAATATATCACTGGCCTTTCAGTTTGGTAGGGGTGTGTGGCCGCCGGCCAGTAAGTAAAAACCCAGATCCCATCATAGACTATTTTCACCTCAAAAACCATACCCCATTATAAACCAAATAGAGATTTTGTATATCCCATCAGAGACAGACTGAAAATTGTCACTAAATTTATTCAGTTATAGGTTGAAACGACTCATCATCCGGACTCATCAATAAAATATTAAAACTTGGGTCACAGTCCGTGATAGAGGGACTGTGCTTGGGTAAATACATGGAAATTTAAAAAAAAACAAAAAAAAACAGACCCCTGCCCGGCCCCATCCAAGACCACAGCGCATGTGTCCTAGACAGGCAAACGTGGTATTGGATCTAAAAGCAAGCAAATCTATACCCCATTTTAGACCAAACAGCTAACAATTACAACCCCAAATGGCGGCACGTCTCCAGGGGGGCAGAACACTGTATTTTATGACCACTGCGTCAAAACAGGCGATGGGATCGGAAAAGCTCGAATCAGCATTGTTGTTGTTCCTGTGAAGAAAAACAGTACACAGTACTTACTGCGAACTTGCTCCTGTGATAGATTGGGTTGATGAGACAAAGCCATAATATCGCAGTTAGACCACAAACACAGTATCTAACTTCCGCACTTTTTACATGACATTCGACACGCAATGTTTGATTGTTTGTGTTCTCCACTTATGGGACTACTTAGCTTGCTGTACATTGATGCAAGTATGGGGATCAGTTGACTGTCGTATTGAATCGGCGTATAAATGATTGAAAAAAAATATTAGTCAAATATTTAACATAATGGTCTCAGGCCCAGTGCATTTACAAAGATAACATATCTAGAAAAATAATATCCATACTATTTTTTTTTTACATGATGCCGAGTTTTGCAAGAACATGTATATACATTAAACGAGTGTCACGCGGTAGGAGTACATTATATAACAGATTATGGACGTATTATTTTGTTGTTGATGCAAAAACATAATTTTAGACAAACTTTGATAGTGTGTTCTGTTATACACAATTTGTAGGCATCGACTTAGCTTCCATAAATACGATTACACGACAAACATCTGCTGTTGTTATTCGGGCATATATAAAATTTGATGCGTCGAAAAAATATCAACTAACAAGCTGGTCTGACTGCTAGGTGTTGGGGTTGAATACAATTTTGTTTTCCGCTTCGCATTGGTCTCGGATTTGTAGATTTCAAAATTTCTCAAGATTATGTACCTAACCTACAACGCCTCGCAGTATAGTTTATTTTGTTTTCCTTTATTGTATTTTTCCTGTCAACATTTTATTACGGATGGTTTTAAAAATTGTAAATAAAGAAGAAATGATAAAAAATAAAACATCGGTTTGTACCTAAATGAAAACAGAATACTTAAATAACAGAAGAAGCTTCAGCTGACAATTTGTTATACCATACATTTTTGATATAGCATTCATGATAAGTCGTTCGAAGGGTTGTAAATGCCCCCCTCCCGAGTACTGTTGTGCATATTGATGCGTTATCAGAGTGGTATAGTCCGGTAGAAGATTTACAGGACCGTAGTCGGAGCCGCCTCTAAAACCGACGTTATTCATACACAAATACCATAATACAACGCGGCAATGACGCGTCATTAAACAACACTCCCCCATGTAATTCATTATTATACATTATTACGTTGCAGCCTGAGCAACTTTAGTGAATGAATTGTAACAACTTAAATCTTACGAGCTAATTTAATACCCCCCCCCCAATTTCAAATTAACAACCTAATATAAAATACACAACGGGAACATGGCCGCAAACGCACAAGTGAGAAACCATGACATCTAGTCATCGCACCGCGATATATGACTCATAGCGACGTACACAACGCGTGTAAAATACATTGTCGCTTCACGACGACCACCACCATATAAATAAAACAAAAGTCAACTTCTGCTTCCTTTTGAGTAATTGGAAGATGTTCATATAGTTTTGCAATACTTTGTTAATGTTTCGCAGATATTTATATTTTGGCTTTGAAATAAACATTGAGTACCAGACATCACCAAGTTAGTAATCAGAGCATACAGTAGAGTGATTCAGTACATTACCCGCTTTGAACGCCAAGGTCATCATTATTTGTCATTTTTTATGGAACAAACTTACATAATTTGTTTCCACATTTTACAAAAAAAATCTACATTTGGAAAAATAACTAAAGAAATTATTGAAATGACATAATATCTCCCAAACGGTGCCATGAAATGTCAGTTGAATCGAAGATATGTATTCGGCAGAATGTCGAAAAGCCCGTCAACAAATACACTGCTCTCTGACTGTTTGTTGGCCAATCAAAACACGGTGTCACGGTGAATTTATGTGAATTGAGACTGAACTCTTAGTAGCCGTACATTAATTTGTGTACAATTATCGCAAAAGTAAAGGCATGGGAAACTGTCAAAATGGATTATAACGAATTACGATTTCGGCTGGAAATATTAAAAAAGTCGTTTTAATGATTTCACAACAAATAATTTCAATTATACCTCAGTAGTTCATTTTTACCAAATAATTTCTTCCCATGATACACTTGAAGATCACTCTGTGACATGTCTCGCTGAATTCTTGATATTTTTGTCGACATTTGTAATTTTAAGATTCACTAGCTACTGCAATAATCTTAAAATTCCGTGTCGAGAACGAGGCTGTGAAATAAAAAAAATATGCAAATATGGTAACATGGTAACATGGTAACAGACTACGTTCCCACGTTGACGGATTTTCAAGCTTGTCAAATGACACTCCTTCCGGGACTATTTCGCCGTGAAAATCCATTTAATGTTATTCTGCGAGACATTTATTTTTTATTACAAGAAAACTATACCTATAGTTAGTTGTCAGGTGGATATGACAACCAGACTTCAAGTTTGCTGTCAGGTGGGCATTTTGGACGTGAATCTCATCACGTAAGCAGACGGTAATTATCTCAGTCACGAGATTAGCACCTGTGCCATCATCAATGAAATTGGCATGGCCACTGGTATGTAAATCTCGTTTCATCAAATTGATAAGTATTATGACACTAGCATTTCAAGCTTTTTTAAAGAACATAACTGCAATTCACCATCGATGATTATTCACATTACGTTGTTGTTTCTGAAAAAATGGCCCAGGTGTTTAGAACGAAAATAATCTATTCATTTATGTAAATTCAACGGCGATGGGTGCAAACGTCACAGATTTTAGCATACTGACACGTGCTTTACTGTCACTCTTTGCGAACACCTTGAGCACAAGATGGACAACTTTGTTCCCCGGGCAGCTGCGCAACAGACTTACACGGCGTATCCTGGGGTCAACCCATGTGTCGTCGGATTTCAAAACATGTTTCCGGCTCCCCAACTAAACTCCAATTCGCTCTTCACAAGACCATACCTATTACCGCTTCCACAAGACTATGGCGTTCTACAATGTGGTGGCAGACAGACGTACCAACCACGCTCCATCTATCCAAGCCAGCCGCAGTTGTTGGTTCCCCGACAAGTTCAACCACGTGGGTTGTTGGCGCGGCCATGTGCCACAGCAACTGGAGCCATACAAGCAGGTGGATATCTGAATTCCAGACCAGTGTTTGACCACCAAACAATTCTGCAGTCTTCGAATAACGTTGTAGTTAGGCCAAATGCATCAAATATACTTGGTTCTCGTGTACAAACTCAAAATGCGCCGTCACTTGTGCATTCAAGCTATATCCCAAGTTTACCTGGCACAAGCATCAGTGTATATAACCACTTTCTTCATTCATCTGCGACAGGCGATAACTGCAATGTACCGTGCCGACCAGTCATATACGAAACAATACCAGATGAACCAACCCCTGCGAGTGAACATTGCGAAAATGATCGCGTTTCCGAGAATGTTGATGATTCTATTACAATCCAGAGTAGTGCTGAGAACCCTGGGGAATATAATGGTGATATTGCAGTCGGATTTGCAAGTGTTGACGTCATTTCTGAACGTGAGCAAGCCTATTCTGATGACGTAGATGGCAAAACACCCCCAGTTACCAAGGGAACGCCACCAGGGATGGAGGAATGCAATTGCATTCATACGCCTCCACCGATCGTACGCACCCTCCGCCCGCCATCTCAAAATTTTTCGGCTAAACGAAAAACTCATTTGGACTCGAAAACTGCTATACTGAGTAGCCTGCGCCCAATTCGGCCAAAGTCATCGGTTCAGGGTATTCCACTTGCTATATCGCCCTCTAACGTCACGAACCTGCCACCATCTCATACTGCAAGTCGTCGTGGACCGACTGCCGATTTCATACCATTAAGGTGTAATGACGTCATACAGAGCAACAATCCTGTGAACATACCACCAACTTTTCAGCAAATACAGCAGAATAACTCGTTTTGTAATCAGTTTCAAAACATTTTGCCTGTCAACTCATTGCAAATCACCAACAGCATGATGACGACTCCCTCCGCCCCGGTTACCACGACGACGTCTTCCAACATATCACTGAATCCGACCTATATTAGTCAGTCGCAGTCCTTCCTTCCACCAATCGCACCAATGCCACCGACGACTTTGTCAGCTCCTAATGTTGTCATGGCAACCTCCATCACCGAATCAGGTGCCCCAGTCCAGTGCATCCCTGTACAAATCCAACGTCCTATATCGTCACAGACACTACTGAACGCCCGACCTCCAAATACGACGATACGCCCACAACAGCGTCTACGCTGCCGCGTTAGCCGACGTCGGAAGAAAACGCCCTTGAGGTTACTGCTTAAGGAAACACACAGAATGCCTTCTAATAAGGGGAGTTCGCCGGAGACTGACAGCAAAGAATTCGTTCGCCGAAAAGCCAATGCACGGGAAAGGATACGGGTCAATAAATTAAACAGTGCATTTGATTTGCTTCGTAGTGTCTTGCCAAAGGACCTCCTCATGAAGACCGAACATACCGGTAAGAGAGTTTTTAAAATGAGCAAAGTGGAAACGTTACGATGTGCTATATCTTATATGCATAAACTTGAAATGATTCTGCGCAAACCGACTACGTCAGCAACGGGTCACGTGGTACCTCAGCTACAGTCGCGCCAAGAAGGTAGGCATTGACTTCTTGTTTTACGCACAGTCCTATTTTAGTTTGTAAACGATCGACGAAATGTTAAAAACACCACCTCATTGTTGTTTATAGTCTCTTCATCGGGGTTACGTTAGGGACGGGTCGTTATTTATTCTGGGTTCAACTCGCTGGAAAACTGTGCACGGAAATGTACGCCTCTGAAACTTTTTTTCTGTGCACTTGATTCCGTAGAGCAATATTGTGTCTCATTGTGGTAGCACAACCGTATTTATTCCCCTGTTTTGAAAAATGAAATTACGTGAATGCATTATTTTTAATTGTACATAGAATAAATAACTATCTTTTCGTTTTTGTAGGAATGAAGTACTTCAGTGTTGAGGAAATGCCGCCACCAATGATGATATCCTACACTGGAGCGCCCTCTGTAGTCCAAGTATTGCCGTCGAGAAATGTAAGCATTCTTCCAGCCCCGACACCAATCGATAACAACAACAACAACAACTCAAACATTCCGGTTAACAACGACAGCTCCGCAAGCTGAACATAACTCGAAGTTGCAGAAACATTACATAATATTCGTTATGTATATCATACGGCTGTAGCCTCGTGGAGGCGTATAACATGTTGGAAAATATAGAACATGTTTAGAAAAAACAAGAAAAATTTATTTCAAATGTCCAATATTGAATTATTAAATTTATTTAAGAAAATTGAAAGGAATTGTATTAGTCGAAGCATGGGGCGCTGCCGCCCGTGAAGTATGTATTTTGTGTTATTATAAAGTGGATGTAGTTATTTGAACATATTTTATAGATATTTATACACGTATCATATTTATTATTATAATGTCATTAATAATATTACAATTGATGACTCCTGTCAGAGTACTGTATATGTGTTCGAGTGCCCCCCACCTCCGTTCTCACTAATATAGCTATATAAAATTAATAAACATCACTGTTATTCGTTGAGGGCGTTATACCCTGGATCATCAAAATACATAATAGTCATTCGTATTAACAGTGTGCGTGGACTAACCATCACATTTAATAGCTATTGCATCTCGAAATGTCAAGCTATACCTCGAGGTACTTCGATAACTTTGGCAACAGAAAACGTTTTGCGAATAAATTGGCTATTTTCGATTTCGGCAACGAGTTGAAGATTTTTCTTTTTTCGCCAAATAATCCCATCTAAAAAAACTAACTCAATGGCTATTATTGGCTGGTTCCCGCCTCAAGTGTCATGGAGCGCCAAGCCACAAGAGGCCGGGTAACTCGCAATGATCCAGGATTCTGGTTGGTCCATCACGTTCTCGTTTTTTGTTCTTTTTCCCCTTGGTTACCTGACGTCAGCGCTTACCCGTTGTGGTCATTCCATGTATAAAGCAGGGATTTCCCATGCTCTCAAAAGTTGCATGAATATAAATTGTTTTTCTTTTTAACTTTGCACAAAAAAGGCGAGAAATGTTAGAATTAACTGTTCGAAGTTGAAATTATTGTAGTATCACAGACACGTTTACGTACAACAGAACTTGGAATGTTTTCAAATTACGTCATTCTGTCACTTTGGGGCCGAAATCCCGTCCAGTGGCGATAATAAACAATATGGCGATTACCCGGGGCGATTACTAGTTACTTGCGTTCTCCTTGCCACTCGCAAGGGGCACCGGAAACCAGCGAATGGCTATTATTGACTCGTATTTAATCATGATAATATGTTTTTTCCTAATCGATTTCTCGTCTATTCAGATGTCTTATTCCACAAATATATGTAACCAAGGCAATGACAGTTGATTGCTAACATGCATCTCGTAAATTACTCCCTTAACGATAGTATTAATATCATATCAAATTTTACAACAAAATGAAACCTGGTTGAAAGTGTTTTATTCACACTCTGCATTTGTGGTGAAATGAACGTCATTCCATAAACAAACTTTCACAGGTGTTCTCCAGTACCACACCGGGACCGCGTGTCTCTGTTCATTTGGAAAAATATGAAAGGTGAGTTGAGGATAAATGTCCGGTAAAATGTTTTCTAAACAATATCATCCAAAGTTAGACAATTCACAGAATACTGTAAAATATTTTATTTTTGCTAGAATTAATATTCGCTGAAAAGATATTTTGGCTGTTTTGTGTAGCAGTTTGTTATTTTCAGTGATTTTTAATGTGTTGAATGTAAAACATAGGTTGATTTTATTTTGACTAATTTATCCCATGAGCGAAAATTGATTCTAAGTGAAGATAATATAATTTACAGTACATCATTATGTACATGTATCTAGGTAATAATTTGTCGATAATCCCGGTGTTACAGTCGTCATGTTAAAGATATAATTATTCTAAAATAATGCAACTACAGTGTTGTTGTTTTTCTGAGGGTACCCTGTTAGAAACTAACACTGGTTATGAAACTACCGACGCTATGTTCATCGTTGGTGGCGTAGTTGACCTTGATCATTAAAATGCAATATTGCACATGTATTCCATAGAGTGTACACACCGGAAGGAGAAAAACAACGACGAGCTTGCTGAATAATGCAGTATTGTATATTTATATTTATGGGGATACAGGTTATACATGACAACATGGATACAATGTGCACTTCATCTGAGTTTGAAACTTGAACGCCTGACTAGAATATTTTTTATAAATTAGTTATAAATTAAAACACTGACAATTAAAATATTTTACCGATAGAAGATAAAACCATTTGTTCCTAGCGATAATTTGTTTTCATTCGCTGGTGCCAGAAGTTTTGTCCACTTATACACAATTACTTTCAAGCTCACCTAACTCGACGGTTGTCCAAGTGGTAAGTTTAGATGGATTCCCACTGTAGTATAAAATAACAAAACTATACCAGTTTCGGTTACAATAAATTGTCTATCCAAATATATGTTACTAGGTGATTGTGATACACACAACGACTGCAAGCACATTGGGGGTAATATAAGAAATCGGAGACAAAGTTGTAGATGGCATTTTGAACTAGCAAGGGATTGATGATAATGCACTAAGCAATTGTGCATTCGTGTTACAACGTTCACGACACTGTCGTTAAATGCGGTCTTTTTGCGACGCCTGTTTCATAGCAACACTTGGTATAATACGAAATAATTCGGAAAATTCAAGGCTGAACATATCTAGCTGAGTTGAAAGCTCAAATCTATTTACAATTTCAAACATTGTAAAATGACAAATGTCTCTTCTGTAGCTCCTAGCAACACCGACTTGCCACCATTCTCCAGTATAATTACTAAATTTAAAATACTATAATATTAATTTATTCATTATGAAACTTGTTTAATTATCGTTAAATACAGCTATAACACTACACAACTTGCTAAAATGACACACTAAGACATTTTAAATGTTTATTAGCGAATACTGTGATACGATGAATTGTTGGAAAAATGGACCGTGACGTCATTATCACATTTGCTCAATGAAGCAAATTAGAAATGATTCAAAACAAACTCCCTGAACACATCGGAAATGGTAAATAAACAATAAATTAGAGTGAACAGTCTTGTTTTTTTTTTGTTTTTTTTGTTTTTGTTATTTTTCAGAAGGAAATTGATACTAATTGACATAATCTTCGGATTTCTGTGTATAAATTAAATATAAATGTTTTGAAGGTCTGTTCATTTTGTCCGAGGTTCAGTTTCTCCCTTGACACAGTGGTAAACAGTACGGTAAACCGATAAGCGCCCTTCTTCCGTCGTTGTCGTCGCTGTTATTGTCATCGTCGTCAATGTCAGGAGACTGACTGTTATCACAAAATGGCCACTTGCAAGTCGTGCTCCTAGATCTGCGTTTTAACCAGTTGCAATAAGGTTTACAATTTTGTAAAGCTTGGTCGTACCATTCTCGTCTTATTTTGTCGTCGCCATCGACATGTAGGTCCGTATCTCCAGCGAGCGCACTCCGTTTCCAACTTTGACAGTATCGACCACACGGTTTCCCTTCGGCGTGAAGGAGTCGTAGCTGGCGCTGTCGGGATCTCCCACTTTGACATTTTGGGGTGTTGCAAGCACCATTCTTTTTCTTGACTAGGCCTGTGACGTCATCAAAGGGATTGTTCACTTCAGCGTTTTCGGTGAGGTCGATTTCAATGGCTATTACGGTTGCTATTCCGACCAATACTAGGGTTAGGAACACACTCTTTTGCATGGTACACATTTTAAGCAGTACCTCCTGAAAAAAAACAACAGTTTGTTCACTTTAATGGAAATAAAAGTTACTATATATGCAATAATAGTGTACCAGTAATTCATTTGTTATAGTCGATGTCGATTTGTACGATTAAGATTATAATTAAAGAAGCAACATGGTCAAAAATATATATTTTATAATTTCATTGTTCGATACTCAATACACAATCTGATTAAAAACCCAGGTAAGTATGGGCTTCATTTTTTCAAAATTCATATATTTGAATTTTTAAAAAAAGAGCCTATTCCCATGGCTCAGTATGTAATGCAGACCGAATCAGACTATGATTTTTAATGAACTAAACATGTTGCGTTTGGAGGACACACAACAGAGTTCGTTAGATGAAAAATCAAAACACACTACTGCGCATGTGCACTGACTGACGTACCGACACAGCCAATGCACATGCGTACTAGAGAATTTCAGTATTTCTTTGAAGGAAAACTCACATGTGTGCCACAAGAAAGGCGTGTTCATGCAATGGTGAAAAATAACCCTAATGTATTTACCAACATACAGTAACAAACAATTTCAAAAATTAAATTAAATGTTCTCGTCTATATTGCTTTAATGAAAACGAGGCTCTACACACGTAATCATAATTGTTTCTGGTACTTTTATTCACGTGTTCAAAATTACAAAAATTATGAATGAAAATACAGATTACATGTTTGTACGTTGCCTTCATTTGAATATTTGCCCTCCGATGACTGCCTGTCGCATATATTTTGGTTAATCACAATAATTATTGTAAATATAAAACAAACTGAAAAATGCTGCTACTCGCATGAATTGCGCCCCCTGCCATTAAGGCTTTTGGTCATCAATAGAGGTCACTATTTACTGTCTTCCGTATTCAGATAAGAAAGCATGCATACGCAGCGGACCATGGTAGATATTGTTTATTGGAAACGCATGAAACACCCTTTTTCAATATTTGAATGCATTATAATCTTACGCGTTGTACTATTCCTCTTCCACCCGATAAATTGGTTGATCAGTGATTCATCAATAAGGTAT